>NC_064283.1:16146761-16184201 GCF_019186545.1 Solanum stenotomum | reverse complement strand
GGGTAGGGGTGGAGTGAAAAAATAAAAAATTTGAAATTGAAAATATTTTTAAAAACAAACTTTAAATTATTATTTTTTATTGGGGGAAGGGGGGCTGGCGGGGTGGGGTGGGGTGAAAAATAAATTTGAAATTGGAAATATTTTTTAAAAGCAAACTTAAATTATGTTTTTTTTTTGTGGGGAGGCTGGTAGGGGGGCTGGCCGGGGAAGATCTATATTTGTATAATCATAAGTGTATAGAATGAAAATATATATATTTGTATTTGTATATACAATTTTCTCTTGCTTTATACAAACACAAACACATTTTATACATTTGTGTTTATATAAAGTGAGAGAGGCGAGGAGAGACTGGCCAACGAGAAACGAGGGTGGCGAGCGAGAAATTCAGGGAGAGAGGCGAAATAATAACAGTTTGCTATGGGTTACAATTAAATCAAATTGTGGTTATAACATTTAATTTGAATTAATAGTTTGTTATTTTATACAATTTTCCCTTTTCTAAAGCTGTTATCGTGTTTTTTCTGGTGTGGATTAGAGCAGTTAATAAGGGCTAAGTCTGTTAGGTCAGCTTGGTCCAATTCGTATATTTATAAGACTGGACTAAAATTTTTAGAGCTCATTTAGGAAGATGATTTTTTAGCCCAATTAGGATAAGCCCGTTTACCTATAGGGCTTGAGCAATGTGGATTAAGCTTATCCGTGAGCCTAATAAAAAAAAATTAAACAATTAAATAAAATAAAATACTAAAAGTCACAAAAGGAGTCCAATCTTTAAAGTCTTAAACCAAGCAAGTAAATAGCATAAAGTTAAAAAACTCAAACATAAAAAATATGTTCATGTACTATTGTAGCCAAAAAAATTATATAAAATGACAATAATTTCATATTTAAGTTATACAATCAAATTTTACTTGAAGTCAAACTTAATAAGCATTAGTAGGATTATTTTGTTTATGGATTTGATACTTGATTAACAAATAATAAACATCATGTAATATTATTTTATCGATATTTATGTTAAAATTTAAAATTATAATTAATTAAATTAGAAGAAATTTATTCTTTCGAAAAAGTGGGCTTACATGGCCCATAACCCACATAGTTATGAGTAGGGCCGATTGTTTTTTGGCCCGTCAAAATAATAGATTAGCCTAGTTTGATCCGTAAAATTTCAAAGCATGTATAGACTAGACCGGCCTATATTGACAACTAATGACGGGGATTATTTTTTTTCGTATTTAATTTAGACGAATCATCAGTTTGTTTAGGAGGAAAAAGCAAATCTGCAAATGACTCGTGGCTGTGCAAGTATACTATACAAGATCAAAAAAATTCTGATCATATTATTATAGGGCGATAATAATTGTAAAACTTAGTCAAATGACATAGTATAAGAAAGAAATTACTTCCTTTCCCTACTCTTCATTAATTACCAAAAATCCCTTTTTTTAGTGTTTTTCGGATACATAATATAGCAGTGTGGATACTTAATATAGCAGCGCAGATACTTTAATTAATAACAGCCGGATACTTAAATTATTAAGTTGTTAGCAGCACGGATACTCAATTAATGGGCGGATGCATAATATAGCAGCGCGGATACTTTAATTAATAACGGGCGGATACTTAAACTAATAAAGTATCCGATTAAGTTGAATTGGGGGAAAATAAGGGATTTTTGTATTTTAATAAAAGAGTAAGGAAATATTGAGAATAGGTAAAGAAGTGTTGTATATTTAAGTAATTTTTCCATAATAATTTCATTTCAAACAAGAACAAAAGATGAAAGGTTAGTAGGTTACACCTAAATCAAACTATATAAATGACTTTTTGAATAACTACAATTCTTTTATTATATTAATTTTGCTCCATATATATTAGAGTATCAAAAGAAAATGAAAAATAATAAGCAATTTTCTTTTACTTTTTTAAAATAATGAGTCCTCTTTAGTACATTTTTATTTGTTCATGTTTAACTTTATATATCCCTTCAGAAGTAGTAAATAAAAAAAAAGTAATTTTATTATATCATCCTTTGATTATAATAAATTCAATATTTCAAGAAATATATTGAGATAATAACTACAATCAATAATAAGAATAATTTAGAAATTAAGTAATAAATTATATCTTAATTTTTTAAGCTGAATAAATAAAAATGAACATATAATTATTATTTTTATTTTAGTATAACAAACAAATAAAAATAAAGGAAGAAGATATTGTATGGTCTAATAAATATGACAACTAACGAGACAGAACGAGTAACACGATCTAGTAGTTCTATGGTTAGGTGGATAAACTAGGTGAAATGTAAACAATTAATCATAATTAATTGCTAATGTGTAAATAATTAGTCGGTGATTAGAGACTAGACATGTTATGTTGTGTTTCGATATTTCAAAATTTTGGCCACCGACACCCACTCTTGTCCGAATTCGTCGGTTGTCTTAATTTTTGTGAGCCCAAATTAATTAATTAACTAACATTTGACTCTACATTAAAGTCATTTGTTTGCACGACTCTTTATTATACTGAGACTATGATAGAGGTAATTTTATCAAATTGTCCTTATTACATATAAGTCAACTAAACATTGAAATATAATAAATACTTTCTCCATTTCATATTAATTGAATTGTTGAGGCGTTTCACACCTTTTAAGAAAAGAAGATTAAGATATAAATTAGGCTTAACTTTCCAAATTAATCCTTATTAATTATTATCAAAATTATGATTTAAATAACTAAACATTAATTAATGACTAATTTCAATACTAACTAATGAAGGGTAAAATTGGAAAAACATTCTAAAAGTAGTTTTGAAAATTGAACAATTAAGTTAATTTGAAAAATGAAAAATGTCTCAACAATTCAATTAATATGAAATGGAGGGAGTAATATTAATAGCAAAGGTAGGATAGGCACAAAACAATAAATTGTTCATTGATTTTATGAACTGGACAAATATTGTTACACATCCCAAAATTATATAGTCGACAAGTAAAAATGGACGGAGGGAGTATGCTATATTTTATATTGTGGTTATAAATTCAGAAGTAGCGGAATAGATATCTAGATATATAAAGATACATTGATTCATACATAAACATGTAATAATTAAGTCATGAATAAACAGTATGCTATAGATATTCATCTCACATTGCAGAGTAGGTTGCAATCTAATCTTCCATGTAATAATTAAGTCATGAATCATATAACTCATGATTTAATCATCAATTACTTTCTTTTGCTAAAGAATCGTATATCTATGTGATATATACACATATGTATGACTAAACTATGAAAAATTACTTTCTTTACTTATGTAACAGATATATAACGTAACTTCTAAGAGTTTCAATTGTAAACACATACAGTCATGTGAAACGTTATTGACTTGAAAAGAGTACTATGGACCTTTATAGACTTAGAACTTCAGCATGAGAAAATATTTAGTATAAGAACATTTCATTTCCATGCATCATATAGTTTATGATGACATTTATCTATATAACAACATCATAAAAAAGTAATATAAGTACCATTTTTAGGGACATACATTTTTCCGTTGATTGCCTTGGCACCGCATATATTTGTAGTATAACACGCATAACCTTCTACACTAAAATCAGATGAATGAGCGATTTATATTAATGAAAATTAGACTCAAATATTTTTTATTTGAAAAGCAGTTCAACCCCTAACTCCTCATATACCGGGATATTTGCTTGTTCAAAGTCACATCATGTGCGTGATCGTTCGAAATATTCTGATATGGTGAACCCATCAACTTTAGCTTTTGTTTTAAGACTCCTTTGTTCCTCCAACTTTGATTTAAACACTTCAAATGATCTAATATAAGGATTTTCCTTGATATGATTACCCATTTCCAATCTTATCCTCCCAATTAGGGGTTTATGTGCAAAAGCGGGAGATTTAAGAAAAAGATACATAACAATATGATATTATATCTTTAACAATATTAATGTATCAAATTTAAAGCAACTAACAACAGGGGGAGGACATAAATTTAAAACAAAGAAATAGATACTAAATGCATATCCTGGGTAGTTTAGGTCGAGAAATGGCAGGAACAACTTTTCTATCCCTTTTCTTTGGTGTTTTTTTCAACATTTGCTTTCGATGATGCAGGTTCATCCTTTTTTCACTTTTGCCTTCTCTGAACTTTGACTTGTCATTGTTAAAGGATCGTGCAACCTTTTAGATCTGTTATCGACCCATTTGAGATCATCAGAATCAAAGATTCGTTTAGTGTTAGGTGTAACTATTTGGGTAATCCCAATACTAAATGAAGGAGCATCCATATGTATCCGATAAAATCGATGGAAAAAAAAACGCAGATCAACAAATTGAAAAAGATGATACTACCTATTTTCAGATTTGAAATTGAATGACTGGAGAGAGAAACCTTTTGAAATTCAAATTAGGATGAATAAGATAACTGATTTTGATTGTGTGAGTGAAAAATAGGGAGATATTGAAGGAGTGAATGTAAGAGTGGAAAACGTGAGTTTTGGAGTGGAGAGGAATAATGTATCCGGACAGTTTGGGATTTTGGTGAAAAGTAGGGATTTTTGTATTATTCTGAATGGTAAGGAAAAATTGAGAATATGGTAAATAGTGGTGTGTACTTGAGTAATTTATCTTTTTTAAAAAAAAAAATTAAAAGTAAATTAAGTATATATATGGTAGTAAAGTATGTCTCGTTAGTTAATTTCCCCCCTTTTAAACTAATAATAAAATAATTCATAGCAACATAAAGATTTATGATTTATTCCACCAATTTCAACGATTTCTACTTTCATTTTTAAACTATGTGATCAATTGAATACCATAACATAAATATGAATAAATAGAATAATATTTATGAGTAAATATTAACAGTTAATAAATATTATTAATATTAATAAAATTATTACAGCAACAACAATATTTATAATTAAAAAAATCTACGGTGTCAACATGTACAAATCTATGTATAAGTTGATTATTACCACAAACAAAAATATTTTAAATTTCTTCGTTCACTTTTACTTTCTTGTATATTATATTATTAATATTAAAACTAAAGCTGACTTATATCAAGCTACAACTATAAAAGTTTTATGAAATTGAATACTAATATTTATGTATATTTTAATTTAATATTTATAGTGCTTAGAGCCTAGATGATCTGTACATACGACATTTTCGGTCACCTAACTGTAATAAACAAATAAGGAATTAATTCATACACCCTAACATGATTAATAGTTGACTTAATTTTGAACAAAAACTATAGCTTTAATTACTTGTTCCCCACTTTTCTTTTTTTTTCTGCATACCAAAAATTCTATTCCAGTTTTCATCTCTTTTTTCTAGCTAGTTTCCATAAATCAACGATAAAAATTGTTCCAATTTCATAATGCATTCAGTAATTGTTTATATGTACACAATTTTTTGGTTTCTTATTTGTGTTGCGATTGGATCTGAATCAATTAATTCGGAATTTTCAACAAAAAGTTCTCTCGATTCTTTACTTCAAGAATATGCTTTCAAGGCATTATTATGGCCAAAAACAAAAACAGGTACTGCTTATGAAGGAACTGTTCCTTCTAACTTGTCTGGGATTAAAATATCCGCGCTGATGCTTCGAAGAGATAGCTTAAAATGGAGAGGATATGGTTATTATCATGAATTTCTTATCCCAACTGGAATCACTGTAGAGCCTTATGTAACAAGAATCGTTCTTGTCTATCAAAATCTTGGTAATTGGTCGTCTTTTTATTATCCTTTACCTATTGGTTACATTTATCAAACACCAATTTTGGGTATTTTGACTTACGATGCGATGGATATGTGTGCCAAAAATAAATCACAATTGCAAATCCATCCATTGGAAAATCCTGTAGACATCAAGTTCAGTGATGTAACGTCTGAGTCTGAGTCTGAGTCAGAGGAGTCTTCGCTCAAGTGTGTTTATTTTGACTCGAATAATTCCATCGAGTTTAGTAATGTGACTAATGGTAATATATGTTCAACGAGAAAACAGGGACATTTTGCTGTTGTTGCTGAAGTGAATGTTGCTCCTAGCCCCGCTCCTTCTGCTGATGATGGAAATGATCATCGAATAATCACGTCTGAGGTCTGGACTATTTCATTGGGTTTTTTAGGTTTCGCATTTTTGGGAGTATTATTTGTTTTCGCGCAAAATTGTATATTAGTTGAAACAAGACCGCTATTTTTGGAAGATTCAGCAGCAATAATTGTACCATTACTTACTGAGGTGCCAGTCGCAGAGGAAGCTCCGTACAGATCTTCGTCGGAGAACGATTACGCGATTAGGCCGTTGCCGGAGAACGATTATATGGCTCAAATTAATTGACAACTTTAGTCAACAATGTGTGTATATTCATTGCCAGAGGTGCAACCATTTTTTTTTATTGACGTGCGTGGTGTAACATGTCCATGTGGTGTAGCTAAACTTTTTGCTGAGGTGTCCAAATTTTCGAATTAAGTAAATGTTTTTTTTTCGATGAATGGGTGCACCGAATAATATTGTAAAATCAAACTATGTGATATTTAAATAAATCATAAATAGTTGATGATATTTTTGATTGATTTGTCATTTTTTGGTTAGGTTATATATGAGATGTCGAATTTATATGAGAAAACGTATAAAATTTCTCTTAAACTTGTTCAATAAAATTTACTGTAGCAATGCAATTATATGGGTAATTCTTTACCCTTAGTATAGAACCATATTTATAGTGGGAGATGTTCTGCACTAGCCTTATTTTTTATTGAATAAAAGTTACAAAAGAACCAAATGTTGCATCATTTATTCAAAATATATAATAATAAAACCCTCATAAATTACAAATTGCAATATAGAAGAAACAATGTTTTTTTCCTTCTATTTTTGTTTTTATCTCACTTCCTATCTAAGTAATTAAAAAAAAAAGAAAAACTTCTAGTTCATTTTACCCTCTTCACCACCTTCTTGTAAGTAAGTTTTCTTCATTTTTTCAGCTCTATTTAAGAGACATATCAAAAGAAAACACGTGGCATAAATAGCATGAATTCTCCAACTAGTCTTAGGAGGCTGACGTAGCACAGCCTTATGAAACACCGTCATATAATAATGAAGCCCAACAGCAAAGCCCACAAAAGTTTGGGTCAGCCCAATCATTTTCGTAACCGGCCCAGTATCCGTTGAGAATACTAAGACGAGGTACATCAATAGCATCAAAAGGTACAACACATAAGCGAGAGTTTGAAGGAGCTGTAGGCAAATGTAGGTGGACTGCGATGTAGCGTAGAAAAACTTCAGCGGTTCTAACCCAGTGAGTAGAGAAGAAAGGCAGAGAATGGAGAAGTAAATTGAGAGATAAACTTGGATGAAGATTAAGAGTCTTTGGAGTGAAAAATAAGCTTTGATTTTGTTGAAAATGAGGGAGACAAGAACTAGAGGGATTAGAATGAAGGTGAATGAAGTTATTGAGGCTATTGTGGATGCATATTTGTTGCCTACAATGGGTTTGAAGTTGTTGGTGATTTGTTTGTTGGCTTTGTTGAGGTAGACTTTTGAGGTTTTTGAGATTTTTTCTAAATCTGGTAAAAGGGTTTCTTGGAATTTTGATGGTAAGTCAGTAAGATCAGAGATTAAGTCATCTTCATCATTTTTTAGCCAATAGGGCTTCTGTGTTGTTGCTTTCTTTGTAGTTTTGTTTGGAGATGATTGGGATTTTGTTGGGTTTTTGGATTTGGATTCATTTGTGGTGGTTGTTTTGTTCTTGGGCAAAGAAGAGGTGATTTTGGATAGATCTGAGGATTTGGTGGAAGTGGAATTGAGTTTTTTCAATTGGGATTTTAGTGCAAGTTTCTCTTCTGGGGTGAGTTTGGTTTTGTTCTTGGTAGAAACAGAAACTGAATCAGATAAAGAAAGTTTTGTTTGGTTCTTGGAAGAGGCAGTAGTGGATTTGATGAGTTTGGTTTGATTGTTGGAACTGGAAAGTGAATTTGAATTGGATTTCTTCTTGATTGGTTGAGGATTGATTGAAATGGATTTCTTCTTAATTGGTTGAAGAGAATCATCATCATTAATGTCTAGTTTCAATATTCTTCTTGTTGATGAATGAGCAGAAATGAATGAAGAAGCTAGTAAGAGTATTAAAAGTATGTTAGAAAAGTGTTGTGGAGCCATATGTACTGAATTCTATGACTGGTTTTTGTTGAAGATTTAAAGGCTGAATTGGATCTGAATTTGAGAAAGAGGAAATTACTATAAAAAATGGTGTGAAAGTATAAGGAAGAGACTTTAATGTCAAAGTCGTGGAAGATGACTCTCATCACATGGAACAATTAGACAAGCATAGTACTATCCAAATACTACGCGCTTTTGCCTTTTTATTTATTTATTTTATTCTAACACATCTAACTTTCGTTCAGATTTCCGCTACAAATCCTTTTATCTTTTTACTATTTTGATTCGTTTTAGAGTTCAGAGACACCTTTGTTAGGTCCAAAAATAATTAGCGAAGCAGATTTCAAAAGATTATGATTAAGAAAATAATAAATGATAAATATATAAATAATTAAAGTGTTCAGTCAATCGACTATATCTACAAGAAGAAATATGTAATTTACAGTATAAATATGAGGATATAAAATAGGAAAAATTGTATATAATAGCAAATTATTAATTCAAATTAAATGTTATAAATATACTTTGATTTAATTGTACCCTATAGCAAACTATTGCTATTTTTGCCACTCTCTCTGGTGGAATCTCGCTCGCCACTCTCATTTGGTGGCAGTCTCACTCGCCTCTCTCGCTTTTATACAAACAAAAATGTATAAAATGTGTTTGTGTTTGTATAAAGCGAGAGGAAATTGTATATATACATATATTTTCGTTCCCCTCTCTCCCCTCTCCCAGATCTCGCTCGCCACTCTCCCAAATCTCGTTTGCCACCCTCGCCTCTCTTGCTTATACAAACAGAAACAAAATGTATAAATTGCGCTTCTGTTTGTATAAAACGAGAGAAAATTGTATATACACATGCAAATACATATATCTTCGTCCTATACACTTATAATTATACAATACAAATATTTCTCTCCCTAGTTTTCTTTTGCCTTTCTCTCTTTCTCGTTTTATACATACACAGATTATACAATTGATCTTTGGTATACAACTGCTTTCTTTTGTATATGTATAGCGAATTATACAACTGTTTTTTTGTATATGTATAGCGAATTATGCATATATATGTTTGCTATGGAGCGCAATTATGCAAACTTTGCTATAACATACAAATATGAATTTTGTGTTTGTTATATGTGAAAGTTGCTCTATAAAATATAAAGAAAGTTAACTCACACAATTCAATCGGAATAAAAGAAGTGTCTACCATTTCTCTCGCTACACAAAACTTTCAAAGTCCTTTAGGATTACATTATGAATCCTACTAATTTAGAAGGAATAAACTTCTATTTACAGTGTAAACTTTTTCCTACAAAAAGAGACTGGCCAAATATGGAAACTTCGTTTTTTTCCTTTTAGGGAAAAAATTTAATTATGATAAGAAATTCAAGACAAATAATCAATAAATTAAACTAATATAAATATTCACGTCTCAATTTATATGATGTAGTTTGTATAAACAAATAATTTTAGAAGAAAATAAGACCTTTTAAAATTTATGGTCTAAAACAAGTCACAACTATCTGTGTGAATGACTATAAATCATCTTATTAGGAAAAAAAATATTTAAAAATTAAATTATTAGTATATATCAGTCATTTTGAGATGATAAAAGATATAAATTGAGATGGAGAAAATAAATAATTAACAATATTTGAAAACACATAAACTTAGTTGTTGTGTTTGAAAAAATGATTAAAAAGATAATTTGTTTCAAGATAAAGTGAAGAACTTTTTGATATTTAGCAATAGTTACGGTAAAAAAAACAATTGTCCTAGTAAGCTCATTAATCACTGGTTTGGCAATAAATGTAATGTTCTTGGATATTGCATGAAAAAACATATTTTAATTAATAAACAAAAATATCTCATGAAACGTTCACCGTCAAACCGCCGCCATCATGTGGCCAAAAATGTCATTGGTGGATTCACTAGATAAAATTCTTGATTCATGTACTTTCAATGAGTGATAATAGAATTCAAACCTCATAGGCATCTGAAATCACTAATCTACTAATAGTTGGATGTTCACAATATATTATTTAATTATTTTATATATCATTTTATTTATATATATATATGATATAATATATTTTTCTCTAACAAAGAACATATAATTGGATATTCTGACAATCACGTGGCTTCGCCCCTACCTACAATATCCTCTAGTATAAGAATACTTAGTGGATCTCTATACTGCTTTTTTTTTTTGGAAAAACTATCTATATAGACATACTTTCATACCATAAATACATACATTTTCACTAGTTTAAAAATATTACTTATAATACCATTTTTTAATAAATATATCGTATCTTTTAAAAAATATAATCAAATACACAATTCCATTAAAAGTGGTAATTAATAATTATTCTAACATTATACTTCCTTAATTATTGGGACTTTTTACAATTCAAATCAATTTCTCTCTTTCCAATTCCACCGTTTTCCTCCCCAGTCACACGTCTCCTTTGTATCTTTACCCATACCTACACATTATTATCCTTCATCTTCCATTACCCCTTCTTCTCAACCTACTCAATGCATATTTTGGATGTAAAAATTTCATACCCAACTTTACATAAGCAACATTATTATATATAGAGGTAAAGTATTTTTTATTTTTTTGGTTGATGTATTTTTGTTTGACACCATTTTCATGTATCTAATTCACAGATGTAGTAGTTTCAAAGTTCAAATTTAGGATTTTTTCATTGGTTGAATTTGTTAGTTCTTCATACTATTTTAATGGCTGATTAATAGTGACTTTCATTTTTATTTGTATGTTTTCGTTAATAATGTTGCGATGGTTGCAGGTTCTAACTATTCATCTTCCAACATTCGAGCGGAGAGTAGAACTAAGTTTAGGAACAATTCAATTAAAATGGTTGACTATTCATCATGTATCTCGCGAGTAATGACACATGTATCTCAATTACTCCATTGATTAAGGAAATAAATTATAACTAATTAATTTAAACAAATAAAATATGTATCTCAATTTTAAAATTCGGCATGCGCCTGTATCTCCCAGATTCAGACTCATGTATCCTAAGCACAAAATATGGTAGATACTTGTATCTCAATTACTAATCTAATTTAGGAAATCAGTTACAACTAATTAATTTAAACAAATAAAATATGTATCTCTATTTTAAAATTCGGCACATACATGTATCTCATGGATTCATACTCATGTATCCTAAGCACGAAATATGGTAGATACTTGTATCTCAATTACTCCTCTAATTTAGGAAATCAGTTACAACTAATTAATTTAAACAAATAAAATATGTATCTCAATTTTAAAATTCGGCAGATACATGTATTTCGCGGATTCATACTCATGTATCCTAATAAACATGAAATATGGTAGAGGAAGTAATATTTGAAACTATCGAGAATCTTAGTAATTAGAACCTAAACTAATGGGATTTATGTAGTTTGCCTTTTTTTTTTCTCTTTCTATTCTATAATGGAGGTCCACATTAAATATATACGATCTTTAATGATACACCAAAAATGGTGCTCCTGAAGTTAACGTTTGTCCTTCAAGCTAATACATTTTATGAGAAGATGAATATATAACATGACTAATTTTATGTTTAATTTTGGTATGTATATACTACTCAAAGAAGTAATTTTGTTCCTACACTGAAATGAATATTCACACATATTAATTAATAATTATTATATGCGTGAAGGGAAAATGAAGTAAGTTGGGTCAAAGTGGCAAAAAGTCTTATGGATTTTTTGACGTTATTAAGTTGGGGAGTGAAGAAAAAGTGCACCTAATAATTTGTCCATTTACTCACAAAGTTCTTCCATAATTTCATTACACAATACATGGACTAGTGGTGGACTCCCACAGATGTAATTGCTAGCAATTCACCCTATTATCCTTTTTGTTATATTGACTTGATGAATCAAATAATTATTCTCTCCTCCTTTCTTTTTTCTTTTTATTTTTTATATGTGTGAACCAACTAATTTGACTATTTCAACGAATATTGTGCTATATGTACTTAGCTGCTACAGCTTTATATAATATATATGTACATAACGTAAATATACTTTTTAAAAATTATATAATATAAGTATACTTAAAGTGATATAGTAAATTTCTCTTCTTTCTTTCTTTCTTCTTCTACCTCTTTGTTTTTTAAATTAATATGAAACTACATTACAGTTTTACCTGAATTTATTTATATATTCATTTATAATTTTTGGTCTTTTAATGTTTTCTTGGTGTCGGTTGATTGTTGATTCATTTTTTATGGTATTAAGTGGAGGCGTATTAAGGAGTCATCGGATTCACGTGAACTTATGCTCCCCTCCTGAGATTATATATAGTAGAATATAAATGTGTGAACTCACACTAGGAGTATCACATGATGCGATAATGACTGGGTGCACCTTTCTATGGGAGGTTAGGAGTTTGAATTTTATATTTATCTTGTTTTATTTTTCTTTCTAAAATTAGATAACACTTCTCTAAGTGATAGTACATGTAATTGGTAGCACTTTTGGCATTTTACTTAATTCTTTATATATATATTAGGGATAAGGGTCTGAAAAATATCCCAACTTTGATCGGATTTGCTGTTGCGATATTAAACTTTCATGAGGACCTATTACCTCCCTAGACTATTTAATACCGTAATTTTTACCCCCTGAACTATTTAATAGTGTATTTTAAAGGTATATATGTGTCCACGTGGACACATTACTATTTATAATTTTGCATTATTTTTTATGTCCCTGTGGGAAAATATATATGTTTAAAATACGGTATTAAATAGTCTAGGGAGGTAATAGGTCCTCATGAAAGTTTAGTATCACAACAACAAATTCAACCAAAGTTGGAATATTTTTCAGACCCTTATCCCTATATATTAAGAATTAATTTTGGACCTATAATATACATTTTTTAATGATTTTCACTAATAAAAACCTAAATGTCAAATCGATCAAATTTATATCTTAGATTAACCATTTTGTAATAGTACACCCATCATTTCAAAATACTGGATACACCTCTGATATTAAGACAATTAAAAAATTTCATAATGGGATCTTAATTTGTTGTTCAATATTTGGATCTTTTCTTCTTCGTCTTAAATTGATATAGTCAATTGTATCTATATGTCAGAAAAAAATTGTATTTGTGTATCAGAATAACTGATACATGACCTATTATCAAACTGTATTTTCATCGGTTAATACATACTATACAACCAACTATATCTATGTATTCAAAAAATTGATATGCTTATGATCAGAAAAACTGTATTTGTATATTTATTTTAGGGGTGATACAATTTTCAAACGTTGTATCAATGCTTTTTTTTCTATTTGTGTATCACAAAAAATTGGTACATATTTTATATATGTATTTATTTTAGGGGTGATACAATGTGTATCTATCTACATTTTAGTTTCAAAGCTAATATGTGTATCTATATGAGAGATTGAGAGAGAGGACACAGATGAGAAATTTGAGAATTGAGATAGAAATAAAATTATGCATATGTTGTATTCCATTTTTAATTGAGATACAACCTGATCGTCACTCTCCTCTATCTCTCTTGATCTTGTTTGCTTTACTCCTCTAACTCTCTCGAACTCACTGCCAGCTCTTTACTCTCAAAATTATTGCAATGAAATATATTAGGTAAATTATAGCTGCAATTCATAATTATGATTCAAATTATAGTTATTTATGAAAATTTCGCCATTTTCAAAAGGAAATTAAAAATACATGAAAAGCAAACTAATATACTATATCCCCGCATGAAACTATGGGATATATTGGAGATTCAAAAATATTACTAGAAATATATTTTCTTCACGAGAACTACCTACTTCTTGTGAAGAAAGAAAATATATTTTCTGGTACTAATTGGAAGATATATATATGCTAGATTAATTTAAATTATTGTCACAAAGAATTATCAATTGTAACGACTAATTAATGATTAAGGAACGTTACAACCACTGAAATTTCGAAGAGTAATTCTTGTTTAAGGCCACAAGTTGAGGCCCAAATTAGTCCTAGTTAGACAAAAGAGAAAAACAATTTATTTATTTTTGTTCTCAAGAAAAAAAAATGCTTATTAATGGAGAATGTGTAAGAAAAATAGGTTTTGAAAGGGGAATTAAAATAATTGTTGTAGGGATTGTAGTAGAATTCCTCAAGAATTTTCAAAGCCTATAAACTTCAAAATTCATCTATTAACTTAATTTTTTCACAACATAATTGTGTTTTGTAACGAGGCATTAGGGAAGAAGAGAAGAGTTCAGTGACTGTATTTTATAAGCGTTTTGGAGGAGATATGTTACTTTGGTACCTTCAGAGCGTTTCATTGGATAATGCGGTCGTGGAAGTAAGGTTTGCCACACTGACTATTTTCAAGAGAGAGTTTTAAGTAGTTAGGTTTGTAATTTAGGGTAGTGGTGACATCGATAATGAAGTCACAAATTGCATTGGGACATCATGGATGAAATGGAGGCTTGCCTCTGGGTCTTGTGTGATAAGAAGGTCAGTACCATCTAAACTTAATTAAAGGTCTGTTCTATAAAGTGGTGGTTAGGGGTGGAGTGTTGGCCAGAACTCACATATTCAGAAGATGCATATTGCGGAGATGAGGATGTTGAGATGGATGTGTGGGCATACTAGCAGTGACAATTAGATCAGGAATGAGGTTATCAGGGAGAAGGTGGGAGTGACCTCTGTTGAGAACATGATGAGGGAAGCGAGACTGAGATGGTTTGGACATGTGTAGAGAAGGTGCACCGACACCCCAGTGAAGAGGTGCAAAAGGTTGGTTGTCGCTTTGTAGGGGGTACACGACGGGGTAGAGGTAGGCCAACAAAGTACTGTGGAGAGATGATTAGAAAGAATATGACACAACTTCATATTATCAAGGACATGAATAAGATAAGGAGTGAAGATTGCTTATTAGGCTTGAAGGTTAGTAGGAGTAGAGTGTTGTCTTGTCTTGTGATGGTTTAGACTTGTTAGTGCCTGGCGTAGTACTAGTCGTACCCTGATAGTTCTTGACATATGCTGTGTATTATATTTCGATTATCACATTATTTTGGTGTTGATATTGTTTCTTTCGTGTAGACTTTACATTGCTTCTTCCTATTAACTGTTAGGCTTCCTTCATTAATTTTTTTTCCCTAGATTTGATGCACTTGAGCCGAGGATCTTTCGAAAACAATCTCTCTACCTTTATGAGGTAATGGAAATTTTTGCATATACTCTACCCTCCTTAGACTCATTTAGTGGGATTTCACTGAATATGTATTGTTGTCATAATATATTGAAAAAAAAAAAGTTCATGAATGAGAATAGGGCGTGGAACATGACAAATTGAATAGATAGATGTAGGACATGCGTTAGATATTCTTGCACACTTGATGAAGAAATTGATCAATCAAGCACATTGAGGGCCAGATAAATGAATTACAAAGGAAAGATACATTATAAGATTTATCATGTGGCTATCAAGTGACTAATAATAGTTGAAATCCTTGACTACTTTTCTGTCTATCTACCATGTCCAAAGTTCTTCAAGGATGGGCATGATATTATATGCCAAGTGGTGGGCTCAAGTCAACTTTAGAATTTTTGATATTCTAATTAAAAATGCAGTTATATACTCCATTACAATATACCAATCAATAAGATTGAATATAAATTAGGAAAAAAAGAGATTTTTGAGAAAAGAGACGGAAGTTAGCTACTTAGTTTTCTCCGGCTCTTATTTTCTTCATGTTTCTTAGTTAGTAAAAGTTGGGGAAAAATTGTAGGTACTTAATTAAGATTGATAAAGTAAGACCTAGCTCTCCTTGCTTGTATTTATCCCTATTGCTATTTTTTTTAGTTTTAATAAATTAAAGACCACTAAACACTCTGTCTAGTGGTAAATTTGCTTTTAAAAAAAGGAAAGGAACAAAGAAAATTTGGATTTCTCTTAATGACATCAACGTTTATTTCCATATTTTTTAATTGCTTTAACAAAATAATGTTATAAAGAACATATAATATAGGAAAAAAGGACAAATATATCCCCGAACTATCGTAAATGGTATATAGATACCCTCTGTCATACTTTTGGGATATTGGTCCCTCTGCTGTCTAAAAACTAGAGTATATATGCTCTTCACTCTAACGGAAGACTGAATAGGAACACGTGACACAATCTTATCCGTCCATTGATATTTAATAAATGTCGGATCAGTGGATAAGATTATGACACGTGTATGCCCGTTAGTATAAAGGGTATATATGCTCTAGTTTTTGGACGGCAGGGACACCAATGTCCCAAAAGTATGACGAAAGGTATCTGCATACCATTTACGATAATTCAGAGGTATATTTGTCTTTTTTCCCATAATATAAGATTACATAAAAAATTGGTTTCATCATACTTTCTTAGAAAAGAGATTTATTTTTCTTAAATAAAAAAACAAAACAAGATGGAGTCACTATTTTGTCATAGGTGAAGGTATTTCATCGGATGCCTTTTTTTGTGTGATTGGATTAGTTTCTGAACTATCATTGGGATCAAGTTGGAAGCAAATAAATACTATGTTTTGAATATTTTGTACATATTTATTGAGAGTGGAAGTGGGATCAAAGTCATATATTTTTGTTTAAAAAGTACTTTGAATACATTTTAATTTTTAACCATGCAAGTCCCCCTCTTTCAGGCGACACGGACAAAATACAGATACACAACTGAAAGGGAGCACAAACCTGGTCCAATTGTCTCTCTTTGTTATGCACTTCTCATAATTTAATTGAGTTTAACTTTTAAGATTTTCTATACATTAAAAAAAAAAGTCATATCCAATACTTATTGAGGATTTAAAGATTTATATACAACTACGATAATAACATATTTATAATCCCATAAAAGTAGGGTCTGGAGAGAGGTAAAGTTTATGCAGACCTAACCTTTACTTTGAAGGTAGAAAAACTATTTTCGATAAACCTTCCCTCCAAGAAAATCAAGTCCAAAGCAGTATAGAGAGAAATAATAGGAATTCAATCCTAAACAATAGTCATAACAAGATTAAACCATAATCAAAGTACAAAACCAACATATAATAACCAAATTCAACAGACAAAAAAAAAACTACAAGAATAATACTATGCCTAATAGCCGCTAATACTCAAAGGACAAGAAACAATGATCTGTTCGAACTACGGCTACGGCTACACTTGACTATCTAATTGACATACTATCCTAATCTGGTGTCTCCATACTTCCTCTGTTTAGAAAAAATGACTTAGTTTGATTTAACACGGAGTTTAACAAAATAAAATAAAAATTGTAATCCTAAATTAAAGTTATCAAAATACATGTATTACAAACACTGTTCGACCTTGTGATAGTGGAAGCTTTGATCACAATCAGTAGAGAAGGAGAGCAGAAGAGATAATTTGTAGAATGCAAAGCTTGAATGATTCTATTTCATCAGTGAAGTATATATACACATCAATTGAAAACTTCTAGACTATTACACTTTGAGCTAACTAGCTATACACATTGAATACATGAGCTAACTAACTCTCTAACCAATTCTATAACTAACTATGTGAGCTGTACAATGCAATACGTGAGCTGTGCAATATATATTTAATAAAAGTTATGTCAAATGCACCAAAACACATTTTAAAAAGCTGAAATTAAAGTGTTGCCAAAAAATAAATGTGGTCATTTGTTTTTAAACAGACTAAAAAAATAATTAGGTCATCTTTTTTAAACGGAAGGAGTACTTTAAGTAGCACATAACTGAGCTCGAGTTGATTGGAGAAGTCCCATTACACTCGAGGTTGACTATTGATCTGCCCGAGAGACATTATGAGGGAGCTCCAGCTGGAAAGTGATTTGTCTCCGGTGAGAGATCGGACTGGTTATAAAGCGAGTTTGTTTGTGTCCGGGCAATATCGGTCGAAGTCATGTTGGAGACTGTGATTCCAGGATTCTCTTAGGCCGAGGTAAGAAGGACCAACGTTTTTCTGGTTTGGATTCATCCATGTATCATAGTCTGGTTCGTTCATTTGAATGAGAGATAGTCCCCCACTTTTCAGATATCCAATGAAATGTATCCCAAAAGTGGAAGAATTACCAATTTCTTATCAGAACAGGAAATGATCGATGTATGCGAGGTGATACATGTCTTTTTGTGTTTCGACGTTTTAACACCATGGGGCTCTGGACATCAATTCTGCTATATATGAATGCTTGTGATTAAACGTTTATCCTAACTTATCTAGTATAAAACCAAACACATCGAATATATCATGTTGATGAAGTTTGATTTTGAAGAACATTTGGTTGGTCAAAATGCCAAAGTTCACAACTATGATGAAGAGGTAATTTTCACTTTCTTAGTCTAAGTGGAATATGAGAAGCACATACTTGACTGATGCATTTAGGGTGTGTATCGGTCGATTCGATTTGGTTTTAAGTACTATTGGTTCGGTTTTCGGTTTAATCAATAAGAAAATAATTTCAAAACAAATATATGACTTGTCCAACAATTTAACGCGAAATAAAAAAAAAGAGAAATCTAATTACTCATTGAGTGCAAAAATTCTGCTTAGTGTAGTAAAAGTATATCAAATACTCATAATTCACAATCATAGTCGTTGCCTAAAAGACTAAAGCAATACTAAAACCTAAAGAATAAATGCAAAGAGCAAAGTTAATTAAGTAATGTTAATTGTTTAGGGTCCTTATAGTTAAAGTCTAATATAGTGATTATATTAATATTTTTTGTTTGATATTTATATATGACAAAAAATTAAAATAGTAAATTGTTATATTCTTAATGGGTTATCGGTTAACCCAATATTAAAAAACCAATATTGAACCGATAACCCAATAATTTTTTTTATAAAACCATTAGATAACCGTTAAATCAATAACACTTTTTTCGGTTTGGTTTTTGNTTTATGACTTTGCATTGTCTTGGAAGCACTATTTTTATTACTCTTACAAACATTATTTTTATGAAGTGCATTCTATAATGCTTCCAATTTATTTTATGTTCACTAAACTAATATTGATGTATTTTTTATTTGGTAGGATTGTGTTGATGCAATTGATGGAACATATATAGAAGGGTAGGTTCCTAAAGCGGTGCAACAAGCATATCGTAATCACAAAGGAAGAACATCACAAAATGTCTTATGTGCTTGTGATTTTGATATGCGATTTACCTTTGTTGCTGCTAGTTGGGAAGGTACTGCACATGATAGTAAAGTACTTGAGAATGCACTTGTTGAACCAACGTCACTGTTTTATTTAAAAATATATGTAAAAGGAAAATGACTGAGTTTTCAAAAAATCGATTAAACTTATGATTTAAGCAAATCGATTTCTCAAAAGAACAGAGTCGCCACTTAATTTTTTTGTAAAAGTCAAGAAAAAACTATAAGGTTTCCAAAAGATTTAAACAGACAAAATCAATTGAAAACGGGTTCGAGTTCAAATGTACATTCCGAGAAGGTATTAGGCCCTCGGAATGTCCACTAACTTGCGGTTGACCGGCGATTTGACTAAACATGACTTTGACTAAAATTTTTTTTAATTTTTTTTTAACTAAGTAAAGAACTCATTTTTTATGACTTATTTTGAGATTCTAACTAAATAAGAGAACTTACTTATTTTTAACTAACTTTGAAATTTTGACTAAATAAAAGGACTTATTTATTTTAACTAATTTTTGAAATTTTAATTAAGTAAAAGAGCTCATTTATTTTAACTTATTTTGGAAAGTTTAACTAAGTAAAAACTCATTTTATTTTAAGCTACTTATTTATTACTATTATTATTTTTTATAATTTTATTTATCTAAAGGGAAATGAACTAGAGGGAAATGATTGAGTGTTGATAAGACCAATATTAAAATAAAACTAAGTAATAAAATATATATCTTTAATTCGAAAATAAAATGAAATGACCATTCTCGGAAAATTTAATCAAACTAAATCATAAGATAATCAAAATGTTAGTCAAATATAACAAAATAAATAGAAGTAAGGAGAGGAATATCAAGTTTGGGCCTTTGGCCCAAATCTTGGACTTGCTGAAATTCCCTTGGGCTTTTGGCCCCCATTCCTTTCAAGAAATCTGTGTATACGCTTTTATGTATATCCCTGTATATTGGCCATATTTTTGGTCCGTATTCTGCCTTTTTTCTAAAATATTGGTTGTTGACCTGTACGCTTGTATTTTTTGTATATTCCAGCCCGCAACTTCGGTTTTCTACCT
The DNA here is from genome assembly GCF_019186545.1 of Solanum stenotomum. Lineage (NCBI taxonomy): Eukaryota > Viridiplantae > Streptophyta > Magnoliopsida > Solanales > Solanaceae > Solanum > Solanum stenotomum. The sequence continues at coordinate 16,163,691 of NC_064283.1, read as the reverse complement.
GTATATCACTGCGTTTTGACTGTATAGCAGTGTATACAGATGTATACGCTATGTATATAACTCTCTTTTGGGGGCTTGAAACCTGTATCACTTGCACCTGTACTTCGATTCCGACTCGAAAGAAGGATATTGAGCCTCTTTGGCTCAAGACATAATGCACGGGAAAGAAGGTGAAGTCCAGTGGACTCACTCAAGGGTTCATGCAAGAAACCGAAAGAAAGTAATTAAAAAAAAATGACTGAGGGGAAGCTGATTTATAAAATAATTGTCAATCAAGTAAAGCGAAAGATAATGTAGCTATTGCCACCTGATAAAGGGATAAAGAGACACGATTCATGATAAAATAGAGCTAAATACTTCCACTCCTTGAAATTAAACGAGAAGATGGCAGCATGCAAAACCAAAACAGTACAATAGACTTTAACACATTTTCCATACATGAACATGCATTCAAAATAAGTAGACAACACTAGTTTTTGTTGGGTTTAGCAAGGTGTGAATGAGAAATAAAAAAGAGAAAATGGAAAGTGGNAGAATGATCAGGATGAATTATCAGATCTATACACAGTTCCCATCAACTCCAAAGGAAATACCCCCAATTCAGATAGTTCTCGTATAATGCATCCTAGATACAGTCCAAGCTGATCTAAAAAATCTGGTTCACTAATAATGGCATTAGATCATTTGCCTTTTACTGTCTCATACCTATGTTTCTTCCATGTTGAATGTTCCTTTCCTTTTTCCTCTCAATTTAGATTTTTCTTAAAGATAGAGTGTTGGATATCTTTGCAGATTATATATAGCGGACCTTTTGATTTCTTTTTCTTTGTTACATATTTGCATATAGAGAAACAAATTCCAAAAGTCAAATCATTTGAAACAACTTGTGCATATATTTTTATACAAAAGCAACCCACGCGTTATTTATCCCCAAATTCCTAGTCCCAAATGTAATTTGCTATCTCCTCAAAATGGTTTTATAACACTCCTGGACGTACGCATCAAACACACTCCTTAAGAAGGAAGAAAATCACATTTGTTGACATTCAATTTTGACCATCCACAATATAAATTAATCATCGAGCTCCTTCAATTTCAAACGATTTGAAATAATTAGTTTTATAAAATTTCAAAATAAATAATAATATAATGTAGTTTGCAAGTCAGTTTAGATAGTTTCTCATTTTTTATAATTTTTTAGATAATATATATGCTCTATATAATTATATATAATATTCAAAAAAAAAAATCATCTCAAAAAGACTTTATATTTTAAATATTTTATTAGTGATGGTTATAAATTTTGAATTAATGAGTTTTATGAAATTCAAAATACTTTCAAGCTATTTCTAAAGAAATTTCGTCCTTTAATAATTTTAATAATTTTAAATAACAAATATGTATATTTTTACAATCACGTTATTTTATAAATATAAAAAATTATCTCAAAAGATTTACATTTTAGTTAAGTATTTTATTAATTTACTTTAGTTTAAGTTATAGTTATAATTTCTAGTTAATTAGTTTGTAATTAAATTAATTGTTTTATAATCGATTTGATTAGGAAGCTCATTAATTAATTATATTAATTTGTCATCTTTAATTATAAGTCGAATCTACTAATTTAATCAATTTGACTAAGTTCTTAATTTCAATTGGCTACAATTTCAATCAATTTGACCAAATTCTTAATTCAAAACTAACCCCCTTTTTACCTCACCTCATACCCAATTCAATAGGCCAATTTTGGGCCCAATTTCAGTTCAAATTACCAGCCCAATTCAGTCATTTGAAAATACAAACAAACCCAAGCCCATTCCAACATTACCATTCTTCCAACAACATACAAATGCAATACATCATACCATACTTACACATACAGTACGCCCGACCCCACCCGATTTCTTCTTCTTCTTCCTTATGACACCAAACCCAGAAACGAACATCAGCCATACCCTACGACCCCTATATCGTCTTCTTCACGCGAAAATCCCACCAAATCACGGAAATTTGGCAACCTTATCTCTTAGGAAGAGATTTTTGAATTTCGAATTTGGAAATCATCCCATCTTCTCAACCCGTTTCCCCCCTTTTTCAATCCCAAATTCCGCCTATAAATACCCATGTTCACTCTTGAGGAGAGCGACAATAGATGGTTGGAGTTTTTTTTTTAAAGCAATAGTCACTTCTACACCTTCAAGAAAAAGATATATCTAGTTTTCCGGTTCTAAATTCCGAAAAGATCGCCGCCCGAATTTTCTTAACTTGCTGCTCCTATTCGAAAGATCGTGGTAGAAGAATCGTTTCTCTCAAACTCGTTTATCTCAGTTCGCTGCACCGAACAAGGTAAACAACTCGCAATCCCTTTGTTTATTTTGAATTCATTGTGTTGGTTTGATATGTAGCTCTTTGTGGATTCTAAGATGAGCTTGGGTGATGTGCTCGATCTATATTATTATCTTCGTCTTATTTTTACTAAAATGTTCTTATGTATTCGTTGTCTTGATGATTTAACATTGGTGTAAGCTCACATTGTTGGAATTGTTCTTTTCGAATTCATCGTTGTTATACTCACCTTAAGTTTGTATGGCCTGTTTGATTAACCTCGTTGACATTGCTCCGTTCGTGTTTGTCAAATAATACTCATTGTTTGCTTCATGTTTTGAAAGTGTCTATTGCCCAAATTTTAGTGAAGTGTGGTTTGACCATGTTTGTTTTTGTGACATAAATGATCCTTACATTTAGTATATTTTTTTATATAGTAATTTATTCGATTTTGTCTACTGTCCTTAGTTGTTGTCCATGTCTAGTTAATTTAAGAATTTTATGTTTAGGAAATATGTGTGTAGTTCCATTTGTTTGGGAGTAAAAAAAATAAAATAAAAAATGAATGATCCTTTGCATCCAAATGAGTTTCTTATGGGATGAGACTGCCTGACATCCCCGTTGCTATTGATTTTCCTTTGATTAAGTTGAAGCTTTGGTCTTGTTTCCGGTATGAGCTTGAAGTCCGGATTAATGGTCGTGCCTGTTTTGATACTAATTTCATAGGACCATAAGATGTTTCTACTTTATTTTGTGTTATGTCGCTTAAAAGTTTTACCTACTAAGTCGTTTCCTTCTTTTTTTGTTGTGAAATCCACCCGAGTTCATCACGAACTCCCTCTCCTTGCATCTTCTCTTTGGTTCGGCCCAATGCTTCCCCTTACCGTATCTGCAAAGCTGGTGTACAGGTTGAAAGTAGCAAGATATAGGTTGGAAATTGAGTTTTCATATTTCAGAAACTTGAAAATAAGCCGAAATACAGCTTGTATACAGTGGTATACGTCAAATATGTGACCAAAAAAAAGATACAGGTTGGAAGCGTCAAAACAAACTGTATACAGTTGGTATATGGGTTGATATACAGGAAAAAGGGCTAAGAAACGACCGATATACACTCGTATACAACAACTGTATACCAAAAACGGGAATTTGGTTAAGATAAAAATTCCAGCGAAATTGGCCCAAAAGGAGGCCCAAACTCGATTTCTCCCTTACTCTTTAATTATTTAATTGTGGTTATTTATTGTTCGTTGTTTAACTCTAACTTTATAATTTTTAATTAACTTAATTAGATTTCTCAAAATACGAGTTACTTTCTTTTTGTTAGTTTGCTTTGAATACTTTTTTTTTGTGTTAAGGTAATTTATTTTATTAATTAAATATTAGTCGAATTTTATATTTTAATTAAGTTAAATCTTTGTTCTTAAAAAAGATATGTTTTAAGGCCTCTTCACTTGATCACATTTTTATTTTAAAGTGGTTTTAAGTTAAAGTATTTTTCTCAAATGAACTAAAAAATGTTCTCTTTCTAGTTAGTCATTTTTCTCGAAAAGGTTAGTCGAAACTTTAATTCTTCAATTAATTTAAAATGGTTTCATGCTTAAATTAACCAATTGGGATTAAATTATTATTTTAGAAAATGAGTCAAGTAAGTCCTAATTAATCTAGTTTTTTGATAAAATTCTATTCACTTGCGTTTTAATTCAAATGTTTCATTTTGAGTCCCTTTCTCTAAAAAAAATAAAAAATAAAAAAATATAAAAATAAAAAATGAGTCATTTATTTAATTATTTTCTCAAAGTTAACCAAATATTTATAAATCATTATTCTCTGTTAAATCATTTTTCTAAAAAATAATCAAAATATATTTTAGTCAAATCATAGGTCAACCGCATGTTAGCGGGCATTTCAAATGCTTAAAACCTTCTCGAAGTGTAAATTGAACCCCGAACCCCCTTTGGTATTTCAAATGATTTTTTTCTGTTTAAATCTTTGAAAATTATAAGTTTTCTTAATTTCTTCAAAAAATTAAGTGGCGACTCTTTCTAAGTATTTCTCAAATTGTTTTATACTTAGAACATTTCAAAAGTGATTTTTCTGAATACAGTAAAATTACGACACAACAACATTCATAAACTAGGAAGTAATGTTCAACCCGCTGCAAGGGCAATTGACAGAGATCTAGGGTGTGTTTGGTTTGAATGAAAACATTTTCCGAAAAAATATTTTTCAATTTTATCATGTTTGGTGGGATTAAATGTTTTGGAAAATATTTTCCAAATCAACTCATTTTTCTTAAATTTACAGAAAATGACTTCCCTTCAAAACTTAAGAAAAACATTTTCCAAAACTCTCTTCCAATCCACCCACCCTACCAATCCCCAACCCACCCCCCTACCAGCCTTTCCACCCCCCAAAAAAAAAATTAAGTTTATTTTAAAAAAATATTTTCAACTNGCCGCATGGAGAAGACAGGCCTACAATGAAGGAAGTGGCTATTGAACTTGAAGGTTTGAGGAAGATAACTGGAGTCTCTTGGTCTAATCAATATGGACTCGAAGAGAATGATCAGGATGAATTATCAGATCTATACACAGTTCCCGTCAACTCCAATGGAAATACCCCCAATTCAGATGGTTCTCGTATAATGCATCCTAGATACAGTCCAAGCTGATCTAAAAAATCTGGTTCACTAATAATGGCATTAGATCATTTGCCTTTTACTGTCTCATACCTATGTTTCTTCCATGTTGAATGTTCCTTTCCTTTTTCCTCTCAATTTAGATTTTTCTTAAAGATAGAGTGTTTGGATATCTTTGCAGATTATATATAGCGGACCTTTTGATTTCTTTTTCTTTGTTACATATTTGCATATAGACAAACAAATTCCAAAAGTCAAATCATTTGAAACATATTGTGCATATATTTTATACAAACCAACCCACGCGTTATTTATTTATCCCCAAATTCCTAGTCCCTATCTCCTCAAATGGTTTTATAACACTCCTGGACGTACACATCAAACACACTCCATAAGAAGGAATAAAATCACATTCATAAACCAGGAACTAATGTTCAACCCGCTGCAAGGGAAATTGACAGAGATCTAGTAGATTAATAAACAGCACAAACTATTTCACAGGCAGAAAGTTCAAGTAAAAACTGATTTCACCTCAGAGAAGACACAAATTCAGCTAATTTTCCGCTGGAACTTCACTAAGCAAACAGGAAGAGAAAGTAACCTCACAAATCAACAGATTTTTGGTACTAAGAAGGAGAAAAAATAAACTAAAACCTTCTATAATATCGCAGCAAATAATCTTACACAGCGATGGAGCTTAATAGGTTGAAGTAGGGAAGGATACAATTGGCATTCATGGTTGAGGGAGATGCCAATTAGAGTTTCTGTTTGTAAAATATACAAATTTTGTATGGTCAAATAATTCTATTATGAGTTAATTGGATTACAATTAGGCACAATACACTTTAATTTGACTTTGGGTGTGCACAAATAGATATTTAAATTTGTATGAAACTCAACTAAACTCATGTGTCTACTTGTTTAACTTTATACAAATTTAAATGTTTGTCTATGCATATCCAAAGTTGAAGGTCATAAATATAAAATGAGGTCAATTCAAAGAATATATTTATGTATCATGGAGTAATAAATATAAAAAATTCGCCAAGTAATTATGAAGTTTTTTTGTTTAAAAAAAAAAGTTCGGAGTCATTTAACTATATTCTAACATAAAAATCATAAAACTTTATCCATACTAACACAAAAATCACATATTCCATAAAATTCAATTTTCGATGGGTATTTCTTTTTCTTTTTAATTTTTTTTTAATCTAAATACAAATTCAATTAAAATGACTGATTCAACCCGACCTAATCCAAAACTCAAATTCGATGGATAATAATATTTTACTTTTAATGTTTAGTTAGGTAATTAAATACTTATTAGTCATACTCATTTTGGCACAATTTAGTATTTTTTGATTATGATCATTTCGTTATAACTTATTAATTAACAATTTATTTTATGTGATTTTATTATCTTTTTTATTGAATATGTTACTACGATGTTATCAATCATATCATATTTTGTATTTTTTTTTACCTCCATCTTGGGCTACGGAAGGTTTGACTATGATTCCTACTTTGTTGGTTAATATCCAAAAAGTGAATACATTTTGGAGGAGGACATAAATCTAATATTCTCAAACATATTAAATGAATATGGATATGCCCATATCATGACAAATTCAGACTCAATTGTTAAATTTGTGGTTTGTATGAAACACCTTAAATAAATTGTATCTTAATAGAATTAAAAAATATTGAAATAGATATATTTTGTACGAAGATTTTATCAATAAAAAAAAACTCAAGGTTGAATATCCCAACTTTAAATATTTGATTTAATTCATAGAATAAAAAAAAAAATTGCTCAATTATTTTGTATGGTATTTGAAAAGTCTGAACCAACTTTGTACACATCTACTTGTGACCCATATGGTCTTAAATTTGTTGACTGGGTTGTATGTTAGTTTTAATTGCGATGTTGAGGCTCTACAAAATTTCTAACTAAGTTAGTATGTCAATTTAATACTTTGATAAAGCAATAATATTCTAGCCTTCAATTAATGTATTGGGTTTCAACTTTTTTTTTATCCACACATACTAAGGCAAGCTGGGTCGTCCCTCTTGAGTTCTCTTTTGAACTAGTCGTCAGCATTAATATGAACCATGCCCCATTAGCATGATTGACCCCAACTCTTTGCATCTTAGTATCAACTCGATGTGTCATCACTACTATTTACATGTAGAAATATTCAAGTACAACATAAATTTTAGGCGTAGTAGTGCTTTTTAACTTGACCTCAACTGATATTTATGTCGCTGCTAAAACTATCCCCTTTTGCCACAATTTGCTTAAAGTCAGCACAAAAATCCTTACTTTTGTGGCAAGTGTATGTCACCACAAAAGTTGTCAATAAAAAATCATGTTACTTATAGTTTAACAAGTAAATATTAAACTTGTATAAAATTAACAAGTAGATACACGTCTCCTATACATAACGTAAATATAGCCGCCAGAATAAGTCATATGTGCAACCAGGGGCGGACCCACGTGTTGCCCAGGGGGTTCACCCGAACCCCCTCAAAAAAAAATTACACTGTATATATAAGGTGAATTTTCTGGATTTATGTGGATATATATATTTTGAACCCCCTCAATGACAAGGTGAAGGAGATAGCCCAGTGGCAGCTCCCTTCAAAGTTAAGCCTAACGTCCAGGGATTGAATCCCTGGGTTAGCGTTTTATTTTTTAGCTTTTTAGTTTCAGTTTTTTTTTTTTTTTGTTCCAGTTCCGATTTTAATGTTTTTTTTTTTTTTTTAATAAAACGTGCTAAAATGTGGTGTTAAACCCAAAAAAAGTCAAGGGCCCCAACTCCCATACATCCATGATCCCATTCCTAAAAGCAATGAAACCTCGTCGAATAGTATTGTAAATGTGCTTGAGAAGTATTAGCACTGACCTCTTTTTGGAGTTTGTAGTTAGCACTCTAGTCCTAGAGTGAGACATTACGAAGTGCTAATTTTTTTTGTTCTAGTTAGCTCCATTTTTTGCTCTACTTAGCATCCTAGTTCTAGATTGACATATTGTAAAGGGCTAACTTTTTGTTTCACTGTAATCACTCATGTTAGTTTCGGATTTCTTGTAACGAAACTAACTTTTTGTACCTATAAACTATATACTACTACTTCCTTGAAATTTTATTTTGTTGGCTTATTTACACGCTTATAGTTTTATTTTTCGAACCCCCTGAACGAAAATCCTGGGTCCGCCACTGTGTGCAACCAATGAAAAAGCACAAGTAGGAGCTAGACCACCCCAAGTTCCTCAGTTTGTGGCTATATATATAAGAGAAATAAAAGTTGGGACTCGAACTAGATCAGTTGACACCAACTTGGAAACTCAAAATTATAACATATCATATGGACTTAAATCAAATGAGTTCGTTTCATTTCATTGCTTGTCATGTGCTAATTAATACTGACATTAGCCAATGTCCAAACCAGTACCACTAATAGCACCAGCATCACTATAACAAAACCAGGATGCCCTAAGCAGTGTGGGAACGTAACGGTTCCATACCCATTCGGTATTGGCTCATGTTGTGCTTTTGATTCGGGGTTCGAGGTTGACTGCAACATTTCTAAAAAACCCCTCATAGGAAACAATTTGACTGTGTATGACATCTCGGATGCTGAATTGCGCATCTCCAATGACTTCGGTTGGAGATGTTACGGCTCCAACGGAGCTGTGATCGGGGAGTATATGGTTTATAATACATTTTCAGAATCAAGTCCGTATAGTTTCTCTGCACTGAACAGGTTTATGGTAGTTGGTTGTGATGACTACAGTTCCATGACGGGGCCTAATGACTTTTGGTATAGCTGCAATGCCAGCTGTGTCAGTTCGGGGGATATGACAGAAGGAGTGTGTATGGGAAAAGGCTGCTGCCAGAAACAGATTCCTAAGGGCTTGAAATACTATACCACAGAAATGTCTAGCACAGGAAACCATACCGATGTTTGGTCGTTTAATTCATGTGGGTATGCATTTTTGGGGGAGGCTGATAGCTTTCGTTTCCAGGGCTTGCCAGATCTAGGTGATGATCTAAGTGTTGATTATTTTTTTGAGAGGCTAAAGGCCACTGTGCCCATTGTGCTGGACTGGGCCATCGGAAATCTTACTTGCACGCAAGCTCGGAAAACAGAGGATTATACTTGCACTGAAAATAGCTACTGCATTGATTCCGATACTAGTCTTGGTGGCTATCGCTGCAGCTGTAATCCAGGTTATCATGGCAATCCTTATCTCAATCAAGGCTGTCAAGGTATAAGTAATGTTTCAATTTTTCACGAAGTTAAAAAGTGACACATGTTTTTCTTGGATTAGATAAATGTCTATATTGCTTTATAACATTATTGTTATGTTGATGTTATACTAAAAATGAAATCAATAAAAGTTGTTTAGTTCTTTAGAATTATTTCTCATACTGTGTAAACCTAACTTTAAGTCTGAACTGTGAAGTGTATTCAACAGAAAGCGTCACAAAATATTCAAGAATGTAACTTTCATGCATTAATTTGACAGTATTATATTGAATTGATCTTTATCAGATATTGATGAATGTGCTGATCATCCAAATAACAGTTTGTGTGAAAAGATGTGCATAAATACTCCAGGAAGTTACAATTGTTCTTGTCCCCATGGATATACTGGTGACGGCAAAAAGGATGGTCGTGGTTGTATTGCTCCCTACCCTAATCAGTTTCCATGGATCAAGTTCTTCACAGGTAAATATCTTGGTATACTTTCAGGATTCCGGAAAATTTTTGAATAATAAAGAATTTCTTTATATGTGGTTTGAAACACCAACTTGATACACAGGTATAGGAGCTGTTGGCTTTATATCCCTAGTGGTTGTAACAATTTGGCTCTGTTTCAGAATAAGGAAAAGGAAATTGATTGAAGTCAGGGAGAAATTCTTCCAACAAAATGGTGGTTTATTATTGAAACACAGAATCTCCACTAACGACAATGGTGTGAAAGCAACAAAAATTTTCACAGCTGAGGAGCTGAAGAAAGCTACAGACAATTATGCCCATGACAGAATTCTTGGTCGTGGTGGCAATGCGATTGTATATAGAGGCGTGCTATGTGATAATCACATAGTTGCAATTAAAAAATCTAGAATTGTGGATGAGAGCCAAATTGAGCAGTTTATCAATGAGGTGCTTATTCTCACTCAAATCAACCATCGAAACGTGGTGAAGCTCTTCGGGTGTTGTTTGGAAGATGAAGTTCCTTTATTGGTTTATGAGTATGTATCTGAAGGAACTCTTTACGAGCACATTCACAATCAACGTGGAGGGGGTTGGTTAAATTGGCAAAATCGGTTGAGAATTGCCATAGAGACAGCCACTGCACTTGCTTACCTTCATTCATTTGCCTCCATGCCTATAATTCATCGCGATGTCAAGTCTTCCAACATATTGTTAGATGAATTTTCCACAGCTAAAGTGGCTGATTTTGGAGCTTCAAGGCTCATCCCTTTGGATCAAACACGTGTGGCTACATTAGTTCAAGGTACATTTGGGTACTTGGATCCTGAATATTTTTTCAAAAGTCAATTGACGGATAAAAGTGATGTTTACAGCTTTGGAGTAGTTCTGGCAGAACTTCTAACGGGGTTAAAACCAGTTTCTGGAGATAGAAACGATGATCAAAAGAATTTGGCTGATTATTTTGTTTCATCCATAGATAATAATCGCTTATTTCAAATTCTTGATCATCGTGTTTTGCGAGAAGGAAATCTTGAGCAACTTCAACAGATGGCTGAGCTAGTGAAGAATTGTCTTCAATTGCACGGAGAAGATAGGCCTACAATGAAGGAAGTGGCTATTCAACTTGAAGGTTTGAGGAAGGTAACTGGAGTTTCTTGGTCTAATCAACATGTACACGAAGATAATGATTTGTCAGATCTTTACACAGTTCCAATGGACGCCTATGGAAAAAAACCCCAATTCAGATAGTTATCAATCATGCATCCAACATACAATCGAAGTTGATCCAAAATCCAGGCTACTAATAATGGTAGTATTAGATTTCTCTTACTGTACTATCCCTGTTTCGAGAAGTTGGTATCTTGTAGCCCTGTTTCGAGAAGTTGCCACAATGACAATTTTAAACTATTTTGGCCAGTATTTGTAGCCCATAAACTTTTGAAGTAAATTATTTTGGATCTACCTAAATATTTCAACTTCTCCATCTCTCCTCTTAAAATCCATGTTCATTCTTTTTTAACTTATATAAATTCCACTAGTTTAGGAGCTAATTAATCAGATACACTCTAGTTTACAATATTACGTGTTTTATCAGATTTTGGTGTCTCTAGATACATCTAGATACATACATGTATCTCAAATACATGATGTCAAATTTAAGTGTAATTTGTTCTAGATACATTGAATCCAAGTGGATCAGCATGTATTTGAAATACATGGTAAATCTCGCTCACCTCCCTCGCCTCTCTTCCATCTCGCTCGCCACTCTCTCATGTATTTGGGATCCCAGATACATGTAAATCACTTTAGATACATATAGATACATGTATTTAGTATGATTTGTATGTATCTGGGATACATATGTATGTATCTGGGATACATACGAATCTCATTCGCCTCTCTTTCTATTTTTGTGTATCTGGTTGCAAAAATGCATGTATCTAAGTATAAAATACGCAAGAAACTTCTCATTTATTAAATTTTGAGAAAATACATAAATACCCCCTTAAACTTGGCAGCATAACGTACTTTAACACTTAAACTATACGGAAGTTTAAATACCCCTTAACATCTTTCAAGTGATTTTTTAATCATCGTACAAAATAAAAATGATCAACTAATATGGAATGGATAGAGTATTAAAAATTGCATTCGTCAAAATATAATAGTCAGTAAAGATTATTTAAGGTGATTAATAATTAGTTTCAATTAAAGAAAATATTATACTTATTTTTGAGATATTAAAATCATTTTTCCAAACACTTTTTTAGGTAGTCAACCAAGGAATGTTTACTAGATAGTCTTTTTTTCTAAAATTTCATGTCCAATATTTGTGGAGACGATTGTTTTATTTAAAAATACATTGTAAAAGAAAAATGACTGAGTTTCTGAAAAATCGATTAAACTTATGATTTAAGAGAAATCGGGTTTTCAAAAGGACAGAGTCGCCACTTAATTTTTAGTAAAAATCAAGAAAAATCTTAAGGTTTTTCAAAAGATTTAAAACAGATAAAATCAATTGAAAACGGGTTCGAAGTTCAATGTACATTCCGAGAAGGTGTTAGGCCCTCGGAATGCCCGCTAACTCGCGGTTGACCGGCGATTTGACTAAAAATGATTTTTGACTAATTTTGAAATTTTAACTTAAGTAAAAGGACTCCTAACGACTTTGACTAATTTTAAAATTTGACTGAGTAAAAGAACTCAATTTATTTTAACTAATTTTTTTTTTTTTTCGAAATTATAAATAAGTAAAAGAACTCATTTATGATCATTTTTTATATATATATTTTATTATTATTATTATCTTAAGGGGGATGAACTAAAGGGGAATGACTTAAAGAGATAACAAGACCAAAATTAAATAAAAGCTAAGTAAACAAATTATATGAATGAATATTTATTTTTTTAAAAAAATATGAAGGAGAAATAACTACCTTTGGGGTTTAATTAAATTTAACCATAAGAAATGAAAGCGTTAGTCGAACGAATAAAACAAAGCGTAGGCAAGAAAATTGAATTTTGGGCCTTTGCTGCGTTTTTGGGCCTCTTTCAGCCCATTTTCGCTCCCAAACACCTGTGTATACAGCGAATGTATATCGTTGTATATGGGTCGTATTTTGACCCCTTTTTGTGTATATCGGACCGTATTTCAAATATAAACAGCCCACTTCACATTTCCAGCCCCTGTATTGGCTTTCCAGCCCTGTATATCGCTGTTCTTTCTATGTATATATGTGTATACACTCGTATACATCATGTATACTGCTCTCTTTTGGGATTTTTAGGGTCTGAAAATTCAGTTTCCAGCCCTTGTACTACCGGTAACCTGTTCACCAGCTATTTGGACTCGATAAAGAGAATCAAAATCCCCGAAATGCAAGAAGGAGGCGGAGTCCCCACGGACTCGAGAGGGGTTCACATTCAACAAGAAAAAAAAAAGAAAAGGAAAACACGTTAGTGAATTTAATGTTTCCAAGGACTTGAGAAAAATAGCATATTTAAAGAACTTTAACACCAACTCAATCAAATAAGTAAATCGAAACATAGAAAAAGAATTACACCAAATTAATATATTAAAATCTTGTGTGGTCAAACAATCATTTTATCATAAAATGGAGAGTGAAATAATATAGCGAAAGCGTTAGCATTCTTTTTCTACTGCTTGGTGACCTCAAGTAATGAAGGAAATATGGATATGCATTTTTTTTTTTTTAAGAAAAATGACTAGTACATGCTTCAGGCAGCATGACAAATATATCTTTCATGGCCTAAATATCATGGCAAATGAATCTAGCAATTCAAAAAGAAAGTCATTGTAAATGATAGACAGTCCTTGCTCTTTCAATATTTAGCATATGCTTCATGACAAAATAGGGAGGAAAGTGCAAACCAACAAAATTATTATAAACATTTAGCTTCAGGTTAGAATAAGTGGACAGCAAATACACTCAACAAACTATGAAAGCATGCTGAAAATGAGGAGAAATGAACGCCAAATAGACAGTTACACATTTGTANCATTTCCTTTCTCTTATAAATTAATTCAGAATGTTAATTAAATAACAGAATTAATTTGGCGCAACTGAATTTATTTGAAATTCACGTGTAACAGTAATCCTTCCAAAAAGTCGTTACTTTTCCCAAACGGTATTCCTTCCGAAAAGTCGTTACTTTTCCCAAAGGACACAATGTTCTGGAAAAAACGGGTCTGAACAGATTTTCTGAACAGACGCGTTCCTTGCTGCAAATGGCTATAAATAAGAGGTCTTTTTCGTTTTTTCAAACACTGAAATTTTTCCTCTCTGCATACATTTTCTTACATAAATAAAATTGTCGATCGGCTGAGTCTGTGTGTGCTCTTGTTGCTGTTCTTGCGTTCGCTGAAGTTATTGAAGTTTGAGGTACCGCTACTTCTTTAACATGTTAATCCGTTTTATCTTGGGAGGAATTAATTTGCAACTTCGAGTACAGTGAGGGGATTAAATTTCTTAAGGAAACATAGTGGTTTCTGTGGACTCGGATTAAAAATCATTCTGTCAATTTCATCTTTTTTTTGTTTCTGTAGTTTTGACTAACCTGAATACAGGAGATAACAGTTTTAGTGTAAATAACGATCCTAGCGAGCATGTGAATAGATTAAGGCATGGAATGAATAAGTAATCTTAACAGCTACAACCAAATTAAGCAGGAAGCTATAACAGACTTAAATTGCTAGTTGAAAATTTGATATAACTTTCAGCCAGACCAAAGCAAAGATTCAATACATTACTTCATGAGATTAGGCTAGCATCAATGACAGTTTTAAATAGTGGGCCAAACAGCAGACAAAATAACCCAAGCTACAATTGCATCTTCACTGTACCGATGAAAACGAAAACACACAATGAAGAAATCAAATTGTACAGCCTAATAGAGATCAAGACATGAGTCACCATTACATGAATATACTAAAAAAAAAAGAACTCTGAGCTAACGGGGCAAGCTCTGTATAAAAAAAATGAGAAAAATAAAGGAGCTACCTCTTCCGAAGCAGCGAAGTAGGACGAACGAGTTGAAGAGCAGTGACTTCACCACAAGCGGAACTTCACCTGATTATGACGTGCAGAGAACAACAAAACGAAACTTTCAACTATAGCCTCTCGTTCCTCGAAAATTTTAGGAATCTTGAGAGGTCTGGATTTCTTTTAGTTGCAAAATTGTGTTCTTAGAATATACCCCCAAAGCTGTCTTTTTTCGAAAAGAAAAAAAAAAATCCCCCCTTATGACTAAAAACAGAGGAAATATTTATAGAAGAGGTTCAAGCTCTAGGATGTCATTTGAGAGGGATTTTTTCGTTGAAAAAGATGTATTTTGAAATTTGAACGATGTGTTCTTGGGTGGACATAACCTTCACGTGATCTGGTCAGATTTATGCTCGAAATGGTGAGCTCGTTTCTGAAGCCATATCTGCTATGTGTTGGACTCATATGCATCTTAATGAATATGTTGAAATAGATAAAGCAAACTTGCATGAAAAGGGTGAAGCATTTTTTATCTTTGTGGCTAACAAAGTTGGAATTCCCTTGTATTGAAAATGAGAAAGAAGACAAGAGGGGGGCTGCTGGTACTGCTATACGTATGTTTCTGGGTTACTTTTGTGAAGGACAAAGGGAGTGAGACGGATCAGGAAAATTTGGGAATGGGCTGCTGTATGTATGCATTATTTGGAAAATTAGGATTGGGAATAAGAGCAAAATTGGGCCGGTTGGGGAGGAAGAATTGGGTTGGGCATATGGGTCAGTGAAGAAACATGGAAACGGCCCAATACTAAAGTATTTAATGGGGTAAAAAAAAAATGGTAAAGGAAAAGGCTGAAATTGTAATAGAAAATATGGCCATATGAATTGCAATTATGGCCATTAGGAATTAAGAAGTTAGCCGAATTGAGTTAAATTAACAAATTCGACTAAAACCTAACTAAGATGAATTAACGTTAATTAATTAATGAGCTTCTTAATCCCAACAAAATAAAATAGTTAATTTAATTATAAACTAAATAATTCAAAATTATAGCCATAAATTAAACTAAACTAACTTGATAAAATACCTACTAAAATCAAAATCTTTTTGAGACAATTTTTGAATATTTGAGAAACACTACTTACACTACTTACACATATAATTATAAACATACTATAAAAAACCGCCTAGACTTACTTAAAGTAACCTTGAGAAATATTTAAATTTTATGAAAATGATTATTCTAAATCGTTTGGAAATTGAGAAGCTCGAAAATTAATTATTATCGGGGAGGGTCAAAATCAGGTGTCAACAATGTGTATAGTAAATTTCTTTGCTTAATTTATGCTATATATACCTCATCAAAATTGTTGAATATAGACACAGATCAAACATTTCTTGATTTCTTCTTTATCAACTTAATTAGTTTTGAACATTTTAGTGCAGAAATGGGATACGTAAACCTTGTATTTTTTATGATATATCCCTTTCTCTTTCAACTTGTTTTGTCCTCATCCTCACCTCATTTATGCCCTAAAAATCAAGCTCTTTCTCTTCTACAATTCAAACACATGTTTACAATAGATCCTAATGTTTCTAATTATTGTATCGGCATAGGAGGCCAATGGATTCAGTCATATCCAAAAACTCTTTCATGGAACAAGAGCACAGATTGTTGCTCTTGGGATGGAGTTCATTGTGACGAGATGACAGGACAAGTGATTGAGCTTAACCTCCGTTTCAGCAAACTTCAAGGCAAGTTTCATTCCAATAGTAGCCTCTTTCAACTCTCCAATCTCAAAAGGCTTGATTTGTCTTATAATGATTTTTCTGGGTCGCTCATTTCACCAAAATTTGGTGAGTTTTCTAGTTTGACGCATCTTGATTTGCTTCTTACAAGTTTTACAGGTCTAATCCCAGCAGAAATCTCTCACCTTTCTAAATTACGGGTTCTTCGTATCCGGAGTGATTATGGGGTTAGATTCAGACCTAACAATTTTGAATTGTTCCTGAAAAACTTGACCCAATTAAGAGAGCTCGACCTTAACTTTGTGAACATCTCTTCCACCTTTCCTCTAAATTTCTCTTCTTATTTAACAACTCTATGGCTTCCATACACACAGTTACGTGGGATATTGCCCAAAAGAGTTTTCCACCTTTCCAACTTAGAATCTCTGGATTTAACAAACAATCCCCAGCTCACAGTTAGATTTCCCACGACCAAATGGAATACCAGTG
>NC_064283.1:16124590-16142000 GCF_019186545.1 Solanum stenotomum | reverse complement strand
CAATCATTATATGAATTGTTAACATAGTTCTACAAGTAATAAGTTGACAAATTTCAAATAAATATAAGAGTTAGAACCATAGCTTTGATGAAGTTGATAATTTGGTTACCCCACATTTTACTATGGTTGTTGTAATGCTTGAAAATCTAAGAAGAAATGGAAAAAGAATTTACAATTCAATTTGTTCAATACTTTTTGACTATTAATTGATATTTTTGACAGAATATTACTCTAACTTATCAACAATTTAAAGAAGAGAGTGTAAAAGGAGTTAAAAAGAAAATAATGTGAGTATTAGTAGAGAGAGTGTAAGAAAATAAAACAATATTTTTTTGATTTTTTCTATTTGAATTAGGTTGAAGAGAATAAAATAATAATTTTAAATATATACTTTTTATCATAAATAATTAATGTTTTTCTTTAAAAAATTAACACATAATTTATTCTTGATAAAAAATTGAGGCCCCCTAAAATTGGGGGCCTAAGGCAAATGCCTTATTTTTGTATACATAGAGCCGGCCTTGGATGCCACAAAAGTAAATATGGCAGCCAGAATATGTCATATGTGCAACCAATGAAAAAGCACAAGTTGGAGCTGGACCACCCCAAGTTCCTCAGTTTGTGGCTATATATATAAAAAAAAAAGAGAAATAAAAGTTGTGACTCGAACTAGATCAGTTGACACCAACTTGGAAACTCAAAATTATAATATATCATATGGACTTGAAACAAATGAGTTTGTTTCATTTCATTGCTTGTCATGTGCTAATACTGACATTAGCCACTGTCCAAACCAGTACCACTAATAGCACCAGCATCAGTGTAACAAAACCAGGATGCCCTAAGAAGTGTGGGAACTTAACGGTTCCGTACCCATTCGGTATTGGCTCAGACTGTGCTTTTGATTCGGGGTTCGAAATTGACTGCAACATTTATATTAATGGTTCTCAGAAAGCCCTTATAGGAAAGTACAATAATGAAGTGTACGACATTTCGGATGCTGAATTGCGCATCTCCTGTGACTTTGGTTGGAGATGTTACGACTCTACCGGAGCTCTGCTCGATCAGGATATGGTTTCCATCACATTTTTAGAATCAAGTCCGTATAGTTTCTCTGCGCTGAACAGGTTTACTGTAGTTGGTTGCGATGACTATGGTACCATCTCGGGGCCTAACAACTTTGAGTATGGCTGCAATGCCAGCTGTACAAGCAAAGAGGATGTGATGAACGGAGGAGAGTGTATGGGAAAAGGCTGCTGCCAGAAACAGATTCCTAAGGGCTTGAAATACTATAACACAACCATGTCTAGCACCGGAAACCATACCGACATTTGGTCATTTAATTCATGTGGGTATGCATTTCTGGGCGAGGCAGATCGCTTTCGTTTCCAGGGCCTGCCAGATCTAGGTGATGATCTAATTGTTGATTATTTTCTTGAGAGGCTAAAGGCCACTGTGCCCATTGTGCTGGACTGGGCCATCGGGAATATTACTTGCACGCAAGCTCGGAAAACAAAGGATTATGCTTGCACTGAAAATAGCTACTGCATTGATTCCGATACTGGTCTTGGTGGCTATCGCTGCAGCTGTAATCCAGGTTATCATGGCAATCCTTATCTCAATCAAGGCTGTCAAGGTATAAGTAATGTTTCAATTTTTCATGAAGTTAAAAGGTGACACATGTTTTGGTCAATGGATGGATTAGATAAATGTCTATATTGCTTCATAACATTATTGTTATGTTGATGTTATACTAAAAATGAAAATCTATAAAAGTTGTTTAGTCTCCTTCTTTAGAATTATTTCTCATACGGTGTAAACCTAACTTTAAGTCTGAACTGTGAAGTGTATTCAACAGAAAGCGTCACCAAAATATTCAAGAATGTAACTTTCATGCATTAATTTGACGGTATTATATTGATTTGATCTTTATCAGATATTGATGAATGTGCTGATCATCCAAATAACAGTTTGTGTGAAAAGATCTGTTTAAATACCCCAGGAAGTTACAACTGTTCTTGTCCCCATGGATATACTGGTGACGGCAAAAAGGATGGTCGTGGTTGTATTGCTCCCAACCCTAATCAGTTTCCATGGATCAAGTTCTCCACAGGTAAATATCTTGGTATACTTTCAGGATTCCGGACAATTTTAGAATAATAAAGAATTTCTTTTATATATGGTTTGAAACACCAACTTGATACACAGGTATTGGAGCTGTTGGCTTTATATCCCTAGTGGTTGGAACAATTTGGCTCTGTTTCAGAATAAGGAAAAGGAAATTGATTGAAGTCAGGGAGAAATTCTTCCAACAAAATGGTGGCTTATTATTAAAACACAGAATCTCCACTAACGACGATGGTGTGAAAGCAACAAAAATTTTCACAGCTGAGGAGCTCAAGAAAGCTACAGATAATTATGCCCATGACAGAATTCTTGGTCGTGGTGGCAATGCGATTGTATATAGAGGCGTGCTATGTGATAATCACATAGTTGCAATTAAAAAATCTAGAATTGTGGATGAGAGCCAAATTGAGCAGTTTATCAATGAGGTGCTTATTCTCACTCAAATCAACCATCGAAACGTGGTGAAGCTCTTCGGGTGTTGTTTGGAAGATGAAGTTCCTTTATTGGTTTATGAGTATGTATCTGAAGGAACTCTTTACGAGCACATTCACAATCAACGTGGAGGGGGTTGGTTAAATTGGCAAAATCGGTTGAGAATTGCCATAGAGACAGCCACTGCACTTGCTTACCTTCATTCATTTGCCTCCATGCCTATAATTCATCGCGATGTCAAGTCTTCCAACATATTGTTAGATGAATTTTCCACAGCTAAAGTGGCTGATTTTGGAGCTTCAAGGCTCATCCCTTTGGATCAAACACGTGTGGCTACATTAGTTCAAGGTACATTTGGGTACTTGGATCCTGAATATTTTTTCAAAAGTCAATTGACGGATAAAAGTGATGTTTACAGCTTTGGAGTAGTTCTGGCAGAACTTCTAACGGGGTTAAAACCAGTTTCTGGAGATAGAAACGATGATCAAAAGAATTTGGCTGATTATTTTGTTTCATCCATAGATAATAATCGCTTATTTCAAATTCTTGATCATCGTGTTTTGCGAGAAGGAAATCTTGAGCAACTTCAACAGATGGCTGAGCTGGTGAAGAATTGTCTTCAATTGTACGGAGAAGATAGGCCTACAATGAAGGAAGTGTCTATTCAACTTGAAGGTTTGAGGAAGGTAACTGGAGTTTCTTGGTCTAATCAACATGTACACAAAGATAATGATTTATCAGATCTTTACACAGTTCCAATGGACGCCTATGGGAAAAAACCCCAATTCAGATAGTTATCAATCATGCATCTTGTTGATCCAAAATTCAGGCTACTAATAATGGTATTAGATTTCTCTTACTGTACTATCCCTGTTTCGAGAAGTTGGCATCTTGTTGCCCTGTTTCGAGAAGTTGACACAATGACAATTTTAAACTTTTTGGCCCATAAATTTTTGAGTAAATTATTTTGGATCTTCCTAAAATATTTCAATTTCTCCATCTCTCCTCTTTAAATCCATGTTCATTCTCTTTTAACTTAGGTAAATTCCACTAGTTTAGGAGATAATTAATCAGATACACTCTAGTTTACAATATTACGTATTTTATCAGATTTTTGGTGTCTCCAGATACGTCTAGATACATGTATCTCAGATAGATGAGGTCAAATTTAAGTGTAATTTGTTCTAGATACATTGTATCCAAGTGGATCAGCATGTATCTGAAATACATGGTAAATCTCGCTCACCTTCCTCACCTCTCTTCCATCTTGCTCGCCATTCTCTCATGTATCTGGGATCCCAGATACATGTAAATCACTCTTGATACATATAGATTCATGTGTCTAGTATGATTTGTATGTATCTAGGATACATATGAATCTCATTCGCCTCTCCTTTTATTTTTGTGTATCTGATAGCAAAAATATATGTATTTAAGTATAAAATATGCAGAAAACTTTTCATTTATTAAATTTTGAGAAAATACATATATACCCCCTTAACATCTTTCAAGTGATTTTTTAAGCATCGTGCAAAGAAAAAATAATCAACTAATATGAAACAGAGAGAGTATTAAAACTTGCATCCGTCAAAATATAATAGTCAGTAAAGATTATTTAAGGTGATTAATAATTAATTTCAATTAAAGAAAATATTATACTTGTTTTTGAGATATTAAAATCATTTTTCCAAACACTTTTTTAGGTAGTCAACCAAGGAATGTTTACTAGCTAGTCTCTTTTCTAAAATTTCATGTCCAATAGTTTTGATGTGAGGTAGGGTAGGTAAAGATTAAAGTAATGGATTTTGATGGACTTGGACTTGGACTTAAAGTTTAAATAACTAGACTAAAATTTAAGTATTGAGCTTGAGAAAATGATAAAGTTAAAGACTTGATTAAAGTTTAACAAAATATTTATATTTTATTTATAAATAGTATATAAATAATTATAACATTTATATAAATATAATTTCTCTGTTCGGTTTGATTATTTTTTGCGATTATTTTTAGTAAAACCAAAATCAAACAAAATAGTATCGATTTTCAAAATTTAAAACCAAATCTAATCAAACCATACCAAATATCAATTTTTGTAATTGGTTTGGTTCGAATTGCTGTTCGATTTGGTTATTTAACCATAACCATGAACAACCCTATACGTAGGGGTGCTCGTGGTTCAGTTTGGATCGGTTATTTATTAAAACCAAAACCAAACCAATCTAGTCGGGTTTTTTTAATTTCTAAACCCAAACCAAACCAAACGAAAAAAATAACTGTTGGTTTGGTTATTGTCAGTTTGGTTCAGTTTTTCTGGTTTATTTGGTTTGAAAGTAATAGTATTTTTTGGAGGACTTACGACGATAGACACAAACACCTAGCACATTAACAATCCACAGAAAAGATATTGTCGGTTCAATTAAACAATTAAGCAATACTAGAGTTATCATTACACGAACAAAGTGTTCAATTAAGAGAAAGTGTGACTATTTTATGTGAACTATGGTAGGTAAAGACTAAAAATGGATTTTGATGGACTTGGACTTAGGATTGTTATAGTTGGGTTAAAGTGTTGGACTTGAGAAAATTGTAAAGTTAAAGACTTAGGTTAATTAAAATTTAATAAAATATCTATAATTTATTTATGAATAATATATAAATAATTATAAAATTTATATATCTAATTTATCGGTTCGGTTTGGTTATTTTGCAATTTTTTTAGTAAAACCCAAACTAAACCAATCAATGTCGATTTTCAAAATTTAAAACTAAACCTAACCAAACTCAACCAAATATCAATTTTTTTAATCGGTTTGGTTCGGATTGCGGTTTGGTTTTATTTTTAACCATATTTATGAACAGCCCTACCTATACGTGGTCAATTAAAATTCCCTGAAGACATTAATTAAATCTTTTTTTTTTAAAGAAAAAGGTTCATTTATGCTATTTTGATCAACAATTAATGATATGAATGAGGTTTTTTTCAAACGTCATAATGATAAAAAAAGAAAAACATATTTCCTCTCTTACAAAAATTTTTTTTTGAAATATATGTGTTTTTGTATGAAAATTCTATCGAAAAAAACTCAAGGTTGAAAATCCCAAATTCAGGGATTTATTTTATTTATAGAATCAAAAACACGACACAATTAATTTTGTATGGTATTTGAAATTTTTGAATCCAACTCTGTACACCTCTACCCACCATGGTCTTAAATTTGTTGACTGGGTTGTATGTTAGTTTTAATTGCTCTGTTGACTTTTGTGGTGGCTCTACAAAATTTCTAACTAACTTTAATACTCCCCCCCGTCTCGTATCAGATGAGTATTTATTAAAAATATTGGTCCTNTTCTAGGCCATAAAAAGGTGCCATAATAAATTAATATGGTTGTTATAAAATTTAATGAAACTTAATAAATAGGATAGAATGTGATTAGTTCTTTGATTAAAAAATAAGAAAAAATAGAGAAAAATGTCAAAAAAATGAGAAAAAAGATAAATAGCAATGGTAGCCTTAGAGAGGTGCCACATCATCCTTGCCTACATTTGGCTTTATATTATATATAGATTTATAAAATTAGAATAAAATTAATTAATTTTTTTCCATTTTGTTACAATTAATATGACTTTTGGAAGTTTAAACAAATTTTGAAGATTTAATTATTTTTAAGAGGTTAATTAATACTCCCTCCGTCCCATTTTATATGTCACCTTTTTACTTTGCACTTGTATTAAAAACTGATGTAACTTTACCCTTCTACCCTTATTTAATGTTTTCTTAAGTCAACTTTATAATAAATGATGAATACATTTTCAAGATTAATTAGCTACTTTATCAAGGGTATAATAGGCAAAATATGGTAATTTATGCATAAATTTTATAAAATGACAAGTATTGTGGTCCAGCTATATATAGAAAGGGATGACATATAAAATGAGACGAAGGGATTATAAACAAAGGACAAAATCATAAAATTGATCAATTTATTAATGATTTCTTTATTATCGTGTAAAATAGTAAGTGTCCATGAACGGAGGGAGTACTTTGATTACGATTGACTCACTCAACTCTACGCTCTGTGCATAATAAAAGCACTAGTCTTGCCTTCAATGCATTGGGTCGTCGCCCTAAAAACTTGAGCTAGTCGTGAGCATTAATTTGAACCGTGCACCTAGGAGTGTACAAAATCAAACCGAAAATCGAACCAAATTGCAAATCGAGAAAAAAAAACCTGACTAGCGGTTGGTTTGGTATTGGAAAAAAAACACCAACTATATTTGGATTTGTTTGGTTTTAACTAAAAAAAATCAACCCGAAACTAAACCAACCCGACATTATATATATAATTTTAAAATTTTATTTTATACATAAAAATATTTACTTTGATATAATTTTTAAATATTTCTTATACTTTTTCATTGTTTTTATCTGTTAATATATTATTTCAAGTTTGGAACTTAGAATTCTGAATGGTTAAAGATTATAGTCCACATATGTTGGTAATTATAATAAAGCTTAAATCAAAATCAAATTAGTACTAATGCAAAAAGAAAATCAATTCAACACTAAGAATGACAATAATATTGCATATTTGTTCTTTAATTTTACATTGGTTTAGACAATTCAAATACGTAATCTAATTTTAATTTCCTTTAATATTTAGTCATGTAACTAATACTTATTAAACTTATTTTAGCATGATTTAGTACTTTTAAATTATGATCATTTTCATTATGACTTGTTAATTTGCAATATTTGTTTTACGCGATTTCATTATTATTATTTTTTTGTTGGATATTTTAGTGTCATTACTCATATCATATTTTGTGTTATTTTCTTAAGAAACACCTTAGATAGTTGCATTTTGGTAGGACTAAAGAACTATTTGAAGTACAAGTAAATTATATGTTTGTATGAATACTTTACCGAAAAAATCTGAAAAAACCCGAGGTTGAAAAACTAGAGTTTTATTGGTTTGGTTTATAGATTTAAAAATCTGACACAAATGGTTTGGTTTGATATTTGAAAAATTGGAACCAACCCGGCTATGTACACCCCTACATGCACCTTTAACATGATTAGACGTGGTACAATGAGTAATTTATATGGATACCTATTCAAATTTTTTCATTTTAAATGGGTTAAATATTCAACTCATTAAAAATCGATAAAAACTGAGTAAAACTCATATTGATTATTTGGTATAATACATAAATATGCTCTTTAACTTGGCTTCAAATAACATTTATGCTCTTCAACTTTGGGTGTGCACAAGTAGACACTTAAACTTGTATAAAATTGAACAAATAGACACACATGTCCTACATGTCATTTTTTGTCCTACGTGGTGTCCTACATGTATTGTGCCATGTAGGACTCATGTGTTTATATGTTCAACTTTATACAAGTTTAAGTGTCTACTTGTGCATATCTAAAGTTAGAGAACATAAACATAAAATGAAGTCAAGTTAAAGGGCACATTTATGTATTATGCCTAATTATTTAGATGCCAAAGTTTGAATAGTACACTCGATTTATCAAATCGATTTTAAGGATGAAAAATCGTGTTAAGCTTCACTAGAGTATCAAGACATTAATTAAATGGATAAAGATGATCATTCATATAAGAAAGAGAAACGGCATTACCCTTTTTTTGGAGAGTATTGGTCGGAATAAAGGGTGAGGGGTGGATGGTTAAGGAATTTTTTTTTTTTCTNGGGGGGGGGGGGGGGGGGGGGGGGGGTTGTAGTAAAAAAATATATTTAATTTAAAAAAAAAACACATGAAAAAAAATTGGGGTGGGTGGTGGGTGGTGGGAAGGGGGTTGTGGTGTGTGTGGGGGTGGGGGGGAGTGGGGTAAAATATTTTGCTTTTGAAGATTTTAATATAATCCCTACTATAATATGGATATCCATATTTACCCATATTATCCATTGAATAACTCATTGTTACTCATTTAAAATATAAGTTGACTCGAATTCAATATTTTATTTATTTTTAATAAATTAATATTCAACTCGATCCACTCAACAAGTTTTTGCATCTTAATATTATATACTAGACTAGACTAGACGTGTCATCACCACTCTCTGTGGAGTGGAAGTATTCTAAGTACAACAATTTTTTTAGGCATAATAGTGCCCTTTAATTTGACCTTAGCTGATATTTACGTTCTCTAATTTTAGATGTGCACAGGCAGCAAATAAATACATAAACTTGTATATAATTGAACAAGTAGATACACGTGTTCTACATGTTGTTCTATGTGGCAATTCACATAAAATTCTCTCAAACTAATTTATAGGATGAAACGTAGAACGCGTGTGTTTACTTGTCCAACTTTATATAAGTTTAAGTGTTGACCAGTGTACATCTAAAATTAGAGTACAAAATATCAACTAAGACCAAATTAAAGAACACATTTATTTATGTATAGCGAGCCAGAAATTATGTGCATTTGCAAAAAAAGGAAAAGAAAAGAAGGGGCAACATAATAAACTCAAAGGAAAAGTAAATAAAGCAGCCAGGATAAGTCATATGTGCAACCAATGAGAAAGCACAAGTTGAAGCAGAACCACCCGAGTCCCCAAAGCTCCTTAGTTTATGGCTTCTATATAAGAGAAAAGAAAAGAAATAAAAGTTGTTACTCGAACTAGAGTTGACATCCTCTTGAAAACTCAAAACGAAACCATATGGAACTAAAACAAATGAGTTTGCTTCATTACCTCATTGCTTGTCATGTGCTAATACTAACATTAGTCACTGCCCAAAACAGTACCACTAATAGCACCAGCATCACTAATTCACTATAGCAAAACCAGGATGCCCTAAGCAGTGTGGAAACGTAACAGTTCCGTACCTATTTGGTATTGGCTCAGATTGCACTTTTGATTCTGGGTTCGAGCTCAATTGTAACACATCTCATGATGGTTCTCAGAAACTCCTCAGAGGAAGTAACATTGAGGTGTACGACATCTCCGATGCTGAATTGGGCATCTCCAATTCAATCGGTTGGAGATGTTACAACTCCAGTGGAGCTGTGCTCACTGAATCACTTGCTTGGACCAGATTTTCAGAATCAACGCCTTATAGTTTCTCTGCGCTGAACAGGTTTATTGTAGTTAGGGGTGCGCATCGGTCTGTTCGGTTCGGTTTTAGGTGTTATTGGTTCGGTTTATCGGTTTTCGGTTTGTAAATACTTCAAACCGATAACCAAACCAATAACATATTTCTTTTCGATTTTTGGTTAATCGGTTTATGGTACTTAACGGTTCGGTTCGGTTTAACCAATAAGAAAATACTCATATATATTATATACACGATAAGAAAATTTTCAAATAAACCATATGTTTTTCCAGCATTTGGCATGAAAGTAATAATCATAAAAGTAACAATCATTTTTCTTGCAAGTTTAGACACTAGACACATTCAAAGGAAAAAGTGTGAAAGTAACAATCGTTTAACCATTAACAAAAAGTATGAAAGTAACAATCGTTTAACCATTAACAATAAGACTAGTAAATTTAGTATAGTCTTATTGGGTTATCGGTTTAACCATTAACAAAAATTATAAAACTGGAAACCGAACCAATAATCCAATAAAAAAATTTGCAAAACCGTTTAAAAACTGTTAGCCCAATAACCCAATATCAATAAACCAATAGTGTTTTTTTCGGTTCGATTTATTGGTTAAATCGGTTTTTGCACACCCCTAATTGTAGTTGGTTGCGATGACTATGCTTCCATCACAGGGTCTAATAACTTTGAGTATGGCTGCAATGTGAGTCTTACTTGCATGCAATTGGGAGTCTTACTTGCACGCAAGCTCTGAAAATCAAGAATTATGCTTGCAGTGAAAATAGCCACTGCATTGATTCAGATACTGGACTTGGGGGCTACCTCTGCAGCTGTAATCCAGGTTATCATGGCAATCCTTATCTCAATCACGGCTGCCAAGGTATAAGTAATGTTTCAATTCTTCGTCAAGAACTTAACTTTCATGCATTAATTTGATGGTGTTATATTGATTTGATCTTTTTTCAGATGTTGATGAATGTGCTGATCACCCAAATAATAGTTTATGTGAAAAGATGTGCATAAATACCCCAGGAAGTTACAATTGTTCTTGTCCCCATGGATATACTGGTGACGGCAAAAAGGATGGTCGTGGTTGTATAGCTACCCTGATGAGTTCCCATGGATCAAGTTCTCTGCAGGTAAATATTTGACTATACGTGGGCAACTCAATAAGATTAGTGGCTTAAAACTAACTTTAACGGGAGGCCTTATTTTCCATTTCAATATTTTTTAAAGCCTGCTTTAAGTGGCTACTGGCTTGGTAGTTGGTCCCTCTGGCCGAACCTGCTTTCATAACCACAAATACTATTTCCTTCTTACCAGAAGTATTGATACATTTCTATATTCAAAAACAATTAACTTTACACTTCTCATTTGATCCTTAATGAGAAGCTTTTATGGTAGCACAAATGCTATGAATACACACAATTTAGTTTAGTTTTGTAAATTTGGGTTGGTGACCTTGTCTTTGTCCATTCAACTAATGGTAATTACAGAAAGATAAACAATTCTTTTATCTGTGTTTGAAACAGCAACTTGGAACACAAACTCGTTAGAAGATATGTGTACAATTAGTCATGTACTTTTGATCTAGTTGAAACAGACTATAAAAGTTCAACTCCACTAATTACACAGGTATAGGAGCTGGTGGCTTTATATCCCTAGTGGTTGGAATAATTTGGTTCTGTTTCAGAATCAGGAAAAGGAAATTGATTGAAGTTAGGGAGAAATTCTTCCAACAAAATGGTGGCTTATTATTGAAACACAGAATCTCCACTAATGACGGTGGTGTGAAAGCAACAAAAGTATTCACAGCGGATGAGCTCAAGAAAGCTACAAACAATTATGCCAATGACAGAATTCTTGGTCGTGGTGGCCATGCTATTGTATATAGAGGTGTGCTAAGTGATAATCGCAGAGTTGCAATTAAAAAATCCAAAATTGTGGATGAGAGCCAAATTGAGCAGTTTATCAATGAGGTGCTTATTCTCACTCAAATCAATCATCGAAACGTGGTGAAGCTCTTTGGGTGTTGTTTGGAAGATGAAGTTCCTTTATTGGTTTATGAGTATGTCTCTGAAGGAACTCTATATGAGCACATTCACAGTCAACGTGGAGCAGGTTGGTTAAATTGGCAAAATCGGTTGAGAATTGCCATAGAGACAGCCACTGCACTTGCTTACCTTCATTCATTTGCCTCCATGTCTATAATTCATCGAGATGTCAAGTCTTCCAACATATTGTTAGATAATTTTTCCACAGCTAAAGTGGCTGATTTTGGAGCTTCAAGGCTCATCCCTCTGGATCAAACACGTGTAGCTACATTAGTTCAAGGTACATTTGGGTACTTGGATCCTGAATATTTTTTCAAAAGTCAATTGACAGATAAAAGTGATGTCTACAGCTTTGGAGTAGTTCTGGCAGAACTTCTAACAGGGTTAAAGCCAGTTTCTGGAGATAGAAACGATGATCAAAAGAATTTGGCTGATTATTTTGTTTCATCCATAGATAATAATCGCTTATTTCAAATTCTTGATCGTCGTGTTCTGCGAGAAGGAAATCTTGAGCAACTTCAACAGATGGCTGAGCTAGTGAAGAATTGTCTTTAATTGCACGGAGAAGATAGGCCTACAATGAAGGAAGTGGCTATTCAACTTGAAGGTTTGAGGAAGGTAACTGGAGTTTCTTGGTCTAATCAACATGTACACGAAGATAATGATTTATCAGATCTTTACACAGTTCCAATAGACGGCTATGAAAAAACTCCCAATTCAGATAGTTCTCGTATCATGCATCCTACATACAATCTAAGTTGATCCAAAATCCAGGCTACTAATAATGGTAGTATTAGATTTCTCTTACTGTACTATCCCTGTTTCGAGAAGTTGGCATCTTGTAGCCCTGTTTCAAGAAGTTGACACAATGACAATTTAAAACTTTTTTGGCAAGTATTTGTAGCCCATAAACTTCTGAGTAAATTATTTTGGATCTTCCTAAAATATTTCAATCTCCCCATCTCTCCTCTTAAAATCCATGTTCATTCTTTGTTAACTTAGGTAAATTCCACTAGTTTAGGAGCTAATTAATCAGATATACTCAGTTTACAATATTACGTATGTTATCAGATTTTGGTGTCTCCAGATACGTCTAGATACATACATGTATCTCAGATACATAATGTCAATTTTAAGTGTAATTTATTCTAGATACATTGTATCCAAGTAGATCAGCATATATCTTAAATACATGGTAAATTGCTCACCTTCCTCGGCTCTCTTCCATCTCGCTCGCCACTCTCTCATGTATCTGGGATCCCAGATACATTTAAATCACTCTAGATACATGTATCTAGTATGATTTGTATGTATCTGGGATACATACGAATCTCGTTCGCCTCTCTTTCTATTTTTGTGTATCTGGTAGCAAAAATACATGTATCTAAGTATAAAATACGTAGGAAACTTCTCATTTATTAAATTTTGAGAAAAAAATACATAGATACCCTTTTAAACTTGGCAGCATAACGTACTTTAGCACTTAAACTATACGGGCGTTTAAATACCCCCTTAACATTTTTCTAGCGATTTTTTAAGCATCGTACAAAATGAAAATGATCAACTAATATGAAATGGAGAGAGTATTAAAAATTGCATTCGTCAAAATATAATAGTCAGTAAAGATTATTTTAGGTGCTTAATAATTAGTTTCAATTAAAAAAAATATTATACTTATTTTTGAGATATTAAAATCATTTTTCCAAACACTTTTTTAGGTAGTCAACCAAGGAATGTTTACTAGCTAGTCTTTTTTTCTAAAATTTCATGTCCAATATTTGTGGAGATGATGATTTCGTTTCTTTTTCATGCAAAACTTTTTAATTAAAATTTGGCTTTCTCCGTACAATATGACAGATTTGCAACTAGCAAGACTCGTGCTTAATTTAGCCAACGCCGCCGGAAAATGATTATTTGTATCATTCATTTAAAGTTTTTTTTTTTTTTTTTACTTCACAAATTTACCACTAGACAGTGTTTAGCGGTCTTTTTGTTAAACATAAAAAATATCAATAGGGACAAGTACAATCAAGGGGAGCTAGGTCTTACCTTACTAATTCTAATGAAGTACCTAACTTCTACTACCTAACAAGCATGAAGAAAATAAGAGCTAGAGAGAACTAAGTATTTTCTGATCACCACAGAATTTGTAATACACTCCATGATGATATTGCAAATGAGGATGCTTAAATAATGTAAAGATATGTCAATCAAGAAGAAAGTTGAGTTACCAGCCTCAAACTTTCTATTACTAAAGCATGAATTAAAAAAGATTGAGTGTCCATCAAAAGTAACTTGAAGTATTTTTCTCTTGTTTTCTTCTTCAAACCTATCCAACAACACTTGATGATTCAATTCTTTATGGATCTATTGGATCTAGCTAGTTGAACCTATTGATATTGTTAAATGATTTTGCTTTGCCTGTCGCATCGGTTGGTGCCTTGAAACAAACTCCTCAATCATTTTACCGTCCCAACTATGTTGCCTCCCATTTGTCTTCTTTTTGCTTTTGTTGCTTCCACTTTTTTGTTGCCTAGGTGAATTACTCTATCAAAGCAAAGGTCCAACATATTGTCTTCCTCATCTTCATCAAGAGAATCCTCACCCAAATCCACTCCATCTTCATCAAGTGAATCCTCATCCAAATCAATTGTATTTGACACTAAGGCACTTGACTCATTCTTCCTTGCAAACACACATATAGGCACAAATACAGGAGCTTTTGGACTTAATTTGCTATTTAAAGCAGGTGGTGAGACTTGTTTTTCTTGGATCAAATCATGGTCATTCTCTGTTAACCTTACTTGCTTTCCAGTAGTCTTCAATAAAGCATCAAAGCTACTCGAACATAATAGGTCTCTTGAGACATTACTAGTATCTTGCCTTTTCTCACTGTCTTGAAAATTTCCAGTCGAACCCTTCTCACTACATGGAGAATTATTTTGACTAGTAGGGGAAATGCTCCGACTACTAGTTGATTTTCTGTGTGCAACCAGTGTCCAGTTTTTAGTTGGATTCTCATTTTCAACTTGCAAAACATGCTGCCCAAAATTTTCAGCATCTTCAACATCAGATGTATTCATTATTTTTTGTCCTGAATCCATTAATTTTTTCCCTGAATCAACTCGCGGCGCATCAACCCAACTCTTGGTGTTCACCCTGCGTTTTTAGTTGCATTAGACATCAAATTCAACCCAACTTCTTTTGATTGAACCTCATTAGTAGCAGCCTCTTGGTTATTGCAATCACCTTTGTTTTCGGTAGTTGTTTGAACACCAATATTACTTGTATCAACATCCATTGAGTTTATACGATTTTGCTAGAAAGTGAAAGCAACCAATTGTCGATTTAAAGAAGTAGCTTTACTTTGATCGACATCTACAGTCTTTCTTTTTTCATTTAATATCTATCTCGCATCGCCTTGATACTTTTCACTAATGGTAGTACCTTTTAAAACACCTTCAATGGTATAATCAATTTGTTTGTTATTTTGATTTCCTTTCGACATCAAACGACAACTATCTTCATTTTGACCTTGGTGTTTACAATAATTGCAATACAAAGGTAGATTATCATATACAATCTCTTGAAAAACCTCGATCAACTTATCAGATTTTCCATCCACAAACTGCAACCTTATACGGTTTGGAAGCTTTTCCATTAGATCAAGTATAACCTTGACCCTAGCCGTGCTAGGTCTTGACTTGATTTGAGTAGCTTTATATATAGCTATTGGTTTCCCAACTACTGATGCTATAGACAACAAAGACTTTTTTGCAAACAAATCTGGATATAAGTTCGGTAAAGAAATTCAAACCACAGCTAACGTCGTATCCTCCTTAGGGTTATATCCAATGGACCATGGAAAAACCCTACATTGGTGCTCTTCTCCATTGTAGAGAAGATAATTAACTGAGCGAGATAAAGCTAGTACATAATCTTCATATAGATCAAACCTCAACAAAATTTGTCTTGGAGCAAGTAAGCCAATTAAACAATTGCCCTTGGTACCAGGATGTTTCGGTAAAATTGACCTTACTACATTCAAATCTGGCACACCATGGGATAATTTAAACACCACTGGTTGATGTAATCCCTCTTCGATCATAAAGTCTTGCCTTTCCTCCATTGAAAACGTGATAGTAGGTTCTCCATGAATTATTTCGATTGATTTTATAATCGTTTTTGAGTTAATTAGGGCAGATTGTTTAGGATTTATAGTATTGGAATTGAAAAGGGTGGTGTATGTGGTGGTTTGGGGTGGTGGGACGGGCTGGACAGTCTCGAAAGGAGGTTGTCCAATGGCCGAGCAGCCATGACTATTGCATGCCGACCTAGGGTTTGAAAAGTCATCTAATTTTTCATTTAAAGTTTGACTATTCATGTCATTATTTGTTAATTGAAAAAAAAATTAATTTTGCAAAACCATTTTTTACATGTGATCAATTATGATTCGATCAAGTCATTAATCATTAATTAAATCATTTTTTTTAAAGAAAAATCTCAAATATGTCATTTTTCATTTGAGAAAAGGCTCACCATACCATTATTTGTTATCTGAAAAAAGTTTCAATTTTGCAAAATCCTTTTTTCACACGTGGACTTAGGGGTGTTCATAGTTCGCTTTGAACCGGTTATTGGTTAAAACCAAAATCAAACCAATTTAGTTGGTTTTTAAATTTCTAAAACCAAATGAAAAAGATAACCATGCATCAGTTTGATTTGTTTATATATATATATATATATTCGATTTGAAAGTAATAGATTTGTTGTGGGCATAAACATCTCAATATATACAGACATCTAGTACATGAACAGTCTACATGAAAGCTACCGTGGATTCATTTAAACAGTACTAGAGTTATTATTACAGGAACAAATTAGTGATTCAATTAAGAGAAAGTGTGACTATCTGATGTGAGGTGAGGTAGGGTGGGTAAAGATTAAAGTAATGGATTTTGATGGACTTGGACTTAGGATTTTAATAGTTAGATTAAAATTTAAGTGTTGAGCTTGACAAAATGGTAAAGTTAAAAAGACTTGAGTTAATAAAAAATTAATAAAATATTTATATTTTATTTATGAATAATACATAAACAATTATAACATTATATATATATATAATTTCTCAGTTCGCTTTGATTATTTTTAGTAACACCAAAATCGAATCAAATAGTATCGGTTTTCAAAATTGAAAATCAAATCTAATCAAACCACACCAAATATCAATTTTTTAATCGATTTGGGTCAAATTTCATTCGATTTGGTTATTTAACCATAGTCATGAACAACCCTATACGTGGTCATTTAAGATTCTGCCAAGTCATTAATTAAATAATTTTTTTTAAAGGGAAAAGGCTCATCTATGCTATTTTGGTCTTTTCAAATGACATAATGGTGCAAAAAAAAATATATATTTCCTCTCCTACAAAAAAAAACATTGAAATATGTGTTTTTGTATGAAAATTTTATCGGAAAAACTCAAGGTTGAAAATCCCAATTTTATGGATTTGATTTAGGGTGTGTTTGGTATTAAGGAAAACATTTTCCATGTTTGGTTGGGTTAAATGTTTTGGAAAATGTTTTCCAAATCAACTCATTTTCCTCAAATTTAAGGAAAATGACTTCCCTTTAAAACTTAAGGAAAACATTTTCCAAAACTCTCTTCCAACTTCAAACTACAATTACTTTTTTGTTGAAAAAATCAATTTGTTTTGTCCC
>NC_064283.1:16121394-16123938 GCF_019186545.1 Solanum stenotomum | reverse complement strand
TTTAAGTTTGTTTTTCAAAAATATTTTCAATTTCAAAATTTCATTTTTTTCACCCCTACCTAGCCCCTCGCCCACGCCACCCACCCCTTACCAGCACCCCCACTCCACCATTCCCCAAAAAAAAAATTTAAGTTTGTTTTTAAAAAATATTTTCAACTTCCAAAATTTCAATCTTTCACCCCTACCCTCAACCCACCCCCAAAAAAATTTAAGTTTGTTTTTAAAAAATATTTTCAATTTCAAAAATTATTTTCTACCCTAGTAAAAATAAAAGATATTTCTCAAAAACAAAATCATTCATAAATCAAACACTAAAAATCATTTCCGGAAAATATTTTCTACTCACCAATCAAACATGAGAAAATAAGTCAAAAATCAACTTGTTTTCCAGGAAAATATTTTCCTTCATACCAAACACACCCTTAATTTATAGAATAAAAAACACGGCACAATTAATTTTGTATGTTATTTGAAATTTTTGAATCCAACTCTGTACACCTCTGTTTGTGACTCACCATGGGCTTAAATTTGTACTGGGTTTTATGTTCGTTTTAATTGCTCTGTTGGCTATTGTGACTCTACAAAATTTCTAACTCCCTATTAGATGAGTATTTTATTAAAAATATTTTATACTATTTTACTTGATTATTTATTATATTAGAATAAAATTAATTCATTTTTTTCCATTTTGCTATAATTAATATAACTTTTGGAAGTTTAAACAAATATTGAAGATTTAATTTTTGTCAAGAGGTTAATTAATACTCTCTTCGTCCCTATTTAGTTGTCCACTTTATAAATGACACACAGATTAAGGCAACAATGATTAGCATAGTGAAGTTACAATTTTATCCTTATAGTACAATTTACAATTCCAAAATAAATTAACTCAAGATAACTAATCAATACTGGGAAGTTCATAAATTTATTTACTTTATTTATGACAACTTTTCACTTCAATAATTTTTAGATCTTCAATCAATATAAGTGAGCCTTCTACTTTGATAGGAGTATTAGTTGAAACTTCAACTTTATTTCTGTCCATTTTTTTAGTAAAAAATTGTTCAAAATTTTTACTCATAAACTAACAAAATGCTTTATGGGTAACTTAAAGGACTGTGTAACTCCCCAAACATAATAAATGTATTGTCTGGTTCCAAAAAGGATGAATTACAACTTACTAGAAATTTTCAAGAAGTTTAAATAAGGGTATAATAGGAAAAAATATGTTGTCTTTCAACCACCCCTAATTAGGTCCTATACTCATTAGTCCGACAAAGTGCATCAAGTTGATTGCGACTTACACTAGGGATTGTGTTAGCAACTTTGAAAGGAGCTCACTATCAGGACGGACGGTCGCACCTCATTAAGATCATATTGACATACTCTCCCAAAAAAGAAAGAGCAGACCCCATTGAAGACGAGAGTGAGGTATAACATGCGTGGACCTGGAATGACTATGCATAGATCTCTATTTGTGTGGTGGACTTAGAGCTATGAGCTATAACACATACACAAGAAGGAAGAATGCCTTAATGGGTGGGCCAGAAGCAAGCAAGATGAGGTCGCTCTGCTTCGTAGACAAGGCTCGTTCCGTACTTTACTTACGAGCTCGTGTAGTACTCACCCCTTATTTAACTTCTAGCCTGTTAGAGATGGGATTCTTAAGACTAAGATCGGTAATGTCGTGTACTACGACCGGAAAAAAGAATAGCCCGACTTGCCATTAGAGTGTTCTTTCAGACGTTGAGAGGAAGGGACCCGCGGACACACCATCAGAGCTAGATTTTGCTTTGGATCGATTGTCAAAATGGGCAACTAAATAGGGACAACTAAAAGAAGAAATATGAACAACTAAATAGGGATGGAGGGAGTATAAACAAAGGACAAATTCATAAAATTGATTAATCTATTAATGATTTTTTAATCATCGTGTAAAATAGTAAGTGTCCATAGACGGAGGGAGTACTTTGATTACGCTTGACTCACTCAACTCTACGCTCTGTGCATAATAAAAGCACTAGTCTTGCCTTCAATGCATTGGTAGTCGCCCTATAGACTCTTTTGAGCTAGTCGTGAGCATTAATTTAAACCGTGCACCTTTAACATGATTACGGGGTACAATGAGTAATTTATATAGATACCTACTCAAATTTAGTCAGTTTAATTGAATTGAATATTCAACTCATTAAAAATCAATTAAAACTGAGTAAAATTCATATTAATTATTTAAAAGTCAAAATCTGAATAGTACGCTTGATTTGTCAAATCAATTTGAGGATGAAAAATCATGTTAAGCTTCACTTACCAAGACCTTAGTTAAATGGATAAAGATGATCATTCCTATAAGAAAGAAAAACGGCATTACCATTTTTTTGGAGTGTATTGGTCGGAATAAAGGGTGAGGGGTGGACGGTGAAGGAAAAAAATTAAATTTTTCAAAAAAACTTTTATTTTTTGGAATGGATTAGAAAGAGGGGGCCAGATTGATAAACAAAACTTTTTTTTTATATTTGGGTGGTAGTGGAGCCGGGGGGGGGGGGG
>NC_064283.1:16111475-16117903 GCF_019186545.1 Solanum stenotomum | reverse complement strand
CATGCCTGATGTACTCTTTCGATCTACAAGAAAGCCTGCGTAGTTAGCATCTGCAAAACCAATTAGATCAAGTGAGTCACTTGTTAGGTAGAAGAGGACCAGGCCCTGAGTTCCCTTCAAGTATCTCATGATACGTTTGGCTGCCTTCAGGTGAGACTCTTTTGGTGCTGCTTGAAATCTTGCACAAATTCCTACACAGAACACTATGGCTGGCCTGCTTGCTGTGAGGTACAAGAGTGACCCAATAATTCCCCTATACATGGTCTGATTTACCTCTATGCCATTTTCATCTCTATCAAGTTTCACACTTGTGCTTATAGGAGTATCCACCACCTTTGCCTTAAGAAGATTAAATTTCTTGAGCAGCTCTTTGATGTACTTCTCTTGGCATATTGAAATGCCTTGGGAGGTTTGTTTGATCTTCAAGCCTAGGAAGAAAGTGAGTTCTCCCATTAAGCTTATTTCAAACTCACTGCTCATCAGATCAGCAAATTCCTTGCAGAGTAAATCTGTAGTGGCTCCAAAAATGATATCATCCACATAAACCTGAACAATCAACAGCTACTTTCCTCAAGCTCTGGGAGCTTGTTTCAATCCATATAGAGCCTTGTCTAACTTCAGCACTTGATTTGGCAGTTCTGCATCTTCTAAGCCTAGGTGTTGTTTGACATATGCTTCTTCTTTCAAATTCCCATTCAAGAAGGCACTCTTGACATCCATTTGAAAAAGCTTGAACTCCATGTAAGCAGCAATTGCAATCAAGATTCTGATGGCTTCCATTCTAGTTACAGGAGCAAAGGTCTCATCATAATCAATCACTTCTTCTTGGTTGTAACCCTGTACTACCAGTCTTGACTTATTTCTAGTAATGATACCATGCTCATCAAATTTGTTTCTGAAGACCCATCTAGTCCTAATAATGGTTCTATCGAATGGTCTGGGGACCAGGTGCCACACTTTGCTTCTCTCAAACTGATGAAGCTCCTCCTGCATTTAAGTTACCCAGTTTACATCCTTCAAGGCTTCCTTGATGTTCTTGGGTTCAATGGATAATATAAAGGCTGAATATGCAATTAGATTTCTTGTCCTGGATCTAGTTTGAATTCTAGAGTCAAGTGGAAAAATGAGATTGTCCAGTGGATGAGAAGACTGATGTTTCCATCTGGACTTTTTGCTCGACTCTTCTTCTGCATCAGCATCAGATTCAGCATCATCATCTTCTGGACTTTGAGAAGGAGTCCCTTGGGTAGCGACAGAGGGACCAGGTACTCCTGTGAGATCTGTACCATTTTCTTCTGCAACCTATTGGCTTCCAGGATTTAGGATTGCCTTGTTTTCCCTTTCTTTGATCAGCTCCTCTATTTCATGGTCTCCCTTATGAGCATCAATCAGATCAGCAATACACATGTTCTTGCATCTCTTTTCTATCAAATCATCCCCGAGAGAGAAAGTATGTGACCACATGTTCTTTCCGATAAGAACTTAACTTTGCTTCATTCATCACAAATCTATGAAACACTTAAAAGATTGTAGTTCAATCATTGACATAGTACACATTCTCAATAGTGTGTTCCATAGATTTCCCAATCATGCCTTCATAAAAAAAACATACCTTTTCTGCCATCGCCAAATGAGACACCTCCACCTTGAAGTGCCTTGAGAGAGAAGAAGTTTCTAGTTTCCCAGTCACGTGCCTTGAGCATCCGCAATTCATGAATCAACGTTGACTGCTGCTACTTCTTCTCACAAGAATACCATATCACTTGTTAGCCTTGGGAACCCACTTTAGTTGGAGTTCCCAGTAAGCAGATAAAGGAGTGATAAGAGAATTCTTTGTCCAGTGAGGCAGATTGATTTTTTGCAACGTAGGAACAGGAGCACGACTAGGTCCCTTCTTCTGCCAGTTCTTCTGTTGACCAGGTCTCTTCTTCTGCTTGTTGCTCTGTTGACCAGGTCCCTTCTTCTTCCTGTTCCTCTGCTTAGAATATTTTGAGAGTTTATCTTGGGTCCTTTTCCAAGATGGACAATCCTTCTTCAAGTGACCATCGCGACCACAATGGAGACACGACAAACTATCATACATGGACACATCTTTGCCATGGAGATTGTAAGAAGGACTTTTGCTTAAATTTCCTAATCCCTTCCTATCATTTTGACCTTGACTGGTAAGCTTTGCAAGGAATTTTGAGGAGTTGGTCCACTTGAGAGATTTGTTCAGTTCTTCCTTGACATGGACCAAGTCCCTCTCTAACTGATTATTTCTCTCCAAGGCCATAGCAAGTTTTGTTTCAGCAGCATTCAAACTGGTTTCTAGCTCGATTTGCAAGCTGCTGGCCTCCCCCTTACCTCTGCCACATTTCTCACTCATCATTTTTAATTTTTCCTTAAATTCTAGATTTTCAGCTTCTAGAACCATCAATTGTTCTTCCACAACAGACATTTGGTCAACCAAGGCTACCTTTTCTTCCTGAAGGATATCTAGGTTGTTGTTCATCAGATCATTTTCAGTTGTTAACTCAATGAAAGAGTCAATCAAAACAACGACTAGACTTCTCAACTTCTTAACACAGTAAACATGCAAGTTTTGTTTAAGATCAGAAAGGGTTACCTCTTCTTCATTTTCCTCATCATCAGATTTTGCCATAAAGGCTTCATCAGAGTGCTCAGAGTCATCTGAAACACTCGAGGAGTCTTCCCATGCAGTCATCTCCCTCTTTACCGTCTGGAAAAAGGTTTCTCTTCTGCTACTGCTGGCACGAACCTGGTCCCCCTCTTGATCTTTTACTTCCTTGTTATCAACTTCAAGCACAAGACAGTCTCTCATGGTGTGACCTGGTTGATCGCGCTTGTAACACATGCCACTAAGGCTTGTAGCGCTATCATGAGCTTCTTCCTTCATGGAACCTCCACGTTTACTCACAAGTTTTTGAAATTTTTGAGTGAGATAGTCCATGGTCTCATCTACTTCAAGGTTCTCACATTGTGACACCTTGGAGGCTAGTGATCCATACCTTTCTGCATCTCCCTTTTGATCAGCATCCCCAGTCAGATCTGCCCTTGTTTCCTCAGCTTCATCATAGGTAGTTCTCAGCAGATCCCAAATTTCTTTAGCTGATTCGCACGAATAAAT
Source organism: Solanum stenotomum (assembly GCF_019186545.1). Taxonomy (NCBI): domain Eukaryota; kingdom Viridiplantae; phylum Streptophyta; class Magnoliopsida; order Solanales; family Solanaceae; genus Solanum; species Solanum stenotomum. The sequence continues at coordinate 16,114,773 of NC_064283.1, read as the reverse complement.
CAGATTATATACATTAGGTCCAATTCTACACATTAAGAACTTCTTAGCCTTGTGATTTTTCTCAACTTTCCGTTTGTCAAATTCATTGTATTGCTGTCGAGTTTTGACAACGACCCTTGTGACATCCTCATATTTTACTTCTATAGATGGCACATAGGGACCCTCACAAATAACATCCCACAGCTCACAGTCTTCAGCCATTATGAAGTCAAACATGCAATGTTTCCACCACCGGTAATACTGACCATCAAACAATGGTGGCCTTGTTGAAGACCGACCTTCTTACCATCTCAGTGGAGCAGCCATTCTTTCCATAGGAATCTCTCTTGGTGTTAACCAGCTAGAGAGCACCTGCTTTGATACTACTTGTTGGAATGTATGCGTCCACTTGTCTAGATGGGACCAGGTCCTCAGCACAGTTACAATAACAGAAAATAAACAAAGTGCTGAAAGTAAAGATTGCACAACAACTTTACGTGGAAACCTCCTTGCTCAAGGGAGTAAAACCACGACCTGGCCTGCCAGGACTTTTCAAACTTCTTTCACTAATCTTCTCCAAGCAAAAGTAAAAGCAAGTTTACAAACCGAGATTAGCCTACTAATCCCAACTCTAAGCAATACCTCCTATTACTTAGATGAGCCAGAGCAGATACAACACTACCCACTAAGCTATCACCCTTAGATAACTTAGACTTTGCTAAGCGGATGCAACACCGCCCACTATACTAATCCTAACCGATTAATATAGACTTTTAGAGTAAGAACCTAAGTTACCCTTAACCTAGTTCTTACAATGATTCAAACAAGTTTGAAACGTTTCTTTCACAAAACAAATCCTACAATGTAAGCACTATTACAAGCAAACAAAGTAACAGCTGGTACAAGAAGCTCTTGAAGTAATCGATCAGATCCCTTGTTGTTCTTGAAGCTCTTGAAGTAATTGATCAAGTCCCTTGCTGTTCTTGAAGCTTGAAAGACTCTCTCTTTTTAATGAATTGATCATATTGTTGTCTTTTGTTTAGTATATACCACAAAAAGTTATTACCAAACGTACAAGCAACCTCCTTGCTTCTGATTGGTGAAGTACTCTGCAGCTTCTGACGCAGACAACTTTTACAGCTGTACCGCACTTTGACACTGGACGAGCATACTCTGCAGAGGACCAGGTCCCTGCACTTGTGAGGAGATCATCAAAACACCAAAAGGCATAAGCTCTTATCAGTTGAAACCTATTATTAGAGCTAGAGATGAAGACAACAAGAATTTGGCCAATTTTTTGGTGTTGTCCATGAATAAGAATAACTTGTTTGATATTATTGATGGCCGTATTTTGAGGGAAGAGAGTCATGAGCAACTCCAAAAGATGGCTGAGTTGGCGAAGAACTGCCTTCAGCCGCATGAAGAAGATAACAATGAAGGAAATGGCTATTGAGCTTGAAGGTTTGAGGAAGGTAACTGGAATCTCTACTTCTAGTCAACATGAACAGGATGAAAAATCAGATCTTTACACAGTCCCAATTAACTGCTATGAAAATATCCCCAATTCAGTTAGTTCTTGTATAATGCATCCTACATACAATCCAAGTTGATCCAAAGTCTGCTCCACTAATAATGCCATTAGATTACCTCTTACTGTCCCATACCTAAGTTTCTTTTTCCTCTCAATTCAGATTTTTCTTTAAGATGCAGTGTTGGAGATATAAGTTTTTTGTTTGTTTTTTTTCTTTTGCATATTGCATATAAGCTAAAAATTCAAGAGTCAAATCATTTGAAACAAATTGTGCATGCATGAATTTTATTTCAAGCCAACCTTACCTCAAAATGTGATCAGCAGAGTAGAGGGCTGGATGACAAAATAGATTAAGTCAGTCACAGAGTAGCATGTCAGCACTTCGTCATTATTCAGTTCGCACTCTAATAATGCTGAACCCAACAAAGATGACTTAAAACGCAACTCCTAACATCTTAAGGATTTGGGAATCAGTACCTAAAATTTTAAGTCAGGTTCTTCGGCTGTTAGCATGATTTACACTCCCAGTCATTCCATACTAACTGTAGTTTGTTTGACATAGATTTTCTTCTTGTTTTACCTAGATTTCATTATTGGTTATTCCTAGTTTTCATTGCTGCTAAAGTTACAGGCTTTAACGACAATTGTTTAGCCAATTACAACGACTAAAAATTCATTAATAAAATGGCTTAGGTTTCATCTTTAGCATCCATTTTCGGTTGTTGATAATTCCAATTAAAGTACCACTCAAAGTCACAAGCTTAAATTGATTGTTGACCTTGAGATGTACCAGAACAATCTAGAGTTTGCAGCATATTCAGATGAATTTAGCTATTGGAAATTTAATCAAATGAATTTGTTACTGCAAAAACACATCATTCACGGCAATCAAAGCCGTAATCGAATCGTAAAATCTTTCACAATCTTAGTCACAGATTCACTTATTTCATAATGCATTGAGCGAACAGGCAAAAAGTTCGATAAACCACTATTAGAACAGCAGCTGAAGTCACAGTGCGCAATTTTATCATAGAAGACGCAAATTCAAACAGTTCCCGAGATCTACTCCTTCTCCAGAGAAAGTAACATCACAAATCAATATTATCAACAGAACTTTGGCACTAAGAATAAAAGAGAAGAAGCTAATATCTCGAAAGATGATATATCATGAAAAGTTCATATCTCGAATTTAAGGGATTTTAATGAAGATTGAGGTTGATTTGATGTCTTTTCGAAGAAAATTTCAAGATTGAAGTTGAACAATTCATGAAGTTGTCAAAATTTATATCATTATATTTAAATGTATCACACTCGTATTTCAAATCGCAACAAATACAAGTGTGATACACTGAAATACAAGTGTATGTAGTATATACCTTCAAAGACGGATGATTGTATGTTGTATGAGTGTATATATCCGAGTCTTCTTTTTCTTTGTATATATGTATCTTCACTGTATTTCTTTGTATGAGAAAGAATAAAGTCTCTTAAGCAAGCATATACAATCAATCATTAATATATGTATTAATACATTAAATTTAAGTGAACGCATACAACAATCGTAACTATATTCATCAAGGTTGTATCTATTGAAGACTGATTCAAAGTCTGACTTGGTCAAGTTAATTTTTTAGTAGTTTCCTATTTTCTTGGGCTGTTAGCAGTCATGTTGCAGCAGTTCTCTTTTTCTAATTTAGTGGTAGATGTTGCTTAGTTAGTGGAGTAGTGGTTAACTTAGTGTTTGCTTATGTTTAAGTCTATATAATGTTGTATCTTCCTTTGATGAAA
>NC_064283.1:16099909-16110089 GCF_019186545.1 Solanum stenotomum | reverse complement strand
TACTTAGTCATTTTCTCAAAAAGGGTTAGTCAATTAATTTAAAAAATGATTTTTTATGCTTTAATTTATTAAATTGGTTTAATTTATTTTTAAATGAACTAAATAAATTCTAATTAGTCTAGTTTTATTAATTTTCTAATCACTTGCACCTTAATTCAAATATTTTCATTTTAGGTCTCTTCCTCTAAAAGATAGAATAAAATGGTTCATTTCTTAGTTATTTTTTTTCAAACTTAATCGATTAGTGTAAATTATTATATATTTTTTATGTTATTATTTTTTTCTAAAAATAGTCAAATATATTTTAAGTCAAGTCGCAGGTCAACCGCATGTTGGCGGACACTTCGAATGCTTAAACCCTTCTCGAAGTGTAAATTGAACCCCGAACCCCCTTTGGCATTTTCAAATGATTTTTCTGTTTAAATCTTTGAAAATTATAAGTTTTCTTAATTTCTTTAAAAAATTAAGTGGCGACTCTTTTCTAAGTATTTTTCTCAAATTGTTTTATACTTAGAACATTTCAAAAAAGTGATTTTTCTAAAGGTTAGGAAAATTACGGCATGGGTACTATGGACATTTATATCTGCCATAAAGGGGAAGTTTTTATCAAAACAACACATGTGACCAATGAGTCTTTTGAGACCACATGCAATGAAGTGGATAGACCTAATAAAGAATCTACCAACAAAGTTGGTGAAGGTCTCAATGCACCTTTAGGTAAAGAAATAACACTTATTGATGGTAGAAATCAAATTGTCGGGGTCCAACAATCAAATCTAATAGAAAATGGCAACAGAAACACAAATGAAGCTGAAGATGAATTGAAGTTTTCTAGTGAAGATGAAGATTTGGAGGAAGATGAAGTAGAAACTATTGTGCATAGTGATGCTGAAAGTGATGAGAATGTTGACTTTTCTAGTGACGAGGATGGTTATGGGAGTGATATTCATGAAGAGCTAAGCATAGTTAAGAAGGATTTGAAAGCATATTTGAAGAAAAAAAAGAGCCAAGGAAAAAAAAAATTACTGAGTGTTTTTTGGGAGAAGTTGGCATAGATCCTGGTTTTGAAGACATTGATAAACCCAAGAAAAATTTAACTGGTAAGCTAGTAGGTGATGAGCCTTTTTATGACAGTTCAGATGCCGATAGTTTTGAAATTGAAAGTGAAAGTGAGGGGGAAATAGATATTGAAAGATCTGATATTTTAAGGGCAAGAAAGAAGAACACGAGGGTCTCATATGATCCAACATGGAAAAAAGTTGTGTGGCAACTTAATATGGTATTTGAAAATGTAAAAAAATTTAGAGAAGCTTTGAGCAAGTATGCAATTGAGAGAGGTTGTCAACTGGATAAGATCCACAATGATCAAAGAAGGGTCAGAGTAAAATGCAAAGCTAATGGCTGTCCTTGGATACTTTATGCGAGCAAAGATTTCAAATCTTCCGATTTCATTATAAAAACCTACAATCCTAGACATAAGTGTTATAGGACCAAGACCAACACAATGTGCAACTCTAAGTTTTTGGCTAAGTACTATAAAAGTAGAATTGTTTCTCAACCTTGCATAAAGGGATGGGAAATACAAGATTTGGTCAGGACAGACATGGGATTGTATGTTGGTAAGTTCGTGTGTTTGAAGGCCAGAAAAATGGTGTTGAAAAAGATAATGGGTGATCATGTTGCTGAGTTTAGTAGAATCTATGACTATAGAGATATGCTTCTTGAATCAAATCCAGGAAGCGCTTGTGTGGTGAAAGTGACAAATTGTGATGATGGAAAAAAACTCTTTCATTCCTTTTATATTTGTTTTTCAGCTTTGAAAAAAGGATTCATTGAGGGTTGTAGAAAGTGCATTGGGTTAGATGGTTGTTTTTTGAAGGGAATATCTAAAGGCCAACTACTTGTTGCTATTGCAAAGGATGGGAATAATCAGATGTTCCCAATAGCATGGGCTGTTGTTGGAACTGAAAGTAGAGAAACTTGGACTTGGTTTTTGAGAATCTTGAAATCTGATTTGGACATTAATGATGAAGGAGAAGGATTGACTATCATAAGTGATATGCAAAAGGTACGACTTTTATCCTTTGGTTTCAGCTTTTTTAGCCAATATTAGCTGCTATTTTCAGGTTTTTTAGCCAATATTAGCTGCTATTTTCAGCTTTTTTAGCTACTGATTTTACGAGTTTTAGTTAATGTGTTTTAAGTAATTTTAGCTACTAATTTAAGCTCTTTTTTAACCTATGTTTTCATCTCTTATCATCCAATTTTAACTACTGATTTCATGAGTTTTTTAGCTGATGTGTTATAAGTAGTTTTTAACTATTGATTTCAGCATTTTGTAAGGACCTTTTGATAGTTCATAACAACATTTTATCTTGTCCACAAAATTAGAAACTCTAGTGGTACTTTGTTATNGTTATAAGTAGTTTTTAACTATTGATTTCAGCATTTTGTAAGGACCTTTTGATAGTTCATAACAACATTTTATCTTGTCCACAAAATTAGAAACTCTAGTGGTACTTTGTTATTCAACTTGTTTAGCTACTGTTTTTTTTTTTTTTTGCTACTATTTTCATCCCTTTTAGGTTTAGTTGTTAAGTGATGTTAGTCTTAGTTGTGCGGACTCTTCACTTTTGATGCCACACTTGTATTGAATTAACAAAAAATACACTACTTTTGGCTAATTCAACATGCCCTCATTGACATTTTTGAAGAGTCCAAGCAACATATATTTTAGTTATTATACTTGCAAACTGTTCAAAAAACTGGAAAGGTGTTGAGGAAAGAAAGAGGTTTTGGGCTTGTGCTAGATCAACATTTGAAGCTGAACTCAGGAAGAACTTGGATAAATTAGCACAATTAGGCAAAGATATTTCTAATGACTTGGTAAACTTCAATCCTAATAGATGGTCCAAAGCACAGTTTAGGACATCCTCAAAATGTGACAGTGTGGATAACAATATGGTTGAAAGTTTTAATGCTTAGGTGTTGGGTGCTAGGCACAAGACTATCATCAGTATGCTTGAAGAAATAAGGAAAAAGGTAATGAATAGATTCACTAAAGTGATAACATTTGTAAATAGTTGGACTCATGACATTTCTCCAATGGAAATGTTGGTGCTAAATACAAATGTGAAGAAGTCAATGAGGGTGGAAATTAGTTGGAATGGTGATATTGGGTATGAAGTGAAGGATAGTCCATATATACATGTGGTTAACCTAATTCAGGAACTTGCACTTGTAGAAGTTGGGGATTGAAAGGGATTCCTTGTGCACATGCAATAGCAGCTATACATCACGATGAAGCTAATCTCCTTGACTCGGTTTGTAAGTGGTACAAAAAAGAAACCTACCTGAAAGCTTATAAACATTTTTTACAACCAGTAACAAACATGAAGATGTGGCCCGAGACATTAAATCCAAAAGTTGAGCCACCTCTTGTTAGGAAAATGCCAGGAAGGCCTGGTAAAAAAAGAAAGAAGGAACTTGGAGAGGTACCAAGTTCTGGAAAGCTTCCAAAGAGGGGAAAAACCATGAGTTGCTCCGCTTGTAAGTCAAAAGGTCACAATATAAGAACATGTCCAAACAAACCTCCAGCCACTTCAGAGATACATTTGATTTCTATTAATGTTTATTTATAGTATATTAATACCTTTAACACTTTCAAAATTATTCTTTGCATAGGGTATTGCTACATCACAAGCATCTGCCAGTAGTAAAAGAAGTGGCAAGCAGAAATCTCACCCCACTCAAGCAGTGCAACAATCTCAAGCAATAGTGCAAAGTGACAGTGGTAATAAAAAAGGTGCAAATAATGCATTTAAGAGGCCAAGAGTAGTGGGTCATGGAGTATTTGTGAGCAAAGATGGTTTTATTTGTGCCGAGGTAAAAACGAGAGTTAATAAGCTTATATTCTTGATTAAACTTCTTAAAAATAATTTAACGACTCTTTATTACTTTACAGCAAGGAAGATCTATTAGTAGGGTAATCAAGAGTGGAGCACAAGAGAAACTGATAAGTTCAGCTATTGTCACCAGTGACCTTGGGTATGCACCAAGTAAAGGTCTTAAATGGAAGGGGAAAAGTGCTATCACAGGAAGACAACTTCCACATAAAAGTGCTTTGCTTAGACGGAAGAACATCAAGTCACAAACTTCATCACAAGGTGCAACAAGAACTGAAGGTGTTNTTACTATCTCATGAAAGCCGTAAAGAGATTGTTTTCGAAAGACTATCAATTCAAGTGCATTAAGTCCAAGTAAAAGAAGAAAAAAATAATGAAAAAAACACGATTAATGGTTGATAATAAAAACAGTGTAAAGTAACAACAACAACAACAAAATAGTGTGATAATAGAAATATAATAATCAACATATGTCAAGAGCTATTGGGGTACGACTAGTCCTACGACATACACTAAACCTTCGCAAGAAGACACACTCTCCCCGTCCATACTAACCTTTCTACCCTAATGCGCGGCCTCCACTATTTCCTATTTAAAGTCATGTCCTCGGTAATATGAAGTTGCGACATGTTTGATCTAATCACTCTCCCTAATACTTTTTCAGCCTATCCCTACCCCTCCGTGTACCCCCTACAACTAGTCTCTAGCACCTCCTCACTCGGGAGTCCATGCACCTCCTATGTACATGCCCAAACAATCTCAGTCTCGCTTTTCTCATCTTGTCCGCAACAGAGCCCACTCTCACCTTCTCTAGGATAACCTCATTCCTAATCTTGTCACTCCTAGCATGCCCACACATCCATCTCAACATCATTATCTCTGCGACATGCATCACCTGAACATGTGAGTTCTTGATTGGCCAACACTCCACTCCATACAATAAAGATGGTCAATCCACCAGTGTATATATTCATCCTCCTGATCATTCCTAAACATATCTATAAAATATATAATATAATTATATCATTATAAGTGTTGGAAAATATAATTTTTTGCACGATAATATGCCGGCTCAGATTTAACGCAGAAGATATCTTTATCACTTTGTGAAATTTTTTTATGACCGATGATATGAGTTGTGGTTGCCACAAATCCGCTTCTGCTAAAGAGAAAATCGTACGTCTCATGGCCAGGGGTGACTCAAAGTAACTAGAGGCCTAAAGCGAAATTTCAATTAGAGGCTTAAAATTTAAATAAACTTCATAGATATTTATTTAAAAAATATTTTTCTAACTTTTAGATTTCAATTAGAAGCCTAAAATCTAAAAAAACTTTATATGTATTTATTTAAAAATTATTTTTCTAACTTTTTAGATGTAAATTTTTGCTTAAAATTTCTTTATAGAGGATTTCTTCAAATATCTTTTTTATTATTTTTAGTTTTTAGGTAAGATTTTATCAATTCAACATTAGAAAACACTCTTTTACTGGGGCTATTACTATATGAATTGTTAACATAATTCTTAGTAATAAGTTGATAAACTTTAAATAAAAACAAGAGTTAAAATCATAGAATTTGATTCAAGAAGTTGATAACTTGGTATATCCTACTTTAATACGTTTGTTGTATTGCTTGAAAATTTAAGAAGAAATAAAAAAAGAATTTGTAATTTACTTTGTTCAACACTTTTCGACTATTGATTCATATTTTTGACCGACTATTACTCAACCTTATCAAAGATTTGAAAAAGAGAGTTCAAACATATAAATATTATGAGTGTTAGCGAAAAATAATTGATTTTTTCTATTTGAATGGGGTTAAGGAGAACAAAATAATATGGTAAGAATTTGAGCCCCCATTAAGGCATATGCCTCAAATTTTGTATGCAAGAGCCGCCCCTGCTCATGGCTAGTATTTTTTGGCTAAATACTAGTAGTACAAATTATCTAGGCCTAGCTAGAACCGCTAATTAAGTTGATGAAATGATGTTTGGGGTACGTGTTAACGACTATTCTTCTATACACAAGTCAGTCCTCTTACGAGGTAGTCAACCAAAGAATATTTACTAGCTTGTCGTTTTTCTAAGATTTTATGTCCAATATTTGTGGAGATGATGATAATTTAGTTTCTTTTTCACGCAAAACTTATTATTTAAAATTTGGCTTTCTTTGTGCAACATGACAGATTTACAAGACTTGCGTGTCATCACTCTTGTCTCTTCTGAACCATTGGTGAACCTGGTCCCTTACGCATGGTTGACCCCAAGTCTTTGCATTTTTTTTATTAATATGAAAGTAAAAAAAGAAAAAGATCATACTACTATGTCTATATATTAATAATTATAGTAAGTTGTTGGTCGAACTAGTTTGTATCGTTTTGGAAATTCTCAAAAACGATATATGGAACTAAAACAGATGAATTTGCTTCCTTACCAAATTGCTTGTTTCTATGCTTCTGTGCTAATACTAACATTAGCCATGGCCCAAAACACGACTAATAGTACCAACACCACCATTACTAAAGGTGACAATTTCACAAAACCAGGATGTCGTAAGAAGTGCGGGAACGTTACGGTTCCATACCCATTTGGTATTGGCTTAGGATCAGATTGCGCCATTAATTCGGGGTTCGAGATCAACTGCAACATTTCTACTGATGGTTCTCAGAAACCTCTGATAGGAAACCTTGAGGTTTACGACATCACTGATGCTGAATTGCGCATCTCAAATTCCATCGCTTGGAAATGTTACAACGCCAATGGATCTATACGCCGTGAAGAACTCGGTTGGACCGGTTTGGGGAGCTCAATTTATCCCTATAGTTTCTCCGTGCGTAACAGATTTATCCTCGTTGGTTGCGATGACAATGCTCTCATTAGGGGGAGCAACTTTCAGTTTTACTGCTCCACCAGCTGTAACAGCTCGAAGATAGTGACTGAAAGACAATGTACGGGCAATGGCTGCTATGAGGTGCAGATACCCAAGGGCTTGAAATACTTTAACCCAATCATGTCTAGCGCACGAAACCACACCGGTGTTTGGTATTTTAATCAATGTGGGTATGCATTTCTGGGCGAGGCAGATCGATTCCAGTTCAGAGGCCTACAGGATGTAAGTGATATTACTTTTTATGACAGGACCATAGCTACTGTTCCCATTGTGCTGGACTGGGCCATCGGGAATTTGACTTGCACGCAAGCGCAAGATAGGAAGGATTATGCTTGCAAGGAAAATAGCGACTGTGTTGATTCAGACACTGGTCTTGGTGGTTATCGCTGAAGCTGTAAACCAGGTTTTCAGGGCAATCCATTTCTCACTCCAGGCTGTCAAGGTTAGACAATTTCCCCTTCTGCCATAACATCTAACAGAGGAAAAGGTTACTCAATTTTGCATAATACAAAAACAAATTTGACTCCTTTCCCAATAATCAGTATGGTTATTTCAGGCTAATTCAATTTCATAAATGGAAAAGATCAAAGTAAGCCTTTTATGCGAAGTGAAAACTGTTTTATGCTTCGTTCGATCAATTGAAAGTTATTACGGTGTTCTATTTATTTGGTTTTGCCAGATGTTGATGAATGTACTGATCCAAGCATCAATACGTGTGAAAAGATCTGCACAAACACCCCAGGGAGTTTCTATTGTTCTTGTCCCGATGGATATACCGATGATGGGAAAAAAAATGGTCTTAGTTGTATTCCTCCCTACTCTGATAATCAGTTCCCATGGATCAAGTTCTCTCTAGGTAAATATCTTGGAAAACTTCCATAACCACAATAGTCCCTCCCTTCTTCCATTTTATCTCATGTTGTTTGGTCGGGCACAGTTTCGGAAAGAAAGATAATCTCATTAAGAGTAAAATGATAAGTTTAAAGTTGAATTATTTCTAATTATATATATAAAGATGACATTATTTCATAGACTAAAAGAAGGCATAATGCATAAACATGGTCCCATTAACCTAGCTTTAGCTGAGAACTATGACCTCTAACTTTTAGTGTGCACAAGTAGGCACTTAAACTTGTATAAAATTGAACAAATAGATACATTCGTCCTACATGACAATTTTGTGTCCTACGGGCATCTTATGTGTGTTATGCCACATAGGACATGTGTATCTACTTGTTCAATTTTATACAAGTTTAGTGCCTACTTGTGCACACCCAAAGTTGGAGGGCATAGTTGCCCGTTGAAGCCAAATTTAGGGTCATGTTTATGTATTATGCCGTAAAAGAATATCACATATATTGGGATAGAGGAAGTACTATTTTTTATGCTAAAAATTGTCTTGGACGTCTGTTTCACAAGCTGTTTTCATGTGTTTGAAGCAGTCTCTAGGAACACCAAATCGTTAGCATGTACATTCATGATTCAACAGTAAAGTATAAGTGTACAATCCTGAACTTTTGATTTAGCTAGTTGAAATAGACAATAAAAGTTCAACTCTGCTAATTACACAGGTACTGGAGTTGGGTTAATCTCCCTAGTGGTTGTGATAACTTTGCTCTATTTTTGCATCAAGAAAAGGAAGTTGAGTCAAGTTAGGGAGAAGTTTTTCCAACAAAATGGTGGTTTGTTATTGAAGCATAGAATATCCACTAAAGAGGGCGGTGTGGATGCAACAAGAATTTTTACAGCTGAGGAGCTCAAGAAAGCTACAAACAATTATGCCAATGACAAAATTCTTGGTCGTGGTGGCAATGGGATTGTATATAGAGGTGTGCTACGTGATACTCGCATAGTTGCCATTAAGAAATCTAGAATTGTTGATGAGAGTCAAATTGAGCAGTTTATCAATGAGGTGCTTATTCTCACTCAAATCAACCATCGAAATGTGGTGAAGCTCTTTGGGTGTTGTTTGGAAGATGAAGTTCCTTTATTGGTATATGAGTACGTCTCTGAAGGAACTCTTTACGAGCACATTCACAACCAACGTGGAGCGGGTTGGTTGACTTGGCGAAACCGTTTTAGAATTGCAGCAGAGATAGCCACTACACTTGCTTACCTTCATTCATTTGCGTCCATGCCTATAATTCATAGAGACGTTAAGTCTGCCAACATATTGTTGGATAATGTTTTTACAGCTAAAGTGGCGGATTTTGGAGCATCAAGGTTAATTCCTCTAGATCAGACACATGTGGCTACATTGGTTTTAGGGACATCAGGGTACTTGGATCCAGAATATTTTCGCACAAGTCAATTGACAGAGAAAAGTGATGTTTACAGCTTTGGAGTAGTTCTGGCAGAACTTTTGACAGGGTTGAAACCTATTATTAGAGCTAGAAACGAAGAGGACAAGAAATTGGCCGATTTTTTTGTGTTGTCTATGAATAAGAATAGCTTGTTTCATATTATTGATCGTCGTGTTTTGCGGGAAGGGAGTCTTGAGCAACTCCAAAAGATGGCTGAGGTGGTGAAGAACTGCCTTCGGCCGCATGGAGAAGACAGGCCTACAATGAAGGAAGTGGCTATTGAACTTGAAGGTTTGAGGAAGATAACTGGAGTCTCTTGGTCTAATCAATATGGACTCGAAGAGAATGATCAGGATGAATTATCAGATCTATACACAGTTCCCGTCAACTCCAATGGAAATACCCCCAATTCAGATGGTTCTCGTATAATGCATCCTAGATACAGTCCAAGCTGATCTAAAAAATCTGGTTCACTAATAATGGCATTAGATCATTTGCCTTTTACTGTCTCATACCTATGTTTCTTCCATGTTGAATGTTCCTTTCCTTTTTCCTCTCAATTTAGATTTTTCTTAAAGATAGAGTGTTTGGATATCTTTGCAGATTATATATAGCGGACCTTTTGATTTCTTTTTCTTTGTTACATATTTGCATATAGAGAAACAAATTCCAAAAGTCAAATCATTTGAAACAACTTGTGCATATATTTTTATACAAAAGCAACCCACGCGTTATTTATCCCCAAATTCCTAGTCCCAAATGTAATTTGCTATCTCCTCAAAATGGTTTTATAACACTCCTGGACGTACGCATCAAACACACTCCTTAAGAAGGAAGAAAATCACATTTGTTGACATTCAATTTTGACCATCCACAATATAAATTAATCATCGAGCTCCTTCAATTTCAAACGATTTGAAATAATTAGTTTTATAAAATTTCAAAATAAATAATAATATAATGTAGTTTGCAAGTCAGTTTAGATAGTTTCTCATTTTTTATAATTTTTTAGATAATATATATGCTCTATATAATTATATATAATATTCAAAAAAAAAAATCATCTCAAAAAGACTTTATATT
>NC_064283.1:16074589-16099809 GCF_019186545.1 Solanum stenotomum | reverse complement strand
ATTTATTTAAAAGTTTAAATTAGAACTTACCATCTCTCGTGCAATTGTTCCAATGGTCTTTGCACCTCTGGTGTGCAACGAGTCACCCTTAAGACTGCCTATAGCCTTTTTGGCTTAATTCCAACAACTAAATCCAACAACAAAACCACATTATATAATTTAACTTATTTAAACAACTTAACAACTTGACCTAGTTTAGTTTTGACTTAATTCCAACAACTAAATCCACCAACTAAACCACATTATTTATTTTAACTTATTTAAACAACTTAACAACTTTTTAACTTTAATAAACTAGTTTAGTATTGACTTAATTCCAACAACTAAATCCACCAACTAAATCACATTATTTATTTTGACTTATTTAAACAACTTAACAACTTTAACTAGTTTAGTTTGACTTAATACAACAACTAAATCCACCAACTAAACTACATTATTTATCTGAACTTATTTACACAACTTAACAACTTTAACAAGTTTAGTTTTGACTTAAATTCCAACAACTAAATTCACCAACTAAATCACATTATTTGTTTGAACTTATTTAATCAACTTAACAACTTTTTAACTTGAACTAGTTTAGTTTTGACTTAATTCCAACAACTAAATCCATCAACAAAATCATATTATTTAATTTAACTTATTTAAACAACTTTACAACTTTTTAACTTTAACTAGTTTAGTTTTGACTTAATTCCAACAACTAAATCCATCAACAAAATCACACTATTTAATTTAACTTATTTAAACAACTTAACAACTTTAATTAGTTTAATTTTGACTTAATTCCAATAACTAAATCCACCAACTAAACCACATTATTTAATTTAACTTATTTAAACAACTTAACAACTTTTTAACTTTAACAACCTTTTAAAGCTAAGTGTCAACACTAGATGGACACAAATCGATCTTGCAAGAAAATCAATTTTGTCATCAATAGGATCAACTAGTGTTGGTACTTATGCTAAAAAAACACATTATTCCTAAATTAAAGCTTAATATCAACACTAGGTGGATATCATCAATAAGATCAACTAGTGTTGGTACTTATGCTTAACAAACACTCGATGAATACAAAAAAATTATCACAAAGTTAATTGAGTTCAAAGTTCAATTATTAAGTTCAAATTAATTGAGGTCATCAAGAATTAGTTATTAAGTTCTAAGTTCAATGTTCAAGTTCTAAATTCAAATTCATATCAAAGTTCTAAAATTTGTTATACATAAACTTCAAATCCAAAAATTAGCTAGTTATTATATTCAAGTTCAATAACTATATTCAAGTTCTAATTAAATTCATCATATATATCCAATTTCTAAAATTAGTTATACATAAAATTTTAACTCAAGAATTAATTAGTTATATTCAAATTTCAAAATCAAGTTCTAAATCTAACTTCAATTCATCAAATTTCAATTCATCTAGATTAACACTCCACTAACTTATAACAATCAATCAATCCTAACTAACATCAAAATCCCTAAATCATTCACTAACTAACTAACAATCAATCAAACTTATAACAATCAATAAAAAAACAAATTAAATACTAATTAACAAAATAAAAAACCCTAAATCATTCACTTACTAACTAACAATCAATCAAACTAACAATCAATAAAAAAATTAATTCAATACACTATCAAACACAATCAATCATTCAATAAAACACAAATTCAATAAACTAATTAACATAATCAAATATAATTAAAATTGAAAAAATTAAAACTAATGTGATAAAACCCTAACCTTAAATTAATGGAGGAAGAGACAATGGAGAGAGGAAGCAGCGACGGCAGTAGCAATTCCGGCAGCGGCGGTGGCAAGCGATGGCGACTGCAAGCAACGGAGGCGGCGGCGAAATCTTTAGAGAGAAGGAAGAGAGCAAAAATGGGGAAAAACGTGTCTGCTATTTCAGATATTTAATGAAAAGCGACGAACATCGTCTCCCCGTCCGTCACTTTTCATTTAAAAAGTTGACCAACATTTTGACCAAAAAGCGACGGACAAAGAGACACTGTCTGTCACTTTTTAAAAATAGTTGACCGACCTATTTCGACTAAAAGTGATGGACATAAAGATGTCGTCCGTCGCTATAATAAAAAGAAAATTTAATAAAATAAAATAAATATAAAGTGATGGACAACGTCGTTAATATTTTAATTAATATATAATTATTTTTAATAAAAGCGACGGACGGCGTCATTATATATATTAAATAAATAATTATTAATTTTATATATATTTGGCGCAAAAATCCGCAAAAAAAACGACGGACTAAGAGATGCCGTCCATCGCTTTTTGTAAAATAATTTAAAAAATAGTTATTTTTATTAAAAAGCAACGGACAGTGTGGCAAATGGCGTCGCTCTTTTGTCCCTCATTTTTTAGAAATTTTTTAGTAGTGTCTTCTCACGGATAGTCTACAAATACATGGTTTTCCATATATTTATGTATATTTACTTGAGTATATTTTCAAGAATCCTCAGAACAAGTAAATTTCATGTCTTTAGACTTATATCTTTTAAATTGCATGTCTTAGTCAGAATACATAAATTTTCATGATTTGTTTTACATTCACCTTTTCAATTCAACGTGCATAAGAGGCCTACAAATAAAGTATCTATTACTTCACTTCTAGGTTTTAGTATTTAGGAGCTTCAGCTCATAACATTAAAATATACGACATGCACGACATCTAGATATGGCATCAATGTTTTTTGAACATTTTCCAAAAAGTACGATCTTTATTAGTATGGTATTTGGAATGCCGTCAATGATCGTGGATCAGTTTTCTTATACAAACAAAGTTCACTAGTAGTATGACAATCAAGTATGGCATCCATGATTATGAAAAACATTCTCAGAAGCTATCGGTTATGTTCGGTTAGAAGTAGTGCTTAGCATCAAATTGGACTAGGGCCAGTATACCTAAGTCTCAAAATTACGTGTTACCATAGGTTTGTGGACACATTTTATAAGCTTAACGGTGCCACATCAGATCAGATCAACTTTTACCTCTTGGCAAGTTATGTTTGACCCTTTTCAATGGGAATTATACATCAAACTTCATGTTTAGGTCACATTTTTATATGTCGATTAATAGTATCTTCCACAATTTAATCTCAGATATTGCATGACCTTGTATTTAGTTATTTCAATCAATATTTATCAGTTGCCTATTTTACTACTTGATCATTTCATCAAATTATATGTATTAGTTTCGTATTCGGTTAGTATCTCGAATTCTTCATGTTGAGTTTTACAAATTATCATGCATATCTCACATACTCAGTACATTCAAATACCTGATCTGTTGCATATATTATTCATGTGATTTAGAGTCAGATGCTTCTATTAGGATTCTGGTCATGCATATCACAGCTTACAACCAGGAGGTAATGAGTTCTCTTTGTTTGAGGACTCAAGCCAATTTGTAATTCTAGTATCTTATTTCTTTTCATATGATCATGTCTTGACTACATGTATTCAGTATTAGTAGAAGCTTCATAGACAATCAGTTAGAGTTGATGTATTCAATCTACTTAGTTTCAGTTTCTTAATAGATTATAATTATTGTAAACCAATCTTTGTTCAGTAATGTATTGAACCAACTTATTCCATAATTATGCTTCCACTCAGCCATTTAAGTTCTTATTTATGTATATATTTAATTGATTATGACTTATGTCAATATCAAGGGTTAGCTCGGAATCACTTGTGGCTCTAAGCATCATGTTATGAGTTACGACTAGGACGTACTCTCTGATCGTAACACATATGAATTGTTATGTTGTCTTGATAGTGTAAAAGCCTACACTCTATGTGTATAGTAACAATTTTGTAAATGATAAAATAATTATCTATTAAAATATTCACCAATTCAAAAAGGAAAAATACATTAAAGCATAATACATAAATATGTCATTTAACTTGACCCCAGCTCACATTTATGTCTTTCAACTTTGGATGTGTACAAATAGACACTTAAACTTATATAAAGTTGAACAAATAGACATATGCGTCTTACGTGGCATCCTACGTGATAATTTGAGTCTTACATTATGTATGCCACGTATGACTCATGTGTCGAACGAGGCTCCCCTCCAGTGGCCATCCTCTCCAGTTCGTCGAGTATTGCCTTATATTTGTTACACGTGTCCACTTAAAATTTCAATGGATGTGATCTATTTATTAACTACTATATTCTAACCATAGTTAGGAGAGTCTTTACAAAGTATAATCTCGCAAATTGTATTTAGTCCATACTCATCCCCGAACTTGGAAGTTCCGCCTGCATAATTGATAGGCTCTCTTATTGCTTCATAACACTGTAAACAAAAGTTTGTAAATTGAATTGCACAAAGAAAAATCTACCACCAAGTAAAACTAAAGCAACGATTTCAACAAAAAGGGAACAAATTGACGGTGAAGATAAAGATTTTAGGTCTCTGATAAAAGTATATATGGAATTCAACCATGGACGGACAATTGGTAACAACAATTGAAAGCTAACATCTCTTGAATCTTTTTCCAAGTCAAACGAGTAAGTGATGATTTGGAAGATAACTACTTCAAAACACTCTGTATAGAAAGACTAGTTTTACTTCAAATAAGCCAGATACATGCATAATTTTTACAAGTCAGAACAACACTATATTTCATGATTTATGTATTCTTTCGAGATTGGTAAGGCCAATTTTTATTTAGGATATCAATGAATAAATCACAATATGTGATGAAAGTCCAGTATTTAATTTTGCGAGTGCGAAATTCTGGGTGGTTTGCCGGCGGAGGAGAAGAGGGCTCTCTCTGCGACATTTGAAAGAAAGAGGAAACTAATTCTGGTACAGTGTAATGAAAAGAAAAGAGACTATAGTTAAGATATTTTAGTTAGTAAATAAATCATGTCCGTGGAGTCACAAACTAGACACGTGTAACAAATATAAGGCAGCACTGGACGAACTGGAGAAGTTGACCACTAGAGGGGAGCCGAGTCCTCATGTGTCTACTTATTTAATTTTATATAAGTTTAAATGTTTATTTATGTACACTCAAAGTTGGATGACATAAATATAAAATGAGGCTAAGTTATATGAATTATGCCATACATAAATGTGTCTTTTAATTTGGTTTTAATTGACATTTATGCCCACCAACTTTGAGTATGCACAAGCAGACTCTTAAACTTTTATAAAGTTGAACAAGTGGACACACATATCCTAAATGGCATAGTACACATAGAAAATTTAAACCTATATAAAGTTGAACAAATAAACATATGCGCCTTACATGGCATCCTACTTGACAAGTTAAAATGACACATGTATATTTATTGTTATTCAGAAATGATTCACTGATCTTTAATATTCTTTTAACTTAAAAGGGCGGTCAGATTTGTTTGTTTGTTTTTTTCTACTTTAACAGTAATGTAGATTCAAAAATTTCAACCATAATGTTTAAGCGAATGACAAGTATATATATTTTTCTTGGAAAAGAAATAGAAAACAAGAGATATAACATGGGTTTCTGATATTAAAATGTGTGTATAGTCATTTGTCCCATTCCCAGACTTATCAGATTGGTTGAGTATTAATTGCCTTCTGAGCTCATCTATGAGTAATTTGACTTAATACACTGCATATCAATTCTAGGAACATTGCATATATACTTGGTGATGACATCCTTAACTCATCTATTACTACTCTGCTCTGCTCTTCCCCTCAATGACTTTGATATGGACAGCTCTAGTGTTTTCTCTATTTACATATGCCTTGTATGAGCTGATAAACATTCACAAGAGGAAAAAGTTTCCTCCAGGTCCAAAAGGGCTTCCTATTTTAGGACATCTTCATTTGTTAGGCAAAAATCGGAAATATTTACAATGGTAGAGGTCCAACCAACAATAGTTGTGTGACCCTCCATTAATTAATTGACACTTGGATAATGGGTTCACTTCTTTACCTTTTTACCATCTCTCTCTTACTCACCTTTCTTTTCTTTCATTTTTTTTTTACTCCTAATAAATATCTAATTCTCAAAACATAATTAAATAATTAATACATTTGATAAAAAAAATTGATAAATATATTTTCTGTTAAAATAACTTAAATACTTATAAAATTGTTAACATTAAAAATAAACTTATTTTTCAGTATATTTAATAGAATCAAATTAACTCAAAATACAAACTAATTTACTTTAGCATATAAATTGATTTGATAAGATTTTTTTTTTTTTTATCTTCTTTTGAAATTACACATACTTTTTCTTTCACCATAACCATATTTAAATATAAGAATGACAACAAGACATAACATGATAGGGAGTGGCGGACTCATAAACATTTTTAAAAAATTTATACAGGTGACGCGGGTCACAAAACAAAATTTAAGTCTTTTAAATTAAAACTTACAATGCTTAATTTATTTTCAAGAATCAATCGGTTCCATATAATTTTAAATTAACTACTCATTATATTATTATTATTATTATAATAATAATAATAATAATAATAATAATAATAATAATATCATTCAACCTTAACATTATTAGAATTCATTTTTCGTGTTTTTGCGTACATTCAGTTATAATATATATTTTCCAACGTTTTTCTATTAAGTATTTTAAAAAATTATAACTTAAATTAAGGAAAATAATGGATACTCTCTGTTAAGAGAATGACTATAAATATATGAATTAAAACAAAATTAAAATAACACTGACTATAAATATATGAACTAAAACAGAATTAAAAAAAAATGAAAAACTAAATTTGAATTAATTTGTTTTTTTAGGTGCTAGTAATTGAGAAAACACTAAATATTTTTGAGTTAATTTGATATTATTAAAAATATTGAATGATATGAGTATTTAAAATACTCAGTCCTAAAAACATTTTTAGTTATTGTGATTAAAAAAAAATATGTTTGTTAATTCTTTTATTCAATATATCAATATCTTAAGAAAATGAAGTTAAGAAATATTTATTAGGAGTAAGAAAATAAGAAAATGAATGAAAAGAAAGGTGAGTAGGAGAGAGATGGTAAAAAGGTAAAGAAATAGACACATTATCCAAGTGTCAATTAATCAATGGAGGGTCACACAACTATTGTTGGTTGGACCTCTACCATTATAAAATTTTTCGCAAAAATCCACACCAAGATTTACAAAAACTAGCCAACAAACATGGTCCTATTATGTATGTCCGATTGGGACTAGTACCTACAATCATTGCCTCGTCTGCTGATGCAGCCGAAAAGGTCCTCAAGACATATGATCACATATTTGCTAGTAGACCTCATCATGAGGCATCTCAATATTTGTCTTATGGACAGAAGAATTTGATATTTGCAAAGTATGGTGTATATTGGCGTAACATGCGCAAATTGTGCATTGTACACCTTTTGAGCAATAACAAGATTAATTCATTTCAATCCATGAGAAAACAAGAAGTTGAACTTCTTATTGAGTCGCTTAAAAAGGAAGCTCATGATCGTGTAGCTGTTGATCTTAGTGCAAAGATTACGTCCTTGAATGCTAACTTGACTTGTTTAATGGTGTTTGGAAAGAAGTACATGGATGAGGACTTGGACAAGAGGGGATTCAAATCTGTTGTTCAAGATGTTGTGCATTTAGCAGCAATGCCAAATCTTGGTGATTTTTTCCCCTTCCTTGGTGCTATTGATCCCCAGGGTCTCACTCGCAAGCTCAAGGATCTTTCGAAGGTGTTTGATGAGTTCCTTGAGAAGATTATTGATGAACATGTTCATTCACATGACCAGAAGCAAACCAAGGACTTTGTGGACACCATGATGGACATAATGCAATCTGGAGAAGCGGAATTTCAGTTTGACCGTCGTCACATAAAAGCTATCCTCTTTGTATATACTTTCATCCCATTTTGTCATATATACCACATGCCTTGAGAATGAAATGGTTTGTACTACTAATTTATTCCTCTGTTTCCTTTTTACTATACAGGACAAGCTTATAGCTGCAATGGATACTACAGCATCATCAACGGAATGGATACTGACAGAACTTCTTAGACATCCCCAAGTGATGAAGAAACTCCAAAAGGAGTTGCAAGAAGTGGTAGGCCTTGAAAGAATGGTTGAAGAATCCGACCTGGAAAATTTGAAGTACTTAAACATGGTTGTAAAAGAGGGCCTGAGGCTGCATTCTGTAGTGCCACTATTTTATCATGAGTCTATGGAAGATTGTGTAGTCGACGGTTTCCACATACAAAAGGGATCCCGAGTCATGGTAAATTGTTATGCAGCTCAAAGAGATCCAAATGTTTGGCCTGATCCTGAGAAGTTTTTGCCTGAGAGATTTGTTGGAAGCTGTATAGATTTTCGTGGACGCTACTTTCAACTTGTACCATTTGGCTCTGGGAGAAGAAGTTGTCCTGGAATGCAGTTGGCAGTTATCGTCGTCCGCCTTGTGGTGGCACAGTTGGTGCATTGCTTTGAGTGGGAGCTTCCAAATGGTATGCAGCCTTGTGATTTAGACATTGATGAGAAGTTTGGGATGGTAACATGCAGAGAAAAGCCTTTAATGGCTATTCCTACTTACAATCTAAACAAATGATGCAAATACAAGAGAAGTAATATTTCTAAACTTTAGATTTTATTACAAGCAATATTAAATAGTTTCTACTATATGGTTTTTGAGATTGTTGTGTGCTTCTCCTAATATTCAAATAAAATACTTCATTGGCGGTACATCAGCTTTCATTTTTACACATCATTAAGGGAAATGAAAAACAATGTATAACTAATCTAATTAAACGAATGTACAATGCCTTCTTCAACCTCAAAGAGCGGTTTCAGATAACAACTCAATAACCTCAAAGAGCGGTTTAAATTTAAGATGTAAATGAAGCAGGAATAAGATATGCCAAAAAGATTTAATATTAGAAGTAAATTTAGTTTACTACAAGCCCAAAATTGAATATACAGATTTATTCACAAGAGCATTACTTGTTATCAAGTAAGGAGATCCCAAGATAAGAAGACACAAAAATTGTAGTTCCTAAAGAGAGAAAGGAGTTTGAATATTTGCTTTAGAATTGTAAAGTTTTTACCACAGTAAAGATAGATCTAGTCATATAGTTAGCCCTTTTAATCGGGAATTGATTTCTATTTGAATTTTGAGACAATAATATTTTCTAGGTTTTAGAAAATTGGTGTTTTCACATATCTTTTTGCTTAGTTTTAAATTTAGAAGTTAGTATTTTTATTATAAATTGTGTTCTTACGCTGCATTAAAAATACACCGTTCTTCCAACAATTTATATTTTTATTATAAATTGTATTCTTACGCTGCATTATATATATATAAGAGAATACTTTTTTACAAAAGAAGTCTTTTATTAAAGGAAAAACTATCTGTCTAGACATACTTCACTATCATATATACATATTTTACCTCTAGTTTAAAATTATTACATATAATATCATTTTTTAATAATTACATCATATATTTTAAAAGATTAAAGCAGATACACAATCATCTTAATTATGATATTAAATAATTATCTTATAATTAAATCTCTTTAATTAATAATTAATGAGACATTAACAATTCCAATTACTTTCTCTCTCTTTACACCATCCGCCGTTTCCCTCTCCAATATCTGTATGTATCTCTCGATTTTGTTGTCGCTTTTGCGAAGACGAAAAATTAAATTTACACCATGTCATTTGCTGGTAATTATTGGAATGATGAGATAATTATTTTAAATTTTAAGTTATTTCAATAGCTTTAGAGTTCGTGTCTTTATGCCACATAGATACATGATGTATCTTTAATTTAATACACTATGTATCTGTTATAGTTTAACAGGATATCCATATACTTGTAATATCATAAGTTATAGATATGTATCTCAACAATGAAACATGAGTATCTTAAATTGTCACATGTATCTGGAATAATATGTTATGTGTATCAAAAAATCAATATCATATTTAATTGATTTTGTCAGTTAGTTTCCTTGACGTTTTTTTAATTCCATAAAAAACCTCATGCCCACCTCGTTTCGAATTTTCATTATAGTTAAATTTTCTTCCATCGTGTATCTGATTTCTATTCTTTTGCAGGTACAATCGATTCCTAGTTGTTTTGAAATACCATCGACTAGATCATTGTAGGTTGCAATATCTCTCAAAAGTATTCCATCAATTCTATAGTTTTCATATTCGATTTTAGAGATCCATGAATCCGAATGCATCAACAATATTGTGATATTCATCATCTGCAAAAAAAAACTCGAAAATCTAAGATTCAAAGAAAGAAATTGATGAAGAAGATGAAGTTTACAATATTAGATTTACTAATGCTTATGATTTACATTTTTATAAAAAATAGTAACAGTTGATACAGATGGACCCAGAAAATCTGTTTTGTTTGTTAATTTTTCATCTTTTACTCCTTTAATTAAGACAATAAGTTACAATTTTTAATTCAAAAGTCTTAATTCATGTATCTCGGCCTTTAAATCACACATATACACGTATCTGATGAATCATGATACACGTATCTCTCTGCTGAAAATGGTACATAAAGTAATATAAAAAAACTATCAAGATGCCTAATAATTAGGATCTAAAATAGTGAAATTTATGTAGTTTACTATTTTTCAAAATAACTATGCCAGTTGGTGAACTATTTTTTATTATGGCATATTGCCAAAATTGAGTGCTAAACACCCCGAGCCTACACCCTGGGAGGGACCGGAACTTGAAGACCATTGCTGGCCCAAGCGAACCCTTGGCCTGGCTTACTTAACTCAGCGGAAACCTAACTCAACAAAATAACTCAATGCAATGAAAGGTCATAAAACAACCCAATTGATAAAATCTGGCCAAAAAAGCAACTTGAGTCTCAAAATAGAATATTTATATATGTATACACAGATGAGAGACTCAAAACTAACTGACTGACTGTCTATGAAGCCTCTATAACACTAATATAGATGTTGGGATAGACCCTGCAACATCCTAATAAAGCAAAAACTAGGAACACAAAATAACAGAGTCCTCCGGAATGCAAAGAGGCTCACCACTGACTCTAGAGTGCTCAACTGGATCAACGGCGTGCTGGATGCTGATCCTGGGTACCTGCATCTGCATCATCATAAGATGCAGGCCAACTGGCATCAGTACATTGAATGTACGAGTATGCGAGCTGGAAAGCTAAGCAACATAGGCTAGAAGGAAATCTGGAAGAAACTGAATAACTTACCTGGCTCAACTCAACTTAACCTAACTGACTCATTTCATTATAAGGCAGTTTAAAACAAGTGCAATATAAAGAAAAGATGTTTAAAACATGCTATAAACTTTGTGTGTATACAAAAATACAATAAGCCTGAGATGTATGTAGAAATATAAATGAACTGATGTATATAAAAATACAATAATTATTGTGGGAGTTTCTCTAATCGACAACCATCACATAAGAGATATAGTGATGATACAACGATCAACCTCACACTGCCAGAGCATCCTATACCCGGCCAAAGGTATAGAACCTGACCTGCCTAATGGATCCGCTAGTCTAATTTGAAAAGGATTCATCTAAAAAGTATGAACCTCTTCTACCCATGATGGCTACATGGTTCTATGAAGGATGTGGGTTCTTTGAATGCTCCCCCAATTCGGTGCTCGATACTACTCCCAAAAAGGTATTGGCTCTTATATTTTTAAAACATATGTCTTCCTACTGATTTGAGATAATTACTCAAAAACTTAGCTCAAAGGCTATCTTGGAATCTCAGTTTCCTCTCTTGCTTCATTTAGAAAGCGATTACTCTTTTCTGGAAAACTAGCCCGAAGGCTCTTTGGAGATCTCAGTTTCCAATCTTGTTTAAATGTAAAAACATTTCTTTAAAACCTCTTTGGGAATACTTAGTTCCCTAATAACTTTTGAGAATTGAACTCAACTCTATACTCTTTACTTAACTTGAAATTTGAGCCTTAAAATGAAGTTAAAACATTCAATAAAGACTCTTGAAAAACTTTAAAGACTTGCTTCTTAACTTCTAAGCTTGACTCTAACTTCACTTGACTTTGATCCGAACTTTCCTCAAATTGAATTATGAATTCAAGGGTAATTGTAACACATCGTATCCGAAAATAGAGATTTCAGATTTTTTGGTGTTACAGGTGGCACTCATGGACACCATCCACGGACCGTAAATGGACTCACGGTCCATCCTGCAGGTCCGTGGTTCGTGACAGAAAACTTCCTCAGAACTCAGTCAGAAAATTTGGCTAAGTGTTGACCCACGGTCCGTAGGTCAGGTCACGGACCGTAGTTCGTGTCCGTGGATTGATGCCCCAAAAGCCCAGCTTCAGTCCTGATTGACGGTTGACCAGCACGGACCGTCAATCTATCCACGGTCCGTAGGTCTGACCGTAGATGAGGATCAACAGCCAGTTAGCTGAAAATTGTTGATGGATCAAATTTAGATGGTTATAACTTTTAGCACAAAAATAATTGTGTGTCCCATGACCTAAATCATGAGGTTTTAGTCAATTTAAGCCTAGAAACATGACTAGAACTTACCTTAGTCAAAATCATTAATCAAAACTTCGAAAATTAGAATCAAGAGAGGAGAAAAAGGTCAAGAACCCTAGTTCAAGAACGCATCAATGTTCCTTCAGTTCCAGCCCCGAAATCGAAAGATTTCTTCGTGGAATTCGTCACCAGGTATGTGGGATTTCACTAGTGGGTTCCTTTCGCCCATTAGGTCCCTAGAATTCAGTCAGATTCTTGATTCCATGATTATGAACAGACTTATGGTTTCTAGAATTTCAACAGATCATTAAGACTTAGTTATTTAAATGTTCCAAATTAGATTATCATGATATTTCTCAGTTTATTGCATGAATTTCAGAACCCTAGCTATGTATTTCTTTAGTTCTTGAATTACACATGCTTGGTTAGATATCTCAATTATTCAGTTATACATGCCTCAGTTATTAAAGCATCATTTTCAGATTAATTGTTGCATTCTCAGTTTGCATGTTCAGTTTGAGCTATCCAGTAACTTACAGAAATTCAGTCATAATGTGTTAATCACTTAATCTATTGGGAGTAGCATAATACCGAGTTGGACTAGGGTTCAGCGTACCCATATAGTCCAGAACTACGAGCCACGTAGGTGTAAGTCCCCTCTGTAGGCAACATCAGTTTAATGATCACGTCAGCATGCCTCTATACCTCTGGCAGGGTATATTGGGTCCTCTCGATGGGGCGTATACATCGGACTCCACATTTAGCTCATGTGGTTTTATTGTCGGTTATTAGTAGTTCCCACAGTTCAGTCAAACTCTATTGCATTGACCACATTTACAGTTCATTCAGTATTCAGTCAGCATGTTATAAATTGGTCATTGCATTCAGTTAGCTCAGTATTCAGTATTTATATCACGTTCAGATTATTTCATTGCTTTATTGCTTTGTTCAGTTATATGTTCTTTCAGCTTTACTTTATCCTGCATGCTCAATACCTTTCAAGTACTGACGCATACGTGCGCTACATCTTCTCATGATGTAGGTTCAGGTTCTCAACATCCAGATCACGCTTAGATCGATTCCCGATATTCAGTTCAGCAGCATCAGTGGTGAGTCCTTATTCTTCGAGGACTAGTGACATGTTTATCTTTATTGTTTTTAGTCTTTAGTTTCAGTTTTGCTAGACCTAGTTGGGGCCTATCCCAACATTTCTAGTCAGTTTAGAGGCTTATTTCAGACATAGTTAGATTCAGCTTAGTGTTGAGTTAATATCCTCTTTGTATTAAACTCATCAGTTTTCATATATCTCAATTATAGTATATGGGTATTCCCCATCTTTCAGATTTATTTATGATATAGCTTACACACAGTTTCTATTATTCAGATTATATTTAGTATGCTCATGATCATACCAGCAGGGTTAGCTTGGGATCACTTGTGGTCCTAGGTCCCATGTTCGCGTCTCGGGGGTAGCTCAGGGCGTGACAAACTTGGTATCAAAGCATTAGGTTTAAGTGTCCTAGGATGTCTGAAAAGCCGCACTAGGTAGAGTCCTTTTCATGAGTGTGTAGTGCGCACCACATCTAATGAGAGGGAAACTACAAAGTGTCTTAGGAAAAATCTTCATTTTCTTGTTACTCTTATTGTGCGTAAGGTATGATCTAATTCAATTCTAACTCAATGTTCTACTTTTCAGTGATCATGCCTCCTCGTAGAGCTTATGCCAGGAACGCAAACACAGCTCCTCCAGTTCCAGATCAGGAAGTCTCAAATGCTGAATTCAGGAATGTCATTCAGATGTTGGCTCAGAGTATCGCTAACCAGAACAATCAGCAGGCTCAAGCTCCTATGAATGCAAATGGTGGATCAGCAGCATCAAGGGTTCGTGACTTTGTTAGGATGAATCCGCCTGAGTTCCTAGGATCGCAGACTGGTGAAGATCCCCAAAATTTCTTGGATGAGATCAAGAAGATCTTTGAGGTAATGCAGGTCACTGGGAATGATCGGGTTGAGTTAGCATCTTACCAACTTAAGGATGTAGCTCATATCTGGTATACTCAGTGGAAGGAGAACAGGGGTACAAATGCCGCTCCTATTACTTGAGAACAGGGGTACAGATGCCGCTCCTATTACTTGAGAATAGGGGTACAGATGTCGCTCCTATTACTGGGGATTGTTTCAGCGAAACCTTTCTGGACAGGTTTTTCCCCATAGAGTTGAGAGAAGCAAGGGCATAGGAATTTATGAACTTGAGGCAGGGTAACATGACTGTCCAAGAGTATGGGCTCAAGTTTAACCAACTCTCCAGGTATGCTCCCCACATGGTTGTTGATTCCAGGGCTCAGACGAATAAGTTTTTGTATGGAGTGTCAAACTTAGTGAAGACTGAGTGTAGGAATGATATGTTGTTGGGAGACATGAACATCTCTAGGCTCATGACTCATGCTCAGCGGGTTGAGGGTGATAAGCTTAGGGAACAGGTTAAGGACACTAAGAAAGCAAGAACAGGTAACTATGAGTATTCCCAACAGAAATCGGGTGGTGGAAATCGCTCGCATTTTCAGCAGAAGTCTTCGACTCCAGCCCATTCATCAGCTAGTGTTTCATCCTCCAGGTTCCGTAATAATCAGAAAGGTAGGGCGTCGGGCTCTAAGTCTCAAGGTAGTGTTTCAGGCACAAAAACCTACCCAACTTGCCCGAAATGTAGTAAGAACCATCCGGGCGAGTGTCTTGTAGGTAAGAAAGGATGTTTTGGGTGTGGTCAGTCTGGTCATAGATTGAAGGATTGCCCTTCTAGACAGGGTCAAGGAGGAAATAATGGTAGAGCTCAGTCTACAACTTCAGTAGCACCAGGAGGTCGCCCGACTCAGCAGGGTAACTCTTTTAGTATTGGTGGTGGACAATGCCAAAACAGGCTCTATCATCTTTAGGCTCGTCAAGATTAGGAAGATTCTCCTGATGTAGTCACTAGTACGTTACGAGTCTTTGATCTTGATGTTTATGCATTGTTAGATCCAGGGGCTACTTTGT
Organism: Solanum stenotomum; assembly: GCF_019186545.1. NCBI lineage: Eukaryota > Viridiplantae > Streptophyta > Magnoliopsida > Solanales > Solanaceae > Solanum > Solanum stenotomum. The sequence continues at coordinate 16,084,241 of NC_064283.1, read as the reverse complement.
CTTTTGTAACTCCTTACATAGCAGTCCAATTCAGTGTTAGCCCAAAAACTCTTTCAGAACCCTTCTCAGTCTCTACTCCAATCGGTGACCCAGTTATAGCAAGACGGGTATACAGAAATTGCCCTGTCACAGTCTCTCATAAAGTCACCTCAGCAGATCTTGTAAAGTTAGAAATTGTAGACTTCGATATCATTCTAGGCATGGATTGGTTACATTCTTGTTACGCCTCAGTCGATTGCAGAACTAGGATTGTTCGTTTTTAGTTTCCAGACAAACCAATCCTAGAATGGAAGGGTAGTAGCTTAGCGCCTATGGGTCGATTCATTTCTTACCTTAAGGCTAGAAAGATGATCTCTAAGGGTTATCTCTATCATCTAGTTCGGGTTAAGGCTTCTAGTTCCGAATCCCCAACTCTTGAGTCAGTTCCTGTAGTCAGTGAGTTTCCAGAAGTGTTCCCAAAAGATCTTTCTGGAGTTCCTCCCGAAAGGGAAATCGACTTTGGAATAGATCTCCTTCCAGATACCCAGCCTATCTCTATCCCTCCTTACATAATGGCTCCAGATGAGCTTAAGGAATTGAAAGAGCGGTTGAAAAACCTTCTAGATAAGGGCTTTATCAGACCTAGTATTTTACCATGGGGTGCACCAGTGTTGTTCGTGAAGAAGAAAGATGGTTTTCTCAGAATGTGTATTGACTATAGGCAGTTGAACAAAGTCACAATCAAGAATAAGTATCCCATCCCCAGGATTGATGACTTGTTTGACCAACTTCAGGGTGCTAGTCATTTCTCAAAGATAGATCTCAGATCAGGTTATTATCAACTTAGAGTCAGAGATAGTGACATTCCGAAGACAGCTTTCAGAACTCGGTATGGTCATTACGAATTTGTAGTTATGTCATTTGGACTAACCAATGCTCCTGCAGCTTTCATGGATTTGATGAATAGAGTGTTCAAGCAGTACTTGGACTTGTTCGTTATCCTCTTTATTGATGATATCCTCATTTACTCTAGGAATGAGGAAGAACATGCAAGTCATTTGAGAGTTGTTCTGCAAACTCTCAAAGATCGCCAGTTATTTGCAAAATTTAGTAAGTGCGAGTTTTGGTTACAATCAGTTGCTTTCCTTGGGCATATTGTGTCTAGCGAAGGAATTCGAGTAGATTTCCAGAAGATAGAAGTAGTGAAACAATGGCCCAGACCTACCTCTGCTACAAATATCAGAAGTTTCTTGGGTCTAGCAGGTTATTACAGAAGGTTTGTGGAAGGATTTTTATCCATAGCCTCACCATTGACTAGGTTGACTCAAAAGATGGTCAAGTTTCAGTGGTAAGATGATTGTGAGAAAAACTTTGCAGAATTAAAAACTAGGTTGACTACAGCTCCTGTCTTGACTCTACCAGAGGGTTCAGATGGTTATGTGATCTATTATGATGCATCCAGAGTCGACCTAGGTTATGTGTTGATGCAGCGAGGTAAGGTTATAGCTTATGCTTCTAGACAGCTTAAGGTACATGAGAAGAATTATCCAACTCATGACCTCGAGCTTGCAGCAGTGGTGTTTGCACTAAAGATTTGGAGATACTACTTGTATGGTGTTCATGTAGATCTGTTCACAGACCATAAGAGCCTCCAGTATGTATTCACCTAGAAAAAGGTGAATCTTCGCCAGAGAAGGTGGCTTGAGTTCCTCAAAGATTATGATATGAGCGTGCATTACCATCCGAGAAAGGCGAATGTAGTAGCAGATGCTCTTAGCAGACTATCCATGGGTAGTGTAGCACATGTTGAGGAAGAAAAAAGAGAGCTAGCAAAGGATGTTCACAGACTTGCTCGCCTAGGAGTTCGTCTTATGAGCATATCAGATGGTGGTGTAACGGTTCAGAATGGGGCAGAATCTTCTTTGGTAGTAGAGGTTAAGGAAAAGCAAGACAGTGATCCAATCTTGCTTGAGCTTAAGAGTGCAGTCCACAATCAGAGAGTGGAGGTTTTCTCCCAAGGGGGAGATGGTGTACTTCGCTATCAGGGTAGATTATGTGTTCCTAATGTGGGCGAGTTGAGACAACATATTCTTGCAGAGGCCCACAATTCCAGATATTCTATTCATCCAGGCGCCACTAAGATTTACCGTGATCTGCGGGAAGTCTATTGGTGGAATGGTATGAAAAGAGATATAGCAGACTTTGTGGCTAAGTGCCCCAATTGCCAGCAAGTCAAGGTAGAACATCAGAAACCAGGAGGTATGACTCAAGAGATTGACATTCCTACTTGGAAGTGGGAAGTAATCAACATGGACTTCATCAAAGGTTTACCTCGTACTCGCAGACAGCATGACTCCATTTGGGTGATTGTTGATAGGGTTACTAAGTCTTCTCGCTTTTTGGAGGTCAAGACTACAGATTCGGCAGAGGATTACACCAAGCTTTACATTAATGAGATTATGAGGTTACATGGGGTTCATTTGTCTATCATCTCAGATAGAGGTCCTCAGTTTACCTCTCATTTCTGGAAGTCATTTCAGAAGGGTCTTGGTACTCAAGTTAACCTTAGCACAACATTTCATCCACAGACGGATGGTCAGGCAGAGCGTACCATTCAGACCTTAGAGGACATGTTGAGAGCTTGTGTGATTGACTTCAAGGGTAGTTGGGATGATCACCTTCCTCTTATTGAGTTCGCCTACAACAATAGTTAACATTTCAGCATTCAAATGGCCCCTTATGAGGCATTGTATGTGCGTAGATGTAGATCTCCAGTTGGTTGGTTTGAAGTAGGTGAATGTCACGACCCGAGAGTACTCCCTAGTCGTAACATGGCGTATTCGACCCCGAAGGGGTCTTATATGAGCCACATAGTCATTCATTGCATTCAATAATGAAAATAGTGCGGAATAAAAAAAAACTTATTTACATCCACACATTTAAACTTCATTAAAACAAATTTAAAAACACACAGCGGAAGTCTAAGTCTCACATGGCCATCTTAGACACAGTCACAAAACATAAGTAGGGACACGGGCCTTTACAATCAAAAGAAGTTTATTAAGTCTATTACATGAACAAAAGAACTTAAAAGTTTTATCCTCGAATCCATGATGACATACCAAGTCTTGGAGGAAATCAATCTAACACTTCAAACTAGCTAGGAGGGATCACTTGCCGGAACCTACACTTATAGTAAAAATATGAAGAATATGGGTTAGTACACAAAATGTACTAAGTATGATGACCATGCAAAACATACTTTAAAAGGGACATTTTGGTTAGAAACCATGCATTATGCCACTTTTTGAAGTACCATGAATAATTGCATAAAAGACATACAATACAAGCATAAACATCAAGTAAGTCATAATATTACCTTTAAACAATTTCAACATGAAAACCTTTACCTTGGACCTTCACCTCAAGAAACCCTTATGCTATACCTCGTGCAATGTATGGATGGCGTCCCATACCACCATCCATACTAAGGCACCACATTAAGGTCACTTAAGGTAACTTATCATTCCTTTCTTTCACCTTTGCACCATATTCATACATAAGAGGTATATCATTAATTAAGACATGACAAGGGAAAATAACTCGTAATATAACCCAAGTATAGCATGCATCTCATATTAAGCATTTGAGAGCCAACATTCTTTAATAACCTCATTTAGGCCACAATTGTATCACATACATTAGGATTTAGAGAAACTCACTATGACCCTCTCCAAGCCTACTCGTGCAATGTATAGGTAGCATCCCATACTACTACCTACACTTTGTAGAACCTATCAAGAAACCATAATGAAATCTCGCATGATGGGAAGTAAGCGTTTAACCGACATAGACCATGAGAGCTTGTCATGGAATCCGGTGTCATAAGTCCCCACACCGTAAAGAGGTGGTCTACTTGCCTAAGGAAGACCGGTATATAGCTTAATGGATCCACTAGCTACCTATGCGGGCACATAGTTTATGGGATAAGGTAGACGATCATTGAAACTCATGCCTAACTATTGGGGGAGTTTCCATCTAACCAAATCCACTCGGTGCTTAGCCAACATTCCCATAGAATAGTTCGTTACATTGACATTATCACATATGAGAGGTGCCATTGGCCTACCAACTCCAAATTACATTTATTAACACGTGAAAGGGTGCTTTAAGCCTACCGTTTCAAGGTTCATTTAGGAAAGCTCATTAACTCCTCTTGAAAGGGTGCCATGGGCCTACCGGTTCAAGTCTCATCATTAACCTTCATGGAAAGGTGCCATAGGCCTACCGATTCCAAGGTTCATTATAAGCTCGTGTGGAAGGGTGCCACTAGCCTACCGATCCGAGGATTCAACAATCAACAATATAATCATTTATACAAGAAAATGATGCATAAGCCCTACCAATTCAAGGTATACTTTATATTGAAGAATCCTTCATATTCTATCATCAACATTCATGAGTGTCAAATTGAGAAATAATCTTTCAATAGCAACACCTTTACGTTCATAACATGATCACATTATCTTCATTGAATTCTCATTCATATAGTGTCATGATAACACTCCAATTTCTCATACTATGCCTTTAAGGCCCTAAGCCTCACATACCCATACACCAACAATACACCATAAAATAAGCATGGGTAATGACATACTTCAACAATCTAAAGACCTTTAAACAAGTTTGATTCATATACATTCATTATCTAGCAACCCACTTCATAAAGGCATAAACTAGGAATAAAGAGAAATCATGGGTTCATGGAGTATTTTCATCTTAAATCGTCAATACAACAACAATATAACCATAAAGTGCCATTAGAAACCTTTTAAAACCATTTGGTGGAAGAACCCATGAGATTGAGTGAAAACCTAGATTTTTCATACTTGAAATAACTTTGGATTTGGCTCCTTGAATGGAAATTTAGACAAGGATCAAGACCACCATACCTTTGCTATGATCTCCCACGAAATTTGATGAAGAAAGCCTTGAATCCAAAGCCCTAGCTCCCACTTCTTCTTCTTCTTAATGGAGGATTGTAGAGAGGGAAATGTTTTAGGGATGGGAATTGAACTAATGGTATCTAGGAAATAATATATGTCCTTTGGAAGAATGGTCCAACACTTAGAAAAAAAATGAGGCGGGTGAACAGTAACCACGCCTACTGGAAATTGCCTTTTCCTGCCGAACAGATTTTACGAAAATGGGCATAACTTCTTCGTCCGAACTCCGAATGAGATGAAACGAAGTGCGTTAGGTAGCTAACTCAAAGGGCTTTCCATGGATATATTATTGGCCACCCAAATAATTTGTGTGCTAGGAGATATGACCCTCCAAAGTAGACCCTCGAAAAAGGCTTCACTTGGAAATTTCGGATTTTGATACGGTTGCTCTAAAATTTGGGTTAGACCCATTTCCCACTCAATTTGACCCCCTAAACAAGAATATGAAGTCGGATTTTTGAAAAACGAAACAGATCTTTTTATATACAGCTAAACAAGTTTCCGGTAACTTCCGAAGCACATTTTTAAGAACTTTTTGGGTCAAATTCAAATATAATCATTTCATTAAGTTCTCGACTCCAAACTCACATGTGAGGCTCTAGTTTCACTCTATCATTTTCCGGGTCGTTACAGTGAAGCAGCCTTGATAGGACCAGATTCGGTCTTTGATGCTATAGAGAAAGTGCAACTCATTAGAGATAGACTTAAGACTGCCCAGAGTCACCAGAAATCTTATGCAGATGTGAGAAGAAGGGAACTAGAGTTCCAAGTTGATGATTGGGTTTTCCTGAAAGTGTCACCTATGAAGGGGGTGATGAGATTTGGCAAGAAAGGGAAGCTCAGTCCCAGATATGTAGGCCCTTACCGGATCTTGAAAAGGATTGGTAAAGTGGCTTATGAGTTAGAGTTGCCAGCAGATTTAGCAGCAGTGCATCCAATCTTTCATATTTCTCTTTTGAAGAAGTGCGTGGGTGATCCAGCATCCATAGTGTTATTAGAGACTGTGGCCGTAAAAGATAGTCTTTCTTATGAGAATGTACCAGTTGAGATTCTCAATCGTCAGGTTAGAAGGTTGAGAAATAAAAAAGTCGCTTCAATCTAGGTTTTGTGGAGGATTCAGTCCGTAAAGGGAGCTACTTGGGAAGCAGAAGCAGCAATGAAGTCCAAGTATCATCACCTCTTTCCTTCCGATTCCATTCCAGCTTGAGGTAATAGTTCCTCTTCAGTTTTTCAGTCATTCATGCGAAAATTCAGTATTAGAATCATGTTTCTTCAGTTTGTACTTGCATTTTCTGCGTATTTGCATGTTCTTGGAACTCAGTTCAGTTAGAAATTCAGTTCTTAGTGTTTAGTGGTAGGGATTGCAGCCCTCTCCCTACATTTCAGCTAGATTAGATTTCATTCGAGGACGAATGGTCCCAAGGGGGAGATAATATTACACCCCGTATCCGAAAATAGATATTTCAGATTTTCTAGTGTTACAGGTGGCACTCACGGACACCATCCACAGACCGTAGATGGACTCACGGTCCGTCCTGCAGGTCCGTGGTTTGTGACAGAAAACTTCTCCAGAACTCGGTCAGAAAATTTGGCTAAGTGTTGACCCACAACCGGAATTACGGTCCGTATGTCAGGTCACGGACCATAGTTCGTGTCGGTGGATCGATGCCCAAAATGCCCAGCTACTATCCTGATTAACGGTTGACCAGCACCGACCGTCAATCAATCCATGGTCCGTAGGTTTGACCGTAGATGAGGATCAGCAGCCAGTTAGCTGAAAATTGTTGATGGATCTTCAGATGGTCATAACTTTTAGCACAAAAAGAATTGTGTGTCCCATGACATATGATATGATAGATAATTGAATCCCTTTTCCAACGCCGCTGAGTTTGCTAAAATCCAACCTCTGAGTAAAAAGTTATGCTCGTTTTAGTGAAAGCATGTCGAACAAGCTCGACCTATTGATCCAATCAACGGACTGTCGATTGACCTACGGCCCGTCAGTCCAATCCGTCGGTCACTCCGACAGCAGTTAAGTCAGGGGTCTTTTGGTCTTTTTCTATTTCATTTAACCCCTAAGATACGTCGTTTAGACCCTAAATCATGAGGTTTTAGTCAGTTTAAGCCTAGAAACATAACTTGAACTTACCTTAGTCAAAATCATTAATCAAAATTTAGAAAATTAGAATCAAGAGAGGAGAAAAAGGTCAAGAATCCTAGTTCAAGAATGCATCAATGTTCCTTCAGTTCCAGCCCCGAAATCGAAGATTTCTTCGTGGAATTCGTCACCAGGTATGTGGGATTTCACTAGTGGGTTCCTTTCGCCCATTAGGTCTCTAGAATTCAGTCATATTCTTGATTCCGTGTTTATGAACAGACTTAGGGTTTCTAGAATTTCAACAGATCATCAGGAATTAGTTATTTAAATGTTTCAAATTAGATTATCATGTTATTTCTCAGTTTATTGCATGAATTTCAAAACCCTAGCTATGTATTTCTTTAGTTCTTGAATTACACATGCTTGGTTAGATATCTGAATTATTCAGTTATACATGCCTCAGTTATTAATGCATCATGATCAGATTAATTGTTGCATTCTCAGTTTGCATGTTCAGTTCGAGCTATCCAGCAACTTACAGAAATTCAGTCATAATGTGTTAATCACTTAATCTATTGAGAGTAGCATAATACTGAGTTGGACTAGGGTTCAGCGTACCCATATAGTCCAGAACTACGAGCCACGTAGGTGTAAGTCCCCTCTGTAGGTAACATCAGTTTAGTGATCACGTCAGCATGCCTCTATACCTCTGGCAGGGTATATTGGGTCCTCTCGATGGGGCGTATACATCGGACTCCACATTTAGCTCATGTAGTTTTATTGTCGGTTATTAGTAGTTCCCACAGTTCAGTCAGACTCTATTGCATTGACCACATTTACAGTTCATTCAGTATTCAGTCAGTATGTTATAAATTGGTCATTGCATTCAGTTAGCTCAGTATTCAGTATCTATATCATGTTCAGATTATTTCATTGTTTTATTGCTTTGTTCAGTTATATGTTCTTTCAGTTTTACTCTATCATGCATGCTCAGTACCTTTCAAGTACTGACGCATACGTGCTCTACATCTTCTCGTGATGTAGGTTTAGGTTCTCAGCATCCAGATCACACTTAGATCGATTTCCGATATTCAGTTCAGCTGCATCAGTGGTGATTTCTCATTCTTCGAGGACTAGTGACATGTTTATCTTTATCGCTTTGTCTTTAGTTTCAGTTTTGCTAGACCTAGTTGGGCCCTGTGCCAACATTTCTAGTCAGTTTAGAGGCTTATTTCAGACATAGTTAGATTCAGCTTAGTGTTGAATTAATATCTTCTTTGTATTAAACTCATCAGTTTTCATATATCTCAGTTATAGTATATGGGTATTCCCCATCTTTCAGATTTATTTATGATTTAGTTTCCGCACAGTTTCTATTATTAAGATTATATTTAGTATGCTTATGATCATGCCAGCAGGGTTAGCTTGGGATCACTTGTGGTCCTAGGTCCCGTGTCCGCATCTCGGAGGTAGCTCTGTGCGGTGTGACAGTAATAATCTCATGTTTATAGATGAGTTTGGGATGTTTAGATGTACGTTAGAGTGTTGAAAACCACGATAAAACATAGGTACATTACCGAGGAACATGCATGAAAAAATAGGGAATGAATGGGAAGACTTGGCGTCTTTGGCGCTCTGAGAGGCGCGGGGCGCCAGCCTTCAGACCTCAGAGGGGCCTACTGGGCGCTCTACTAGGCGCGCCGCCCCAAGGGCTGGACTTCAGAGTCCCTTTTGGGGCGCGCTGGCTGGCGCGACACCCCAGCCTTTTTCCCCGAAAATTCGACTCTTCTCCTTCCTTTTTCCAACTCTAAACCACCTTAACCTCAAAGGTTCCAGCCCCAAACACTTAGAATCATAAAGACTCGTAATATACAATAGATTCAACTCGGAACACAACCGAAAACATGTCCTAAATCAACTAGAACTTCAACACAATCACAAGACTTCAACAACCACAACAACAAGGCTTCAACAAACACAACCAAATCTTTTCTCGGAAATTAAAACGAGTTTGGCGTGTGGGGGAATGAACCAACCCAACACTATGATCTCACATACCTTAGTAGGGATCACCCCCGACGAAAACCACGACGATCTTGACGAACTTTGCTTTTTCTTCACTTTCTCCACTTCTTTCCTTTTCTCTCAAGAACCCTAACTCTCACTTTTTTCCCCATACTTGACCAAATTTCCAGATTTTAAATTCTTTCCAAAAATGACTATTTCAAATTTTCAGCTTCTTCATAGTTATTTCAAATTGTCGAATGTTACAGCTTAGTAAATTGAGCTACTACTACTTAGTAAATTGGCAAATGGTTGGATTGGATCAGATTTGGATGGATTGAGCAAAAAAATAAATTACCCCCTCCTCGGGCACCCCCCACCCCCCACCTTCCACCAACCTACCCCTAAATTTTTTTTGTTTTCCAAAAACAAAAAAAAATCTATTTTTTCAAAAATAAATAAAAAATTTACCCCCTCCCCCAGGAGCCCCCCCCCCCCCCCCACTTTCCACCAACCTACCCCTAAATTTTTTTTATTTTCCAAAAACAAAAAAAATCTGGTTTTC
>NC_064283.1:16012835-16071929 GCF_019186545.1 Solanum stenotomum | reverse complement strand
GAGCATAGACAATGAAACTATCAAGTTGATAACTGAGATCTCGAAGTTCATTATCACCAAACTCACTTTTATAATATTCGGCCAACTTCATTATTCTGCTCTTACTAAAATTAGAAAATGAATCAACCGGATTCAAACTAGCCATGCCAAGGAGTAAGTCACTAGTCACAACATCAAAACGATTATTGAACTCCTGAAGTTGCAAATCAATAACTGCATAAAACACTTCCACACGAAAGTGATGTAAATATGAAATTTCGGACTTCTTACGCTTCGATCTTGGATAGTCTTCAGTCATTTCGGGAACCAAAATATCATGTTTACCACAAAATGAAGAAACCTCATCCATCAAAGACTCCAAACCACTCTCTCTCATTGTTTGTAATCTTCTCTTTGAAAGATTAAGCAAACCCATAGCATTGACAATATCTTGATCTTTCTTTTGTAAAGCTTTGTTCAATTCATTTGTAAGAAGCAACATCTTGAACATCAAATGCAACACAAAGATAAATTCAAATTCTTGAATTTTATCTAAAAGGTTACCTACTGCAAGTTTATCAAGATCGTGTGGAGAATTTTCTTTCATATCTTTAAGCACATTAGCAATTGAAGAAAATATAATCATGAAATTTTCCAAGGTTTTGAAATGGGATCCCCAACGAGTATCATCCGGTCGTTGAAGGCCACGTTCTTGATTTAATCCTTGTCCGGTAAGAATTTCTCCAGATTTAAGCAATTCTTCCAACTTCTCAACTTGGTGTTGTCGAAGTAAGTCCCTGCGTTTAAAAGATGTCCCAATAGTATTCAAAACATTAGTGACAACATAAAAGAAATTTTTCACATCCGGATGTTTTTTAGAAAGAGCCACAAGTGTCAATTGCAATTGGTGAGCAAAACAATGAATATGATATGCAGACGGAGCATCTTGCAAAATCAAAGACTTTATGCCATTTTTTTCTCCTTGCATATTACTAGCTCCATCATAACCTTGTCCACGGAGTCTTGATAGGCATAACGAGTGATCCAAAAGTAAAGAGTAAATTACTTTTTGCAATGATCTTGCGGATGTATCACCCACATGAACAATACCCAAAAAGATTTCTATCAACTCTCCGTTTTTGTTAACATATCGTAAAACTAGTGTCATTTGCTCTTTATGTGAAATGTCCTTTGACTCATCAACTAGTATTCCAAAATAATCACCATCCAAGTCTTTGATGATAGCTTTAATTGTTTATTTAGTACAAGCATCCACAATTTCTTTTTGAATTGTTGAACAAATCATCATATCATTTTTTGGAGCATGTTGTAATATCTCCTTTTCCACATCCGGACGATTAACCCCATGAAATTTCAAAAGTTCAAGAAAAAGACCTTTGTAATCGGAATCTTCACTCTCATCATGACCACGAAATGGCAATCCATTTCTTAGGAGAAACCTTACCACATTAATTGAGGCATTTAAACGAATTCGATAATCACTTTTTGTTTTTTCACTTTGTTTGTGAAGAGAAGATTGAATTGATTGACGTTGATTCGCAAAATCAAGCATCCTATTCAAACATTTGTTATGAATACTATTCACCTCACCAACATGCAATCGAATCCTTTCCGAACCATGGTTCCAATTCTCAAAACCATCTTGTGTAAATGATTTCCCGCATTACCATGACTTTCCAATTCATTCTTGAAGAGATAACAACACAAACAAAATATAGTATCATCATCTATGCTATATTCCAACCAAGCAGAATTTGGAGCATTAAATCACTCAGGATTAAATTGTCGATTACTAGTCCCAAATGTTGTTTTAGGATATACACGAAGTTTTAGTTGATAAGGCCCCATCAAAATATAATGTCTCCTCACAACTTCTCGAATATTAGAATCATATTCAAAGATGGGTTTTCTTTCTCCGGGATCCCGTTTGAGAGATCCAACCCCAAGAATACAATCAACATTTGAAGAAGAAGATGTAATTGTCTCTCTTTGAGCTTCTGGAGCTACATGTGAACTAACAGATAGATCGCTACTAGAACGTGGTTTCTTAATCAAAAATTTATCCATTTAGATATTCAAGGATAAATGTTCCTACAAATTCAAATAACTATTCAACTTAGTCACAAATTTAACTAGCAAATTTAAAATAAAATAAGAAAATCGCATATCTTTCACAATAAAAAATAAGGGAATCACACCCTTGCAAGTTCAAATAAAATAGAGAAATCACAATCCTTGCAAATGTAACTAAAATAGAGGAATCACACCTCTTTCACATTTAACAATAAGAAAATCACACATTCATAATAAAAAGAGGACTTATGCCTCTTTTGCATTCGAAATCACATATTCATAGAAAGAAGAGGAACCACACCCCTTTCACATTTAAAAAAATAAGGGAATCACACCCCTTTCACATTAAAAAAATAAGGGAATCACACCCCTTTCACATTAAAATAAAGGAATCACACCCTTCAAAATTGATAATATAATATGAAACACATTTCTTACAAGTTACATCCGCAAAATATGTAAGTTTGAGATAATCAATTCTTTAGCTATTGATGATTTCCTATTATAAGTAATGACAAGATTTTTTTTATATGAAAACCCTAAAATTAAAGTGATATATACATACATATATTTTTTTTTTATCTTGTTAGTTTGTATATTAAAAAGAGAAATCATAAACTAAAATTACCTTAAACTTTGACAATGATGATTTCTCTAAATTCTTGACTTGAAGTTGGAGACTTGAAGCTTCTTCTTTGTGTGGAAAATAGAAAACAAATTTGGAAAAATATTGTTGGAACTTGGAAAGTGTGTGGAAAGGAAACTTTTGAAGTTTTTGACTTTTAGAACTTTCAGAATTTAGCTTTTTTTCTTTTTTTTTTTAATGAAAAATGTGTTTTTAGTTAATAAAAATAAATTGCAGCGAATTGGGGCTGCCTGGGATCAAACCTGCGACCTGTGAGTTGAAATCTTGCAGTGGTACCAGTAAACCATCCAACCATTTTGAGAACGGGTTCAACAAGTTTTAATTTAATATATTCTTTAATAATTAGAAGAAGTAATATATCGAGTTTAGTCGGATGACCACGGGTTCGGGTGACCCAAAATTAGTACATAAATTTGCCCCTGCTCCAGACCCAAAAAACCCCAAGCTTCCTTCCCCTCTCTCTTTTGTTTGTTATTTGCTGCCAGCGGCGATAACATACCAATCCCCACCCACCATTGTCCAAAGCCACCAGAAACCCAAAACCTCATCGGAGAAGACAACCAACACCACAAAGCTCTACTAGAAACCATCTCCAAACACCCACCCGAAATCCCAACGTTCGTCCCCTTCCCTTTTCCCATTTCTTTTTCCGATGAAATCGTCTGAAAGCAGCCAACAATCAGACCCAAACGACCTCTTTCGAGTCCAACTGCTCCATCGTCAAGCTCAAAGCTCGCGAACACCAGCTGCAACTCCGACGAGGAGTTCCAAACTCCGATGAGTCAGAGCAAAGAAGAAGAAAACACCGTCAATCCCCTTCCCTCTTCCCCTTCACGATTTCTTTCTTATTTTTGTAGATTCTCCGGCGAACCACCGGAAACAACCCATTCACCTTTCTTCTTTCGGTCACTTATTAAGATCAGATCTGACTGGATTCATGATTTTCCGGCGATGCAGCAGCTCCACAACGTCCGACAATGGCAGAAACAAGACTTAACAGTGAGTTCAAGCTCCGATAATTTTATTTTTTATATTTCTAGTTCAAGTTTTCTATTTGATTCCATGTTATTACATCTTCATTGTTTATTATTTGAATTTGTTAGATGGGTATTGGTATTTTGGATACTATTTTCCAGTGAATATGTATATATTGAGTACACCCAGTTGAATGTCTGAATCAAGAAAAAGCTAGGTGATTCTTGGTATTATTTCTAAAAGCAATAATCAGCTAATTAATTACTTAAGTTGCCAACTCATATTCTTGGTATTATTTTCCAAAGCATAATGTTAGTTGGTGTAGCATGCCTCATGGGTGGGTTTGCAAGTTTCCACTTAACTTTAATTATGACAAAGCATCCAACTATGGAAAATATTCTTAAATTTGGTGCAAATTATTAATTTTATTGTTGCACTATTGACAATCTTAATATATCTTTACTTGACTAACTAAATTTAAATACACCCTCGATCTTGTAACATAAGTGAAATTTATCCCTATATTTTCATCAAGTTTAGAGGTATTTTCAATACTTCTCTTTATTTTTTTTTTATTAAGAACACCATGTTCCTACAAGAGTTTGAGATCAGTACTTGCTACGTTATATGGTAGATCGGGGATGTATTTGAGTTTAGTTAGTCTAGTAGAAGGGTGTTTTTGAGGCAGTCAATAATAGCTCAGAAACGAAACAAATAATTTGCGCCAAATTTATAGTGTTTTTAATACTTCTCTCCGTATCTTATCTACCAAAACTCATTGAAGAGATTATGCAGTGATACATGAAATGAATCTAAATTAATCAGATTAATGATTTTTAAATAGAAAAATAAAGATCATTGTTGAAGAAACTGCAGGAAATTGGAGAACACACCATACTTTTCATATCCAAGATTTGAAAAGAAAAAATATATAACTGTGTGTGTGTTTGTACAATTGGTTTCACAGCCAAAAAAAAAAAGTAACTATAAATACTAAGTTCCTTTTCTGTTTGATAAAAATAATTTTAAAAAAAAAAAACAATTACAAGATTCTTCTAAAGAGGGAAATCTTCATAAAATTCTCAAAAAATGGTATGGGATTCTTTAATAAACATATATATATCATAGTCCACATGATCCCAACCCTCTTGCTTCTGATCTTTTCATTATCCTCAGTCTCTTGCATGATGACATGAACATTCTGCAATAGCCATGAAAATAATCTATCCTTAGACATGTAACCATGTAACTTATAGAAATTTAAGTTATATACATTTACACTGTAATTTCTTTTTTACTATAACATGTTATGATAGCAAATTAATTATTATTCTTATTGGATTTATCAATCATATGTATGCATTTATAATTATCTTATAAGTGATCTGATTGTGTAATTATTTTTTAACGAAAATTATTGTGAGGGTGGGAGGTCGAGGGGTGGGGGGGGGGGGGTCAAGATTCAAGAACTTACTCCCAAGGAACATCTCCAACAAGCATCAAATCACCATCTTTATCTTCATAAGTAGGTGCAAATTCACATTTGTTTAGCTTGAACATTTTCTCCATTGCTTTTAGGAGTTGAGTGTAACACTTGTTTTTAAGATCAATTTTTCTAAGAAAAGGGGCTCCATCCATTCTAACTTTGACATAAATTCCACACTGATCTTGATGAACTTCTGTTTTCTTTGAAGTAATTTGTAAGGTGTTCTTCCTGTAAGATCTCACTGGTGGCCACCCCACTATTTGTACCCTACAACGTAAAGACGGAGTCAGAATTTTGACTTTACAAATTTCAAATTCTAATAAAATAGCTTATTGGGTTCTGAATATGTTGTTTATATGTATTAAATAAGGCTTTTAAAGAAAAAAACAGAATTTTGATCAAAGCTATTAAATTCGACGGAATTTATAGCTTCCTCTCTAATTTTGGCCTGCTCATTCAAGACCATAAAAAATTCAAGGACATTGAAAGAAAATAGTCCTTTTTATTTTATTTTATATGGCACTATTTTCTTTTCAGTTTATTTGAAAGAATAATAAATTTTTAAATTTGGAAATAAATTTAATTTAGCTTTCCATTTTAATATGGCTCATGTTGCCCGGATTTTTCAAAAGTATTGTCGCATTTGTGTTGGATTTTTTAAAAATAATCCACTTTTGGATGATGTGATACTTTAACTTGAGCCATTATAGTTACACATATATCATGATATATATGTGTGTAAAATGCTCTCAAGTTTAAAAACTCTCTACTTTATTTATGTTAAAATTTATATCTAGTCAAATTATACCATATAAATTGAACTACAATTTAAAAAAATAATCTTATTTTCTTGAAATATCTTACAGGGGTGCAATAATATTTTAGGAGACGAGCAACATATCCCTTAGCTATTATTATAGTCACACAACTATTACAGTATATTTAAAACTACAAATTTAAAAATAATTATTTACTATTAAATATCTATCGAGTCAAATTACGTCAAATAAATTGAAACGTAGTAACAAACTTACTTGGTAACATGGGGTGTTGTGGCTTCATAATGTGAAATTGATTCATCATCTTCATATTCAGACAAAGCTCTTTTGTTATTCTTGGAATTGGACACAATTTGTTGGTGATCAAATTCTTCCTCTCTCCCTGGCAAACCCAATCTAAGTTCAGTTGCCTTAAGATTCAAATCTCTCTCCATTTTCCTCAAAACAAGAAGAAGTGAATCTTGGTATGTGATAAAAACCTCAAACAAATAAGCCCCAAATTCTAACACTTTCTTGTTTTTGACTTTGTATTTGTGTTCAAGAAAATCATGTGAGTTAGCTAATAGTTTGTGTGTTGTTATATAATGGGAAAAACTAAAGTTATTTGAGAACTAATTTTATAAAAAAAATATGTTTGAAAAAGTACATATATTTGGGACAAAGACAAGCTAAGCTTGTTGGAAGGAAGAGTAACAACTTTCAACATTTAGGGGACAAGAGAGGGACAAGCTCATGACACACTAATACTTGTTTTTAATACTTCAACTTAAATTGTTACCTATTGGCTAGACATTTGTGGTCGTTTGGTAGAGTGTATAAGAATAATGCAAAATATAGTGTATTAATAATGCTTGTGTTAGTTACGCTTACATTAGTTCTGATGAGATTTTTTGTGTGCAATGTTTGGTTTGGTGTACTAAAAATATTATGCATTACATAATTTTTTTAGAAAAAATATTTGTTTACAAAATACCCTCCACAAATATAGTGGAAAGGATGTAAAAAAATTTTTGAGGGTAATTGTGTCTTTAATAATGTTAATGCATGTTTTATAACCCATTGCATTACAAATGCATAAAAATAGATGGTATTAGTAATATACTCTTCAATACACAATAGAGTGTATTGCTAATACAAACATTAGTTATGCATAGGTTCGAAAAGTATACTAAACAAGGTACTAATAATACATCAAGCTAATGCAAGCATTATTTTCTCCAATACACTCTACCAAACGACCCCGTTATGTATATCTATGATATGACTCTTATCTATCGAATCAATTTTACGCGCTTATGAGAGGTGAGAGGTATGTTCTTTGTCAATGTCGGTTTATATATTGTGTTAAATTGACATATATTGACTGATCGAACTTGAAGTGTCTAATATATAAAAGTTAGTTAATGGTGTTTAAATGAAAAGTTGTGCAATTTAAAGGAATTGTTTAGATATTTGTTATCATTCGTCATTTAGACACTTGAATTTAACCTGCTATATATTAGACATTTAACGTTTATTTAAGATATGCCTATTATATTATATCGGATCAATTCACGAGTCTAAAAGAGGTGGAGACACTCTCTTTGCCCTATGGTGTTTAATAGACCTGCATTGACTGAAATTGAAGTGTGTAATAAATAAAGGTCAATTGATATGTCTAAGTGAAAGGTGGTGTAATTATAAGAGACCAATGATGTATTTGGCCAAAAGAAAACGATAGATCGTATGTATGATGGTTGAAATTTATTCTCTTAATCAAAAGTCTCTAATTTAAGTATCTAAAATATAGAATTTCTTGATATGGAATGTTTCAACCTAAATTAATTAAGTATAATGTATAAATAAATGAAAATAATAGAGAGAAGTGAAAAAAAGAAGGGAACCAGATGCTACATTTCAAGAGTACAAATTGTACTTTATTGATTAGTTCAAATTCCCTTATTAAAGAGAGAAATATCCTCTATTGAGATATTTTTATTTTTAAAATTCGAACACAAAATCTCTAATTAAGATGGAAAGGATCCTATTCATTCTAGCTACCACAATCTTTGATGACACTAATATAGTTATCTCACGAGTACATCTCTTCATATTTTTTTTAACCAATGCAAATTTCCAACTATCAAGATATACTATGTATACAAGACAATATTTGACTCATGTATACAAATATATAATTTTTTAATAAAATGTTTTCAATTGACCATAAGCTCTGCCAATAACTCCATCCCTTGTTTATAGATGTTACTGAATGATTAAAAAGTAAAATACAATATATTAAATTATGTTTCGTTACCATTAAAAATATTTAATATTCTTTGTTTAGTTTTTGAAGAACAATTCAATTAATTATTAACTTCTGTTCAAATTTTTGTTGTCAAAAAAAAAAAGATTAGCATAGGGGAAATGAGTGTATTCAAAGAAAACACTATATGATCTTTGGTTTTTTATTTATGTAAAAGTAGCACACAAATGATGAGACTTTGTAATAGAGAAACTATTGTCTAAAGTATTACTTTTTTTGTTTCAGAATACTTAACATTTAAAAATGACAAATATTTTTAATAAGGACGATAGGTATTTTGAGACTGACGAAGTGATGAGAGTGGGTAACAGAAAACTAACAGGCTTTTAAATTAGCAAGTTACAAAAAAAAATAAAAAAATAATGATACCGTAGGCAAATAGTAGGTTCCAAAAAAAGAAAGAAGATAAAAGTGAAGTGTTTATGTAAAGATAAAACAAAATACAAGCTTAAGATTGTACATGGTACATAACATAATATTTGGGCTTGATGTGATAACATAACCTAGGCTAATTTACACAAATGTCCGTTTCTTCTGTCACTATTTTGATTTTGTCAATATTGTAAATTTGTATAAATATAGTTCTTGAAACTGATAATGTATTAGATTATCGTCTAATGTTCTATTAAATTTTAAATTGTGGTTCAATATTTTTTGGTAAGATATTTAGTTATTCAAAGGGCATCTTTAGGCCATAATCTAAAAAAACCTGTAAGATAAAAGAAAAAGGAAATCATTTGCCAAATAGCTATCTCAAAAGGATCAACCAACTAAAATTTCACCATAACCTAAGGACAAATCCATAAGATTTGTTGAACCAAAGTGAACAATATATAATATGAATTTGGGTGGTAAATTGTCATAAAGTACTAGTAATTTTCGGTGGCAGGGCTAATTTTTGGCCTTATGGATTCCTCAAACACAATGGCTTTGACTCAAATTCATTTGTTAAAAGATCCATAAAATAAGTACAATATAATAATAGATTTCGAGCCTAGTAGTAATCAAATAAATCACAATAGAATCTCAAACTCGATAACATGCTTGTCATTCAACTTTGTTCTCCATAATGAATAGCTAACATGAAAGATATAGAACAATCAAATCATAGATTATCTTGTCTTTTGTAGCTACAAGTATACAATCAACAATAACAAGACATTTCTTGGACATTTAACAAACATGTCTCCCTTTGACATTGAACAATGCATTTAATTCAAAAGGATGGATTAGATCATTTCATCGAGGTGGATTTAGAATTTAATTTTGATGAGTTCCATCTATAAAGGAGAAAATCTTTTTTGTTTTACATATATACGAAGTTTGAACAAAGATCAATAGTACGTCCACTAAAATATGCTGACTTAATTCTAAATTCATCTGGTCAAAACAAATTAAATTTTGAAGAGTGAGGTATAACCTATCTCAAACAACTAAAACAACCTCCGAGCTCCCAACTCATTTCAATTTGGCACGATGACAACCTATTAGACTCGAGCAAAGATTGATACATGATTTGAAATTTATATATATGAACTCGTAACCGACCTTCTAGATTTGTTCATGAACAATAGCATATTCAGTATAATTTCAGAAGTAGAATGAAGAGGGCGGAATGTACGCAATCTTACCCTTACTTCCCCACACGTGTTTCAACGTACACGAGAGGGTTTTTGAAATTGGACTCTTTTAAGACTATTGTAGGCCCAAACATGTCTTCTGTTAGCACATCATAAAAGCCATGGTTATGGACCTATGGTTGTTACTTGTTACCAGCAGGCAGCATGGTAACTTTGGTACCTGTAAATCACAAACAGAGATGGTTTCAGAATTTTAAATAATGAATTAGAGTTTTTATTTAGTAAGGAATTCATCACACTTTTGAGATTTATTGTAAGTTTAAATAAATTTAAATTTATTGTTTGGTGAATTATTTTGTAAATTTTCACATAAAAAGTTAAATTATATTTTAACTTAAAAATTATAGATTTGGTTGAATCCGATGTCAAAATATCTTGACTCTTGAGTAGATGTGACTTTACCAAGAACTTGAAATTCAATTCAAGTTCTTGGTGAAGTCAGATCAATGACTATGAATTTTAGCCTTTAACCTAATATTACTTTACTTAGATTTGTTATTGTGAAATTATTTTTCCGCATGACAGAATTTTTAAACAAAATAGAGTGTACACATATCATTAGAAGTTAGTCAAGATGTGTTTCACTGACTATTGGGTGATAGTTAAGATAGGAAACTAACATTATCAGTAGTTTATGAAATTTATAAAATCTGACATAGTTTAGGTGTATATTTTACCATTTTAACTCTTAATATTACAAAAGAAAGAAGAAAGATGTCATTTGCATCCAAGAGTTCACAAAAGAATCAATCAAACAAGGCCCTTATCTCACTAAGGATAAAATTGTAAAGAATGTGTCTTCTTTATTTCCTAACCCTTTGTCATTTGAAAGACTTATAGTATGTTGAATGTCGAAATTAAAAACTCTCAAATTCTAGTTGTTAATTTAGTGCTTTGTGTAATTCGAATTAGTGGTGAACTCTTCAAATTGTTAGTTAACTTCTTTGCTTAATTAATCAAAGTGTTTCCATTTGTGATCATCTCTTGGTTGCCTTTGATTCTCGAGTAGGGTTAATTTTAGATATTGAAATCAATTGGGAGGTGAGAGTTTTACCCCTTGTTACCCATAATTTCAATTTTCGTAATCTTAATCCACATATATTTTCTTATTTCTTTCAATTTAATATAAATTTATTTAGATTTGCCACGGTGAATTCATTTTTCCATGTGGCAAAATTTTTAAACTAAAAGAGAGTTTACACACCTCATTAGAAATTAGTCCAAATGTGTTTCGCTAACTAACTATTGAGTGATAGTTCAGGCAGAAAACTCACATTCTCAATAATTTTTTAGATTCAAAAATACTGAAATAGTTTAGGTGTATTTTTATCCTTTTTTTACTCTTAATATTACATTGAATTCACCTTCCACTATCCATGGTGAAATCATATTTGTAGATATATCATATTAGGTCATTCCATCCAAATGTGTAGTTAATTTTGCCCACAGGCAAGTCTTCATTTCTTCTACTTACCATTAACTATCCCCCTTTGCCATTTGCAAGAAAAAACCACCCTTCCAAATTGTCCAGAGTTAGAATTGATGCATTTTGTACAATTGATGAGAACAATAAATAGTGAAAAAGTTGGATATCTCCCTTCTCTTATTGTTTGCAACACAATAACAATGCTGCAACAAAGAAGTTAGAGAATCTAGAGATGCAAACAAGAGAACTTCTAGGCCAATATTTGAATGAACCACCCTCTAGCTACTACAGTGTATCAAGCACCACTTTTCTCTGAAGAAATAGGTGATGAGGTTCACAACTTGAATGTTCCATGTTTTATCTTGAATCTGTAACAGAAAATAGTATCACAAAATAAGCACTCTGACATCATTGGTTTCTTCAATACAGATAGATATCCATGAACACCAAGCTAACTACCAGATCATTTATAGCAACCAATAGATAATCAGAGAAACGAAAAAGGGTTATCAGGGTGGTGAGGGAAATAATTAGGCTCAACATGTCAAGAATATCTCATCGCCTTAATCAAGGCCAACAATCAAAAACAAATTGACTATCACAACAAGGAAATATCTTCAATTCAACAAGGAAGAAAGCTGGTCTGGAAGGAATTAATTATACTACTATGGGCAGGCTAATAATATCTAGAACTTCTTTGAGTTCATGAATATCATTGCAAATGTCTGTGATATAGTCTTATTGAGGAATACCTTAAGCAACAGGTTCAAAATTCTAATTTGACAACTAGACAGTTCATAAATGAGAACTCGCAAGCACCTCGGTTCTTTATAATTCCTCAACTGAGAACTCAGAAAGAACGAATTATTTAGCTGTTAGTCGGAGTAAAATCAATGTATGGATTCCTTGAAAGTCAAAAATTCCAAATTCTCAAAAGTTGTTCTTAAAGTATAAGTAAGCAGCCTCTATCAGGATTTCAGAGTACCTGTGTGAACTTTTTTTAATAAACCTCGAAAAGAAAAGTACAAGTAAGGAGGGTGAAACCTTACTTTTCTAAGTCATAAATCCTAATGAGGGAGTCTTCTTCTACTACTACTTTTTTGGAGGGATTAACTTTCTTAAGAGAACAGATCAAGCAAGCTTAACTCTACTAGTCAAAAAGGCACTCATTGATATCACTTTTTTTTTTGTTTTGATAACCGAGAAATCCCGAAGGGCCACTGGTGTGCAGTTAGAAACTCAGTTGATAATGGCCCGCCCCTCTACCCTTCTTCACTTAACTACCAGGATTTTGTTTGAAGTAGGGTTCGGACCTATGCCGTGCACCTAACTCACATGTTGCGCTGTTACCACTAGACCAAAGCCCTCATGGCAAATGCATACTCACCTTTTAGCTCTTTTACAAAGTGATTCATATATACTAATATAAAATTTTGAGAAACAGATGAAAAGAAATCATCAAGATATGTGAAAGAAAATAACATCTAAAGCGCAAGAAATAGAAAGAAAAATACCTGGGAGACCAAAATTGTCCTAGCGGTTTGATGAATTGTTACTGAGCCACTCAATGAGTATGAGGAAGAAACTTCATCTTGAATCTCATTATTGTTTGAGAATGAGTGCATTGACCAGCTTTCTAACTGCAAGTCACTTTCTTTTTTCATTTCACTTACGACCCTTGTGCTTGCTCAATCCTTTATTATCACCAACTTCCCTTCGATTTGTTGGTGCAGACCCAAATGCCCCCAAAGCATCAAGAAAGAACTTTTTGTTGGGGATGATCCCATCTTCATCCATACAGGTCAGCAGTTTCTGTACAAGTTCCTTCATATCGGCTTTAGTGTAGGCCTTATATAGAAGTTTATAGGTTGATGAGTCTATAGGGAAAGCTTTGGCTGAATGAATACTCTCAAAGAGAAGGTGAGCTTCCATGGGTAAACCATTCATGCAATAGGCGTCAAGCATTGAATTCAGTGTTGAAGCTTTCTTCTCCGTCTCAGATTCTATCACCCTATCAAATAGTTCTCTTGCTTTCGCGACACAGTCGCAATGCCCATACATCACAATGAGGCACTCATACGTGATGTAACTTGGCTTATAACCTAAGTCAATCATCTTCTCAAGAACTAACTCGGACTTTTCTCTGAGTCGTGCTTTTCCATAGTTTGTTATCATTGAGTTAAACGTGGGAATGGTAGGTTTCTCCTTTGATTGAAGCAAACTTTTAAAAACTTGTTCCATTTTCTGAAAGTCCTGCTTCTTCCCATATGAATCAATCAATATATTGAAAGTAATAATATCTGGTTTAAGCTGATTACTCTTCATTCGAGATAGAATGTGCTCCATTTCATTGATCATTCCATTTTTCCCATAGGCATCCATTAGACCGTTAAATGTGAATATGTCAGGAGTAACAATGCTCTCGTCCAGATCTTTCAACAAAGCATCTACCTGTTCAACATTTTTTGCCTGAGCAAAAGCTCTCAAAAGGATGTTGTATGTAACAATACTTGGACTACAACGCTCCATTCCCTTCATCTTCTCAAAGTAACCCATAGCCTTTGTCAAGGCCTTGGATTTGTCTCGAGAGTGGAGATGGGCCGAAATTACTGCATTGTACACTGAGGTATCTGGACGGCACCCACTATTACGCATCTCGGAGAACAGCCACATTGCCATTCTGATCTGCCCTTTCTTCCCCATCACCGATATCAATTTCGAATAAACCCCATTATCCGCTATATACCACCGTTGTTTTTGCATCCATCTGAAAACCTACATATATTAGATTTATAAGTGAAACAACCATCTCTGTAAACTTATTCTACTGCAATAAAGTCAATAAAAGAAGGCATTTCCCTTAATTAAGATAAAAGGCATTTTAAAGACAATTCTTTTTCCAGACCCGCAAGGGTTGGCTGAGTTGGTTGGATGAGTGGTTTCCCTCATGGGAGACCTGGGATTAATTCCCCTCACCGGCAGCTGTCTCAGTCAGAGCTCGTCCAGTATTGCCAAGCTAAGTTGCGCGGACTCTTCACTTTCGATGCCGCACCCGTGTCGGATTCTCCAAAAATACACTACTTTTGGCAAATCCAACACGCACCCCTTGACATTTTTGAAGAGTCCGAGCAACATAGTTGCCAAGTACGGTTTACATCTTCTGCGTGATTTGCTGCGTGATTTGCGAGCTATTGCACAGAGGCAGGTTTACCCACTGCACACCCGAGGGGTAGTTGCTGCAGGAATCCTAGGGTTCCAAGAAATCTTTTTCTAGTACAAGCCTATAAAAACATATGGAAGAAACGACAGCACCTTCTAGCACACACTACTTTGAGAGAACTCCAAGAAAAAGTTGAATACAAACCCATACATGAAAATTTGAACCTGAACCTCTCCCTAGGTGAAAAATTTTCCTCAATATCTAGACAATGGTTTTAATGGCATGAAACTTGTGAATTTGCAACTGAAATTTGATTTTATAGTCCATTACCATTTCCAAAATTGCTACTGTTTTTTTCTCCATTATTTTCAGCATGCCTTCTACACTACAACTACTAGTACAACAACAACAATATACCCAGTGTAATCCAACAACATGGTGTCTAAGGAGGGTGAAGTGTACGCAGGCCTTACCCATACCTTGGAGGTAGAGAGGCCTCTACACTACTGTATTTCATTTTCATATTGTTCTTTTACATGCATTACTTGGAGCTAGGGTCCATGGAAAACAACCTCTCTACCTTCACAAAGTAGGGTAAAGATGCGCGTACACACTATCTTCCTCAAACCTCACTTGTGTGCTATTTTGGCTATTGTTGTTGATTACCATTTCCAAACCAACCTATATACACACATTGCCAATAGTAGAGAAATCTAAATAACTTGATCAAGACACATACATTCGTCAATTCCATAATACCAAACAATCAAATTCTCTGAGTCAATTCCGTCCTATCGAGCTTACAAGAACAACAACAACATACCCCGTGTAATCCCACAAATGAGGTCTTATTAAGCTAATGTCATCCCAATATTGAATAACACAATTAAGGGGATCCCACAAATGAAAATGCAAAATGAAGAATCAAACCTCAAGGCATTGAAGCCAATTATCAGTCTTTCCCAGTTGTTCAAAGAGCAAGAAACAATGCTCAGTCCTCACCAACTTAACATACTTGTCCAAAGTGCTCACTAATGGCTTCTTATCACTGAAATTCCTCATAACCAAAGTCACCAGCTCCTGTGCCTCAGATGATGATGACCCGTAACCCGACTTCCTTCCACCGGGTCGGGTCGACACACAGTGAATGATAGAGAAAACGGGTCTCTTCTTCCGTAAATTTAACCATGGCGTAGTAGTAGTTGAGGAGGGAAGTTGAACCGAACTGGATGACGAAAATTGCAGAGTCGTCATTGTTGCTACTGCAGAGAAGCTGTGGGAGTTCGAGGGATTCTACTGAAAGGGATGATATTAAGGAAATGACGGATTTACCCTTGAAGGATTAAAATGGAAAAAGAAAAAAGGGATAATATTAACGAAATGATGAATTTATCCTTGGAGGATATGTTCGGGAGATTGAACCTTGGAGGGTAAAAATGGAAAAAGAAAAAAGGATGATATTAGAGAAATGACGAATTTACCCTTGAAGGCTAAAATTGGAAAAAGAGAGGATATGTTCGGGAGATTGAACCCGACGTGAATCGAACACGCAACCTTCTGATCTGGAGTCAGACGCGCTACCATTGCGCCACGGATCCTCTTGTTACGTACTGACTACATTATTTTATATATCAAACTATATGGACAGCCTAATGATTTATTAGTTTATATATTCAGAGGCGATTGGACATGTGATTTCAAATTACATGCTCAAACAAAACTCAACTTTAAATTAATCTAATTAGAGTTGTGATTCCATATCGCAAAACGTGCTCTTAGATTATTAAGAATTGTTAGCAAAGTATTATTGTTTTATATCCAAATTGTATATGGATGATAATAGATGGAACTCGTGTAAAAATATATTAGTAAATGATATGTTCCTTTGAATGAATACAATAAATTTTAGCTGCACATAGATACATGTCAAAGTAGCATATATCCAAAATAATTATTAAAAAATAAAATATGTATAAGCAGTATGGATATTTGAAAGAATATATGACCAAACTATAACGACATCAACTTTCACATATAGCAAATATAAAATTCATATTTGTATGTTATAACAAAGTTTGCATAATTGCGCTCTATAACAAACATAAATATGTATATTTCGTTATACATATACAAAAGAAAGCAGTTGTATAATCTGTTTTGGTATACATATACAAAAAGATCAATTGTATAAAGTGAGCAAGCGAGATTTGGGAGAGTGGCGAGCGAGATCTGGGAGAGTGGCGAGCGAGATTTGGGAGAGGGGAACGAAAATATATGTATATATACCATTTTCACACATTTTATACATTTGCATTTCTGTATAAAGTGAGAGAAGCGAGATCTGGGAGAGTGGCGAGCGAGATCTGGGAGAGGGGAGAGAGGGGAACGAAAATATATGTATATATACATTTTTCTCTCGCTTTATACAAACAAACACATTTTATACAATTTGCATTTTTTGTATAAAGTGAGAGAGCGAGATCTGGGAGATGGGAGAGAGATCTGGTAGATGGGAGAGAGGGGAACGAAAATATATGTATATATACAATTTTCTCTCACTTTATACAAACACAAACGCACTTTATACACTTGCGTTTGTATAAAAAACGAGAGAGGCGAGGGAGATAATGAGAGTGGCGAGCGAGATTCACCAGGAGAGAGATGAAATAGCAACAGTTTGTTATAAGGTACAATTAAATCAAACTATATTTATAACATTTAATTTGAATTAATAGTTTGTTATTATATACAATTTCCCCTATTATTTTTTGTTGGAAACAAGTTTATCCTGGGTTTAGTTATTCTGGAATAACTTATTCCACCATGTATATGGGATAACTTATCACTATGATATAAATGGGGGGATAAGTTATCCCAAACATGACAACCAAACAACATATTTTCTTTATGGAAAAGGGTCATATTTGTCCTTGTACTCTAAGAAAAAGGTCATATTTATCCTTCGTCATACTTTTTTTTATATATTTGCCCTTACCATCCAACTTTTGACACATATTTGCCCTTGTACAGTTAAGTATTGTATCACTATTTTTATTAGTCTATGTGGCACCTACATGGCGCCTACGTGGCTCCATGTGTCTATATTTTTATTATAATTAAAATTTTACTTTCTATTTAGTATCCTATCCGACCCATTTAGGCCTTGTTTAGAAGGACACTCTGGTAATTGAATTTGGTGTAAATTACACTGTCTTATCCTGTTTGGAAGGACATGTAATTACTTGCTCAGCAAGTAATTGATGTAATTGACAAGGGGTAATTACACTCTACAATTCATAGGCAGAGGCTGTGAATTGCTGGTAATTACCACCTGATTACTTTTTCATTTTTTTTAATTTCTATTTTTAATTTTTTTACTTATATTATTTTAATTTCTTTTTATTTTTATTTTTATTATTCTAAAAAATTGTAAAAGTCTATTTTTTATTTTTTATTATTATATTTCATTTTATTCTTATTCTCAACCTTACTTTACGTGATTCTATGTAATTTTCTCGTATTATCTATTTCTTTATGCCATGTTTATTTTTTCATTAGCATAATTTTATTAGTATTCTAATTTTTAAATTAAAATAGAATTTATTGTTAAGTAAGGTTATAGACTTACGTTTTCTTTATTATGAAGAAATAAAAATAAATCATATTTATTGCTATGTTGAAATTTGTTATAAGAATATTATGTTAAATTTTTTGTTTTGAATTTATTACTTATGTTATATTTTCAGTTTCATTTGTTTTAGTAATATTGAATTTACATTGCACGTCATTTTTTAATTAGACTTGATAGATTATATTTTTGTCAAACATTTAATAATTTATGATATTTTATTTATATATTACTATTTTTTTTTATCAAACATGCATTTCACAATGTTCGCAGAAACTTCATACTTTTAGTTGTTACGATCAATTCAATTGAAATATATTAATTTGAAAAAATATAAATCAATTATTTTTTCATAATATTAGTTACAGTAAATATGTTTATTAATTAATATATTTTCAAAAAAGAATATATATCTTAAATATTTAATTTAATGTCATTTATAAAATTTTCTTATTTGTCTAGTATAAATTTAAAATGATTAATTTTTATTTTTAAAATTTATTATAATTTTATGTTTGCAATTGTGCATCCAAACAGAACATGTGTAATTACACTGTGTCATCCAAACAGGACATGTGTAATTACAGTGTAATTACACTGTGGCCACCAAACATGTTAGTGTAATTACTAGGCTGGTAATTAGTACCCATTAATTACACCAATTCCAATTACCAGGTAGCTTTCCAAACAGACCCTTAGTAAAGTTTGACACAACCATAATATAGACTCATTACTTTCATCAAATCTGCTAAACCAAACTCACCTTTATCATCATTCACAATCACCATTGTCAAATCTCCTATAAACTTTGCCTAATTTCTCACCACAAAGCTCAGAATTCCCCTTAAAGGAACTCTCATTGAATCTTGATAATGAAACAAGGATTTCCCCTTTCAAGTTATTATTAGAAAGATTGAGTGATTCTAATGTCGACTATTTGAGGTTGGCGGTATTGGACCTGAGAACTGATTGTTCTTCCGGTGCAATTCAATGAGATATTGCAACTCCGTTAAGATGGCGGAATTTCACCCGAAAATTTGTTGTCAAAGAGCTATAACTTCTTCAACGACAACATTTTTTCAAAGTAATCTGAAGGAATTTGACCAGAAAATTGATTTTCCGACAAATAAAGACCTTTTAAAGCACCCATTCGATTGAATTCCGAAATTGGTCAAGAAAATAAATTGCTTAGAAAACTAAGTGTACGCAGACCATGCATTTGTGATAATGCCTCAAACGTCTGAAGAAGTCCAGTAACAATTTTTTTCTGACAAAAAACACCCAACCAACATATATTTTTGTCACACGGATCCGTTCTGGGTATTGGAATCGGGTTAATGGCTCTTTATTTTGATTGGGTTGGATAAAATACTAAATAGAAAGTAAAATTTTAATTATAATAAAAATATATATACATGGAGCCACGTAGGTGTCACATAAAATGGTGATACAATACTTAACTGTACAAGGGTAAATATGTGCTCAAAGTTGGATGGTAAGGACAAATATATCAAAAAAGTATGACGAAAGATAAATATGACCCTTTTCTAAGAGTACAAGGGCAAATATGACCCTTTTCTGATTTTTTTATCCCATCATTATTATTTTTAATCCCTCACACCAAACGAGCCCTAAGAGAATTGATGGGATGAATGAATCCCTTTCGCTTATAATTGAAGTCTCATATACGAGTCAGAAGAATATAGAGCAGATTCTAGTAAGGAATCACTTTCTTCAATGAACTTATTGACATGAATCTACGTTAATCGAGTCACTAAATTTCGAATATTAAACTATTAAACAAAAAAATTACACTATCACAAAAACAAAATTTAAGTACATTAGTTTAGTTGGTCTTCGCCGGGCTAAAGGTCAACCCCACCTAGTGTTCAAAATCGAATTATAATCGATAAGTCAACCGTAAAATTGATGTATTGGTTATTGGTATTGGGTTATCGAATAAACGATTGGTGAACGGATTAAAATTTTATAATTGACAACTTATTAGTGTGGAGTGGATTATTCAATTTCCTTATTGGATAAACCGTCAATCCGTTAAGAGTTACCATACTTACACTTTTACCTTAGATATATTAGCCTCATTTGATATTTTGGCATAATATAGAATTATATATTGTTAGTTCTAAAGTTGTAAAGCCAAAAACTGAAAAATCTATTTACTATTCTGTGGTATTACTAGTATATTACTATTAATCTATACTTTTGTAATATAGAAGAATTTTATAACTTAACTACATTTAAAATAGTGAAAAGAAGTCATGTTTTAAAGTTGCGTTCATGGGAAAGAAAAGGTAGATGTAGGGGTGTACGTGGACCGTGTTGGTTCAGATTTTTAAAATTCCAAACCAAGCTGTTTATGTCGGGTTTTTAAATCTATAAACCAAACCAAGTCAATAAAATTCGCGTTATTCAACCTCATATTTTTTCAAATTTTTTAGGTTTCTCGAGTTTTTGGATTTTTTCGATAAAGTATTCATACAAACATATAGTTAACCTATGTTTCAAACATCTCTTAAGTCTTACCAAAATATAATTATCTAAGGTGTTTCTTAAGAAAATAATACAAAATATGATATGAATGATGACACTAAAATATTCAACAAAATTAATAATGAAATCACATAAAACAAATATTGCAAATAAATTAGTCAAAATGAAAATGATCATAATTTCAAAGTATTAAATCATGCCAAAATAAGTCTAATAAGTATTAATTGTATGACTAATTAAATTTCAGTAAAGAAAACTAAAATTAGGTTATGTATTTTAATTATCTAAACCAATATATAACTAAGAACATACATTCAACATTATTGTCATTTTTAGTATCTGAGTTGATTTTTTTGTTTAGTAATAATATTGGTTTGATTGATTTGAGTTTCGTTAGAATTACTAATATCTATATGAAATATAACATTTATTTGACTATTTAAAATTCTAAGTCTACTTGAAATAATATATTAAAAGATAAAAATTATGAAAAAAGTATAAGAAATATATATATATATAAATTATATCAAAGTAAATACTTTTATGTGTGAAATAATTTTTAGAAATTATAAATATGATGTCAGAATGGTTTGGTCTTAGATTGACTTTTTAAAGTTAAAACCAAACCAACTCAATATAGTCAGATTATTTCTTCAATACCAAACCAAGTTAAACAAAATCATTAGTCGAATTTTTTTTCTCGATTTGACTCAATTTGCGGTTTGGTATGATTCTCGGTTTGATTTTGTTCACCCATAGATAAAAGGTTAGCTAATACACTATCTAATAATTGTTAATACGTTATCAAACCAACTAATATCTTATTGATTGGCTAGTAAATTAGTAAATTTAAAAATTAATATCCGATATATCAAATCGTTTAGCGAAATTATCTGCTCAATCTGCCCGATAAGCAGTCCTACCACCAACTCGACAAGTGATGTTATTCCCTTTTTTTATTGGAAAAATAAAGTGTCGCACATGTGAAAAAAGTGTACAGATAAGACAGAAGATATTTAACTAGTTGGGGGAGGATGTAGGGGTTGTTAGAAACTTAGTAGGAGTTTGGCCATGCGATACCATATCACGATATGGTATTGTGAGATGGAATCATCGTTTGGATATGCAATTTTACGCTGATTTCATCTCATGATTCCATATTCTCCAAAAACCATGATATAAAATTATTTGGTAATTCCATATCATGATTTGAGATATTTTTAATACAAAAATTGATCCACAAGTTTATATTTTGTTAAAACAACCCCACATTTATATCTACTAACCATTTATTTCATATGTAAATAAAATTTATAATCATATCATTACTTTTTAAAATTTATTATTCTCACCGACATAAAATTTATTATTTTCACCAACATATAGTCACTTTAACTCACACCAACCGATTGTTAAAGTGATGAAATATTTATGGTCTACGAGCATGAAAATATAGTTGCGGATGATATTGACCAACAAATGGCTCAAAGTAACAATGTTGGTTTGTCTTCTCGGTCACTTGATCGAGAAATGCAAGTTCAACGTGAGAAAATTGTCTGTATTATGTGGGAGGGATTATATAACGACTAGTACACTACAATTTATGTTCAATTTTTTTAAAAATTAAATTAAAATTAGATGAAATAATTTCTTAAGTGGAGAACAAATAACTTTGTAATAATTTATTATGCGATTTTATAAATTTTTGTTTATTTGATAAGATTGAATAAACAATTGGGGCTATTTTAATAGTTTTACAACTTATGAAATTTTTATATTTATGAGAAAATATACAACACAAAAATTTCATATCGCATATCCAAACAAAACTTCAATTTCATCTCATGATTCCATATCATGATACCATATCATGATTCCATATCATGATACCATATCGCATGGCCAAACAGACCCTTAGAATATTTATTTGAATCTCTTCAGTAAAATAATTTACACCATCCATTGTATATAAGATTAAAAATTAATTTTATAATTTAAGGAATTCAGAATTTACCGTGAGATTTTATGGATACATGCTATACCAAAAATAATCTTTAGAGCCAGTTAATTAATGATAAGAACATAATTATTGCTGATGTATTTTTAACGATAATTAACACTCTTTGTAAATGTTCCTAAAACCTATAGTGATATTAAATTTAAAATTAACTAATATCGATAAAAAATTTAACACTCTTAACTAATGTGTATATTTATGGAGTTAAAAAATATTTTTGTTGCAATGGCTATACACGTGCAAAATGGGTTGACAGAAGACAGATCCATCTTTTGCTCCTTTTAATTCATCATCAAAGCTAAGTGGACTAATCGAGAGCCACCTAGTTAAAGTTGCTTTCTGAAAGTAGAAATTTGATCTTTTTTTTTTTTTTGGTTGAGATGCATGCATGGGATATAGATGGGAAAATGGGAATGAAGGAATTCAATCAATGATGCAAGTTGAGGGAAAATGACAAAAATTGATTTTAGGGTAATTTTAAAATAATAAGTACCTTATAAGTATGTGTTTATTAATTTCATCTTTTAAATTTATCAAAAGTTAATATCTATAGTCTTGGTAAAATATTTACCAAGCAATATGTTAGTGAAAACTTACAAGATAACAAAAATATAAGATTACAATTGAAAATAAATATGAAGAAAATAAATCTCTTCAGGGTGAGGCGCGAATATCTCGCTCTCTTTAAGGAGATTCAAGCCCACTACAGCAAATGTTTTCACCGGTCCAGTAGTAGTCCTTTTGACTTGTCCCTTCCAGGATACAACAGCCTTTACAAAGTATAACTCAACAACTCTGGACAAGAGTTGAGTCCAAAGCTCCACAAAAAAGAACACCTCCCTTCAACTAATAAGAACTCTCTTTTTGACCAACTCTTTTACTCTATATTTTTCTTATGTGTTGTGTGTCTCCCAAATCAAATGAATACCATCACTATTTATAGTAGAAGAAGTCTTCCTAGTAATGAATAGGAAGATAACGGTGTAGTAAATAATGAAAATAATGGTCTTAGGAATTACATAGGTTACAAGAATAATGGAGGAGTAAAGAATGGAATAATGAGAGGGGTAACCAATGCCTCTAACGTGCACTTGCACAACGGCCAACTTTCCAACGTTCACAGAAAGCAGAAAAGTGCATAATGCCTATGGTCATTAATTGACCACTAAGTAATGAGGCACAAATGCATGTAACTCCCACGTCCTCTATTCTATCTTCATGGCAGAATGGCTGTACTAAGTTTTAACAAATTAATATACAAAATATTAATATTAAAATGCTAATAAACCAACACAATATGTATATCATCTAAATCTAGTAAGAAAGTCTCATCAAATTCTAACATACGCAATACAAAAAATTACACAAAATACTAATAATTAAAAAAAAAAACATAAATTGCACATCAAAAAGTTGTATATATCAAACTCAAAAAATAAATTAAAAATAAGAGAAACTATAAAAAATGTAACTCTTAATGTGATTTCTCCACTAATTTTTCTCATAGTTCTCATCAAATTTAATAAATGAAGTTCGATAAATTTTAATGGAGATTAAAAATGTTAATTTTTGAATTAGCCTAGATTATATTTCTCACCGGTATAATGTAATGTAAATTTGCTCTCCTTTTAAATTTTGATAGAACAAGCTAGTACAATTTATTTATTTATTTGGTGAAAAGCTAGTATAATAATTTGGTGTAAATACCACCAAATGCATGCATCTTATGCTTATTTTATGCAAAAATATCGTGAGTTTTTGAATTATCTGTCTTCTTAGAAAAATGGCAAAATATCTTACAAACTTATTTGGTACTCCTTCGATGACAAAAAGAATGATCTAATTTAATTTGATATAAAATTAAAAATTAATTAAAGAAGACTTTTTAATTTTATTATCTTAAATTAAAGCTATATCAAATATATCAAAATATTATTTAATTTTATAATTTTAAATATGTCTCATGAAAAATTAAAATTAAAATGTTACCAAGAAAAAGAAAGAAGTCCTTCTTTTTAAAACAAACTAAAAGAAAAATACATGTCTTTATCCTGGTCGTTGATATTAGAAGGAGAGTAGATAAATGTCTTTATTATGTGAAGATGTTGATGAAAAGTTGAAGAATTCATGATTTTTAAGTGATGTATCAGTAGGGAAGGAGTATTTTTGGATCAAAATATTTATAGGATAGGAAATAAAATTTCGATTTGAATCGTGTTTTCAACCAATTTTGTAGAAATTGTATTCCTAATAAATGAACATTGAATATTTTTAATCAAACTATTAGTTAAAAATATTTTTATTGAATTTCAGTACATAATTTAAGGACATCTTTTTTTTCCTTTTCATAAATAAAAGAGAAAAAGACATGATATACCGCTCAACTTTGTCATTAAGAGTTGATATACTTCATTACAAAAATTTCTCATATACGCTATTACCGATATAAAAATGACTCATATATACCCTATCGTTACAAAATTGGCTCACATATACCTTTTTATCTAGAACTGGAAAATTAATTATTTATTTTTTGGTTTCAATTTTAGAAAAAATTCATGTATTGATACATATGATCTTTTTCACACATGGTTTTTTTTTATTTCTTTAATTATCATTATTTGAGTTTTTTTTTATTCTTATTTTGTTTTCTCTCTTTCATTCTTTAGTGTACAAATATGAGGAAAAAAAGTGTGAATGAGAAAAGCAGAAAAAAGTAAGAATTTTTTTTTAAAACTAATTATTTTTCGGATATATTGTAATTTATTTTTCTAAAAATGGGTGCATTTATGATAAATTTTACAAGAACATTAGTAAAAAAATAAATTTGTTCATCAAAATAATAAATTCAAATTAATAATTGAATAAAAAAATATGTGTGAGAAGTATTAAATATACCTCTACATGAATAATTTTTTAATAAAATTTTTTTAAAATATAAATTTAAAATATTTTTTCACTTCTGTTATAGAAAAATGATATATGTTAGTCATTTGTTTAAGAGTAAACATATAAACAAGCTATTTTTATAACGAGAAATATATCAATTCTAAATGAAAAAATTGAGAAATATATCAAACACTTAACATAATATGAAAGAAATAAAAAAATACATCAATTAGATTAGATCTCACGCTAATCTAATTTAAGAAAATACTTTTTTTTTTAAAAGGTGTATGATTTTGACTGCCTACTTTTACTTTTACAAGAGATGGATCCTACTTTTTTTATGCAACACGTTATCTTTTTATTATTCTCAAAAGTAGACACAGACGTGGCAATCATAATTTACTGCAATTTGTTAGCAACTTGGAAATCCAATATTCAACGAGATTGCTATCTTTTAATAATTGAAAATAATTTAATTTTAAAATTTTAAATAAAATTATTAAAAATAATTTATAGCCAAACAAATAATTCAGGAGAAATTTAGATTATAAATTCTAATTTTTTCTTAAATTTTATACCAAGTCAAATTATATCTGCGGAGCTAATAAACTAAAACAAAACAAAATAAAATCAGTGTGTTGATTTTTTTTCGGTTGCACAATATTAAGCTAAAAGCATAAAACCAAATAAATTGGTGATATATATCAGAATCGCAGCTAAATTTTTTGTAATGTATTCTTATTTGGTGGCTACAAGATAAATTCTTACTGAGTTGGCCACCATGATTTCCCCATCAATTTTTTTTTTTCTATTTCTCGAAAGTTATTGAATAAATTAAATTTAGTTAAAGTATTTGAGATTTAAGAAAATTAAGAAACCATTTACTTACTCCTCTTTCATATTCAGAAAAGGATAAAAAAATATTCTTATTGAATAAAAAATAATCACCCGTTAATCATTTAATTTCAAAAATGCATTTACCTTTAATAGTTTGGTCCAAACTATTAACGACAAGAGTATTTTTAATCAAATTATTAATGATGAGTATTTTTATTCAATTTTACATAGTTTAAGAATATTTGAACTCTTTTCCGTATCATATTTACAACTTGGGTGTTAATTAAACGGGGTTGGGTCACTTGGGTGGGGGAGGACAAAAATAATCTCGTGTGTTTGGGGTAGGTTTCATTTTTTGCTCCTTCAAGTTTTGTCAGAACGTTAACATTTTTTATCGCTATCAAATATTTAAAGAATTTTGTCATCTAGCTTAATCAAAAACTATAACAAAAAGAATTTAGCGGAAAATTACATTTGGAGGTATAGTTTTTGCAGTTTCTGCAAATTTTTTTGATATTTTTCTACATTGGTGCAGTTTCTTACAATTTTTGGTCTATTTTTTTCCGGGTCTAGTATAATTTTTTTTATTGTAGTTTCTAGGATTTGTTGAGACTTTCCTACTAATTTGAGAATTTCTAAAAAATAAATAAAAAAGTCAACTGTTTTCATCAAATCTAACCAACATAGTTTGTTAAATATTTGATAGAGATCAAAAGTTTTCATTTTTTCGGAAACAAATATTTGATAGAGAAATTGGCGTAAATACCACCCTACTTTGTGCAAGTATAATAATTTGGCGTAAATACCACCCTACCTTGTGCAGGTAGAGGTAAGACAGCAGTATGCATACACATTATCCTCCCAAAACTCCAGAATTACACCGGGTACATATTCTTGTACCAAAAGTGCTCCACATTTAACAAACTTGAAGGACTTAATTTTTCCAAAAGCATACTTTAGGTACTAATTTAAACCTTCACCCAAACATGAGGGACCATTTTTGTCATTTTCTCATTTATAAATAGGATTCTCCACCTTGAACTTTTAATCACATACATTGAATATTTCTACTATTAAACCTTCTAACTATGGCTTTGATCATATGGACTACAATTATAGTAGCTATAGCCATATACACATTCCATAAATTACTAAACAAAAAAAAGCTTCCACCAGGTCCATGGGGACTTCCTATTTTAGGACATCTTCACTTAATAGGCAAAAATCCCCACCAAGATTTTTACAAATTAGCCAAAAAATATGGCCCTTTCATGCACATACAACTTGGATTAGTACCAACAATTGTTGTCTCATCCCCTAAGACAATTGAAAAAGTTCTCAAAACTTATGATCATGTATTTGCTAGTAGACCTCATCATGAAGCCTCACAACATGTTTGTTATGGTCAAAGGAACTTGATTTTCTCTAAATATGGATCTTATTGGAGGAACATGAGAAAATTGACTACTATGAACCTTGTGAGTAGTCAAAAGATTAACTCATATCAACCTTCAAGAAAGGAAGAAGTTTCACTTTTGGTTAAATCAATAAAACATGTTGCTGATCATGATCAAGAACATGTTGTTGCTGTTGATCTTAGTGCTAAGGTTTCGTCGTTGAATGCAAATTTGAGTTGTTTAATGGTTTTTGGGAAAAAGTTTATGGACGAGGATTTGGATAAAAGGGGTTTTAAGTATTTAGTTCAAGAAGTTGTACATTTAGCAGCAACACCAAATCTTGGTGATTTTTTTCCTTATCTTGGTGTTTTGGATCTTCAGGGGATTACTAGTAGGCTAAAGGCACTTTCTAAGGTTTTTGATGAATTTCTTGAGAAGATTATTGATGAGCATGTTGAGTCTAAGGAACAGAGGGAAACTAAGGATTTTGTTGATACCATGATGGATATTATGCAATCTGGTGAAGCTGGATTCGAGTTTGATCGACGCCATGTTAAAGCTGTCCTATTGGTATGTAGTTTTATTGATATTGGTGATTAATTTATCAGATTCTAACATTTGGAATATATAAATGGATTCATCATAAACTGACTAGTTTTACGCTAGTTGTCAACCTACTTCTCCCAAGTAGGGAGTATTCGTATAACTAGTCCCAATTTGTTTGTAATTGAAACATAGTTGTTGTATAATCAGTCTCAATATAAGCATAATACATAAACATGATCTTTAACTTGACCTCAGTTGACATCTATGTCCTCCAACTTTAATTGGACGTGCACAAGTAGACACTTAAACTTGCATAAAGTTGAACAAGTAGTGACATGTGTCCTATGTGACGTCCTAGGTGTATTATACCAACGAGAGCAAGCATAAAACCGGAGTATTCATATTGCCAGCCCTAACTTGTTTTGAATTGAGACATAGTTGTTTTGCAACTTAAGTTTTCATAATTCACTTTATGTGTTGCAGGACATGCTTATGGCTTCAATGGACACTTCAGCAACATCAGTAGAATGGATACTCACTGAGCTACTTAGGCATCCTCATGTCATGAAGAAACTACAAAAAGAATTGGAACAAGTTGTAGGCCTTGATAGAATGGTAGAAGAATCTGACTTAGAAAATTTAAACTTCTTAGACATGGTGATCAAGGAAGCCCTGAGGCTGCATTCTGCTGCACCATTACTAATTCATGAGTCCATACAAGACTGTGTTGTTGATGGCTTCTTCGTGCAAAAAGGATCGAGGATTATTGTCAATGTATACGCAGCTCAAAGGGATCCTAATGCTTGGCCTGAACCAGACAAGTTTTTGCCAGAGAGATTTGTTGAGAGCAGTGTAGATCTTCGTGGACACGACTTTCAACTTCTACCATTTGGTTCTGGTAGAAGAAGTTGCCCTGGAATGCAATTGGGAATCATAATTGTTCAACTTGTGGTTGCGCAATTGGTGCATTGCTTTGATTGGGAACTTCCAAATGGTATGCAGCCTAGTGAATTGGATATGAGTGAGCAATTTGGAGTAGTAACTTGTAGAGCAAAGCATCTAATGGCAATTCCTACTTATAGACTCCAACTATAGCTGATTTAAATTAAGCATTTTTCTTGTTCCTACTTACTTGTTTAAGGGATATGAAAGTTGTGTCATATTCAATCAAAGTCTGTATCTGATAAAGATGAGTGATTTGCATAAAAGAGATATTTTTGTCGTGCTATTCATAGGGATAAGGCATAATTAATTATAAACACATTTAAATTATGGTGAAATTGTCATTTAGTTACACACCTAAACAATGCAGGGGTTTTATTTGCTCATAAACTTATTTTTTTGTAGTTGTCACTTTCACAAAAATACTAATAGTTGTAATTTATAATGGTTCTTCCCATTCAAGTCCATCTAATTTTTTTCTGTGCATTCTTCAAAACTATGTGCACTATTTTTTTAACCAATAACTCCAAATCAGTACTCATCTTCTCATTAATTTTAATTGAGACAATTTTTTTTTCTTCCTCAAAAATTTTCTTTCAACCGAAAGGAGCTTCATCATTTTTATCACCAACTAGATATGGGTATAACTTGGACTCCAGTCATAAACTATTGCAGCAGAACCTTTAAAAAAATGTACATAAATTTGGAAGGGTAGAGGTTAGTCGTCAATGTCTTTGGCCTAAACAAAATTTTAATAAAAGACCTCATATATGTATATATAGTTGTTGTTTTTAATCATGGCTACTATTTTTCATTAAAAAACCTTGAGTTCTTGATAAACATCAATACACCCAAAAATATTATTACGACAAGAGTTCTTGATAACAAATCAATACAGCTCAAAAAAAAAAATATTAATATAAGAAAATACATGTAAAAATTATGAAAACTTACTGAGAAAAGAATCAGTGTTTAGTTAAGAAAAGAGAGGAAGAAAGTTTGTAGAAAGAGAGAGAAAGTAGCATAATGAGAGAGAGGCAACGTGATTTTTTTCTACCGTATTAAATAAGTCTGAATATTGTTAAGACTCTTCTACATATTTGATTCGTTTAGATCTTTTCAGATCCATTCAGACTTCAGAGGCTTTGTAAAAAAAGAAACAAATGGACTTAATGGGCTGAATATGAATGATTAAGATTAAGACCTTCATTAAGTGAAAACAAATGAGACCTACACTTTACAGCTATAGTTTCAATAATTGCGCTCCATAGCTATAGTTTCGTTTGCTGTAGAGGTTGTGGTTTGTATATTTCTGTCTGTTTGTATATTTTGCTTGCGAATATACAAATAGGGTAAGTATATACAAATTATGTATTTATACATTTAAGAATTTTTCAAAACTCCGTTTGTATCTTTTGCTTGCCAATATACAAACAAGGTAATTTATTATTATTTTTTCATAAATCGTATACAAATAGCTAAGATAAACATATAAACAATTCTGAATTTATACCATCAGAAATCGAATTATACAAATTCTTGATTTATACAAATCAAGCAAATGACAAGAATTGTGAAAACTATAGCCACAAATTACAATTTTCTTGAACTATAGCTATAATACCTAATGTAAACTAAATGTTTGTTATTGTGCATAATTTTTCCAATTATAAATGTATTAAACATATTTGATTTCTTGGTTTACCGAAAAAAAATAAATTAAAAACTGAAAATCTAATTACGGAATATTTAAAATTAAAAATTGAAATCGACGGAGCAAACAAAAATGATCGAATTGTTTTAGCTCAATTGATTTTTTTAGTTTGAACCAAATTATGTCAAACCCTATATAGATCTCATAAAAAATGTGCCACAGTCTAAAACACTAATATAATAAGTAATTAGTTATTTACTACTGTTGGTGATTATTTGGAAAGTTCACTTTGAAGACTAGTGCTTAGTATTCGTGTCCGTGCTTGTTTTATATTGAGGGGAAAATAAAGAAGGGCGTGGTTGTGTATTAAGGTTATACACGAAGCTTGCTGCTAAAGATGTTTAAGTTCAAGTTGAATTCTGAAATGAGCAGCTTGGTGCATGCCGAATGCTTTATTATGTTTTTCATTATTGTGAATCTATCTCTTTTGGTCACTCGGGAATGATATTTTTGCTTCAATTGAGTGTGTTAAGAAAAGAATGAATGTAAGTATTTGTAGTAAGTTTTAACATTAAATAATAAATGAATTTTTTACTAACATCTTCTTGGGATTTAGTGTTTGCAATTGGGATCCACAAGTAAAGGAAGTGCTCCTTTGTTCTCTGTGACCCTGCTGCAGATAATGTCAAAGAAGGCTCACATGTAATAATATGAAAGTAAGAATTAATACTTATACATATATATAACATGAAGTTTCAGTAGCTAACAATCTTTAAGTTAGACAGTGAATCACCAAATAGAGATATCATACTTCATAGGAGGTAAGTTGAGACAAAGGAATATTAGTTAGTAAATTAAATGGGTGACGAAGATATAAAGGAGGACAAAGTGGCTTCATTTAGTGCTTTATCTTCTCATTACTGAGAGTTAACAATTTCATACAGTTGCAACGTAATAACATATTCAGTGTGGTTACACAAATGGAGTGTGTGGAGGGTAGAATATACATAAACCTTATTCATAGGTCAGGCCAAAATGCTATTAAAACAATGTCACCACAGCTTAGTTGCCTTAGGTAATTGTATGATATGATGACAAACTAAGCATATTCCATGGTAAAAACACAAATGCTTTAAAGTAAAAGCAACACTTGATATTAC
Organism: Solanum stenotomum; assembly: GCF_019186545.1. Classification (NCBI taxonomy): domain Eukaryota; kingdom Viridiplantae; phylum Streptophyta; class Magnoliopsida; order Solanales; family Solanaceae; genus Solanum; species Solanum stenotomum. Next base: position 16,039,858 of record NC_064283.1, on the reverse strand, counting down.
CTAGTAGAATAATCAAGAAGAAGCAAAAAACTTAGTAAATCAAAGCCTCTTATTGGGGTTTTCCCGGTTCAATAAACCAACCAAATGAAACTTAAGTTTGAAAATGTTAATTTTTTTCTTAAAATAACAACCAAGAGTAAAATATTTTTGCTTTGATATTTCAAAGTAAGTTTTTATTCTGCCTTCTCCCTTTGCATTAAGTAAAACTTTTCACTTAAATTGAGGAGTTACATAAAACTCCACAATAGCCATCCAAAATAGCATATCCTACTTATGAGAGAGGAGAGTCCCAAATTCATGTTTGAAGAAAAACAGAGGGATAAATATTCAATAGTATTCACTGTTTTCATAAGGTTCTCATGATATGCTAATTTATTTAATGACTTCCTTCTTAATCTTTTTCCATTGGAACTGTGCTCATTTAGAAAATTGCCTGCATGAAGAAACAGAGGAAGCTCAAACGCATCTGTGTGCCTGCATGAAGAAACAGAGGAAGCTCAAACGCATCTGTGTACAACTAATAGAAGAGCCTCAAAGTTTTACTTTTTCGCAAGTTTCACGCTGTGAACAATTGATTGTTCTCCTTTTCTTTTCCTAACTGAACTATCACCATCTATGTATCAATCTTAATTAACTTTTTTTCGCACACGGGAACAATTTGTTCTGCTTTCCTTTGCTTTTCCAACCTGAACTATTAGTATCTATATATTATTATTATTATTATAAGGGAAATAGTAATGGGTTTTTTATGTTCTTTTGGATAGCATTGGACAGGTCAATTAATGCCTAAGACTCAGAGTCGAAGTAATGTAGAGCCTCTACAGATACTCCCATTGCTTCATCTCTCCTCTGTTATTCTTTATGGTTTTGCTGATTCATTTTGCTATGATTTTTTTCTGTTGTTAGTAATCTATCTTATGGGTGTTACTTTTTCATTATTTTTAACAAACAACTTTTCTGTTGCTGTTGCTATTTGGTAACTTGATGACAAGACAATTTCTGAAATATGTCGCCTGTTCTTGCTAACAGACAACAAAAGAAGAACAACACGACGTTTCTCGCAAGTTAAGTACTATCACCAGCTAGCTATGTATCATTCTTAATAACTCTTTCGCGAGTTTCAGTTGGTTGTTCTCTTTTTCTTTTCCTCCCTGAAGCAAACAACTACTTGTTTCTCTTTTTCTTTTCCTACATCCATCACCACCTGTGCATTATAAGAGAAAGAGTAATGCCTTTTTATCTTCTTTTGGATAAAAGCTAAAATGACAACTTACTAAGAGGCAAACTGAACCTCTTTTCATTATTACACGTACCACCTTCTATGTAGTTTGAAGTTGAAGAAGGTATCTCTCCGTCAAAGAATTGTTTCTTTTATTTTACTTTCATTCAATTAATGAATAATTTTTTGAAATCCATTGCAGCAATAACCTTGGGATGCTTTCAGCAACAAATTGGAACATTGAACGAAGCACAGAAAGCAACAATTTAGGTAACATTTAAGGAAGAAGAAATAAAGAAGCATTAGAACAACAAAACTCAACAGAGAAAATCCAACGGAGGGGAACAGCAAACAAGTGAAGACAGAAAGCATACCTTTTTGTTTGTTCGTAAAGCGAATCTCTAAATGAATATGTTGTTTTTCCTTGGAAATAAACAGAGGCTTTCCAGAACCATCAACGTAAAGACACACAGATTCAACACATACATCGCCCTAGATGGGAGCAAAAAAACACGCCGCAGCCCAGGGGAGAAAGACAGAGGGAGATTACGAATTCGCCCTTTTGGATGATATCCTTTTGACAAAATGACACCCCCGAATGTTTGTAACGGGAAAAGATCTCCTCCGCTGAAATGACGGTTTTGCCCTTGAATGGCCAAAGAACCATCACTTATATAGATTTTTCTCTCAACTTGTTTCGAAAAGCAGTAGCGTACCTATGATTATTATTAAAGGGTGTCAATGATTGTAGTAAAAAATATAATTATGAGGCTAATAGGACTATAGAGTACACAACCTCAAGGAATTTTCCCAAACACCTTAATCACTAGATTAAACCTTTAACTTGTGTCAAGAGGTATATATATATATAATGAAATGTGACTTATATATACAATGTAATTTTCCCACGTAGGGGTGTCGCTTGACACCTTTTTTGGCTAAGGGTGGACCCACCCCTGCCGAAAAGTTAATTAGATGCTTAAAATACAATTATTCACTAACAAATCTCTAAGAATTAACTTAATTGTGAATCAACAAAAAATTGCGCTTTAAGATAATATAAGGAAGTATGATGAAAATAAAGAATAAAGAAGAAGATGACAATGGATGGGGTGCGAAGAAAAAAAGTATTGGTTTGTGGGTAGAAAAGAGGATTCTGATTTATTTTTTACTCTAATTTCAAACTGACGCACTTATTTTTTTCATTTTTATTTTAGAGGATTTTATTTTTTTTTGAATAGTATAAATATGTAATAGATCACCATAATGATTTAAGCATGTAACTAATTTTTCGGAACAAATTCAATTTTTTTATGCCTTTTCCCGTATAAATATAATCATTCTAAACTTTTAATAAGTTGATATCCACAACCACAAACAATTCAAAATGACTAATTCATTTGAGTTGAGTTGATGCATCATACAAAAAGTCAGTATTCATATTTCTGTCAAATAGGATACGGTTTTAATAGGGTTTTCATATATATATATATATATATGATAATGTAATTAGTTTACAATAAATATAATTATGTTTTTATTTATACAAAAATAGTCAATAGTCACGGGAAATTTATACTGACTATACAATATAGTTTGTCAAAAGTCATAAAAAGTATACATTCATTATACAATACAACTTACCTATACATGATCAATACACTAACTATACATTATGATATACTCAAAATGTTGAATATAGTTTAATTATACATGAAATATACACTAACTATACATGAAGTATACATTAACGAATTCGATCAACTCAAAATCACATCTAAATAGTCCCAAAATTTAGATATGAAAGCCTCTCAATATTTCAAGTCTTTTGATAATAACTCACTCAAAATTATTCAAGTTTTTAGTACATTGAATTTTTAAAAAAATAATAACGAAGAAGGCAAAGTAGAATGATGAAGAAGAGAAAAGGCAAAAAACATCCATTAATGCCGAAATTGAAAGGAAAAAAAAAAGCAGGGCACTATCAATAATGAAATTGAAAGGAAGAAGAAAAGTATTTGATCAATTTTAATAATTTTGAAAATTGAGTCAATTTTTGTGTAAAGCAAAAGGCGGAGCGACTCTTTTTGCATAATTTTTCCTTTTTAGGGTGTGTTTGGCGGGGAGGAAAATATTTTCCATGGAAAATGTTTTCTTGGAAAATAAGTGGATTTCTAATTTATTTTTTCATGTTTGGTTGGTGGGTAGAAAATATTTTCTAAAAGATATTTTTTAATGTTTGGTTGGTGATTGAAAAATATTTTTCAGATAATATCTTTTATTTTTTGCTCCAGACTAGAAAATATTCTTTAGGAAAATAATATTTACCTTGGTGGCGTAAAATATGAAATTTTAAAATTTTGAATTATTTTTCATTTTCTTTTAGATAATTGGCGGGGAATTGGCGGTTGGGGGATGGCTGGGTAGGGAGAGAGATGGTAAAAAAATTGCAAATTTGAAATTTGAAATATTTTTTTAAAATAATTATTTTTTAATTTTTTTTTACGGGGGTGGTGGGGAGGGGGCTGGGGGGTGTAGGGTCGGGGTGACATAAAAATGCAAAACACACCCAAATTTGAAGAAAATGAATTAATTTGAAAAATATTTTTCAAAACATTTAAGCCAACCAAATATGGAAAAACACACCCTAAATGTTCCATGAGGTTAGCTATAGCTGGAAGAGTGAAGACTGGATTAGGTCAAGTTCTCTTTCATATGCTTCTTAAGAAAATATAAATATTTTTGTTATAATTATATTAATGGAAATAACATCCACTCTTAAAAGTAGGTGAATTGAAATCATCACCAAACTATATCTCAATTCATTGATTCACCAATTTCATCAATCAAACCCTTTAACCAAAATTTTGGATATCCACGTAAAATTCCAATTTTGGGTAACAATGACTATTCATAGATTCACCAACTATTAATTGATTAGTTGCGTTAAGGTTATTATCTTTAATTTCTCAAGGATATCCTAAAATATTTATAGGCATATAATATAATATGGGTATGGATTAGAACCAAAAGTTTGTATATATCATTTATTAGAAGTAATAACAAAAACAATAACATATTTATATTGCATACAAAGAAGTAATCAATCAAAATCCCTAAAGAAACTTTTATTATACAAGATCATATAATTATTATAACTAGATGTATCAAAATCAATTTCCCAAAATCAGCTGTGTTGTTTACGGCGTTTCACTTCTCTCATTGCCCTATCGAGGCTACCGTCTCCTCTGTTGATTATTTACTATCTTTCTTATTGGATGGTATTTTCCTCGCCTTTTACTTGGTTTTGGTGTACTTGAGCTGAGGGTCTTTCGGAAACAACCTCTCTACCTCCACGAGGTAGTGGCAAGGTCTGCGTACACTCTACCCTCCCCAGACCCCACCTAGTGGGATTTCACTGGGTATGTTGTTGTTGTTGTAGTTGTGTTGTAGCCTATAAGTTGGAACAACCATTAAATGATTTGCCCTGCTTGCAACTATACCAAATTGCTCAGCCATGTCCAAATCCTTAGGCTGCATCTCATTTGGGAGTTCCCAATCAAAGCAATGAACCAATTGCGCCACCACAAGACGAACAATAATTAATGCCAATTGCATCCCGAGACAACTTCTTCTGCCAGAACCAAATTGTAAAAGTTGATAATCACATCCACGAACATCTACGTTACTTTCAAGAAATCTTTCTGACAAAAACTTATCAGCGTCGGTCCAAAAATTAGGATCCCTATGAATAGTGTATGCATTGACAATAACTTGTGATCCTTTTTTGATATAGAAATCATCTACCATACAATCTTCCATGGCTTCATGAAGTAGTAATGGGGCAGCAGCATGTAGCCTAAATGACTCTTTAAATACCATGTTTAAGTATTTTAAGTTTTCTAAGTCTGATTCTTGTACCATTCTGTTTAGGCCTACTACTTCTTCTAATTCTTTTTGGAGTTTCTTCATTATGTCTGGATTTCTTAGAAGCTCTGACAGCATCCATTCAATTGAACTTGATGATGTATCTATTGATGCCACAAGCATGTCCTGAATTTAAATTAAAAAATTAGTATAACAATAGTTTAATTATGATGAACCATCTAGATCATATTGAGTCATAATAATAAAGATAATATAAAGTATTCATGTAGTTGACTCAAATTAATTTTTGAAGTGACATATAGTTGATTGATTGCTAAGTTAGTAGTAAGTATATTATTCCTTTTTTCAATTTAAGTCCTCCCTCACTCCAACACCCTTTCATTTTTAATTCGTTTTACACTACTATAATTAGAAATAATTTAATTTTATAATTTTCATATTTTTATCCTTAATGAAACGATTTACAATCACATAAATATCTAAGGATGGTTTCATATCACAAATTTCAAAAAATCTTTTTTTTTCTTAGTCATTATATCAAGTCATTATCTCTATCAATGGAGAAATTTTAATGACTAGAAGAAAGATAGAGGATTTGAGATATTTTTGTCCTTTTATAATTTGATTAGAAGAAAGTATTTTTTTTTTTCAAATTTGTTATATAAAAACGAAGATCTTGTAAAAATAATGATTTGTTTATAAAAATTAAATGCTCCATTCATTTAAAAAAAGGACATAGTTTGACTTGACACATAATATAAAAAAATATAGAAGACTTTCAATTTTATGGTCCAAAATAAAGTTATGTCAAATGTACAAAAATATTTTTTTAATTTTGTGGTCTGAAACATGTCACATGAAAAATTGAAAAAATAATACTCTCTCCGTCCACTTTTAGTTGTCATGATTTCCATTTTTAGAGTCAAACAATAAGAACTTTGACTAACATTTTATAATGTATTTTTTATTCATCATATTGATATGCAAAAAATTACAATTTATAGTACTTTTTGTATAGTTTTTGAATATCTAGTTTTTTTTTTATTTAAAATATCGAATTAATGTAAATTAATTTAACTTTGAAAGTTAGTCAAATTGACTTTCGAAAAGCCCAACATGACAATTAAAATGAAAGGAGGGAGTACCAAAAAAAATATATCATTCTTTTTAAAACTGACTAAAAAAATATATGTCATTCTTTTTTAAACGAAGGAATATAAAACTAAAAAAAAAACATTTTTACAAGACTAGACCTCCCCCTCTATGCTTTGCGGTAATAATTCCTCTAGCATTATGACCTTTACCACAATGATGTTATATATCCATAAACCAAATTATTTCGTGGATTGAATTTTACTTGACTCTCCACCATTCAATTACGTGTGCAAGCAATCATTTTTTCCAAACTTATGCAACTTGACGACTATTGATGTTCTCGTTATATATATGTCTTCGAAACTTGTGTGTAGTACTTTATTCATAGGTGAATCACTATAATTTGTCGGTTGTTATTGTATAGTGGATTCATAGGTGGATCAGTATTTATCGATTTTTACGCTGCATAAATATAAAGATTTTTTATATGTAAAAATAATGATTCCTAGTAAAATATATATTGAATTAAAATTTTTTTGTAAGAGACTAGAAATCGTTTCTCTCTTTATTTTAAAAAATCGTGTTTTTCGTGATTTTTCCATGCTATATAATTCGTACCAATTCGATCGAAACGGAATGGACCACAATTTGTCAATTGTGCAACTTGACAATATTTTTATCTTCTTATATGCCTTTGTACTTGTGTGTAGTCTATTCATAGGTGGACCGCTATTGGTAAGTTGCTAGTCTACTTATTAGTAAATATTAACTTGGAATTTTGTTTAAATTTATGTGATATTTTTTTTAGTTCAAATACAGAATGTCATTTTTTTATAATTAGTAAAAGTTTAATTTTAAAATTCCAATTTTATCATTAATGATATAAATGATTAAGAATAATTTTAAACCACAAGTTTTAAATCTTTTATTTTATTTTATTTTGTGTCAAGCTAAACGGTGTTGCATATATTATACAGAGAGAGTAGTTGAAAAAGAAGTATTTGCTTCCTCCGTTTCAATTTATTAATTACTTTCTTTTTTATTCAAATTCAAAAATAATGTTTCTTTCTTTTTTTGATATTTTTTTAAATTTTAACTTTTTACCTGACATGATTAATAGATATTCTAGTATATTTTACATACTTGCATGCAACTTAATTTTCTACATACTTGCAATTTTACATCTAGATTAACAGTCATGTCCAGATCATTAGGGTGCAAGTTATTTGGTAGCTTCTAATTAAAGTAACGAACTAATTGTGCTACGATTGATAAATACTTGCAACTTTTAATTGATGAATTGAAACAGTTGTGGGTTCAAGTGTTGAAACATTTGATGTGTCCGTTAAGCAAACTTTTAATTCGTGGGCTGTCTTAATGTGGACAATTAATGATTTTTCAGCATACGGGATATTGTTAGGATGATAACAGCTAACAAATTAACTTGTTTTTACTATTTGAAAAATATTCAATCATTCACGTTATAATATGATTGAAAAAATTCTTGATTTGACTGTTAGCATCAATTCTTGCCAATGGATCATGAGTTTAGGAGTATGAAAAATGCATTTAAAAAGAATAAAGTTGAACGAGAGGCTGCCCACTTCTATCTTTAAAAAATATTTCACAAATTAAATCATTACATACAAAAAATTCATCACAAAAATAAAATAAATTTCATCATCCATCACAAAAATTCGGAACGCTTCTCATCCCTAATTCTATCACGTTCCATTCATGTGATGATATCTTCATCCTACAAAAGTATTGTTATTATCCTTTTTTTCTAATCATGTAATATAATAGGTAAAATAATATATACAATATAAAATAATAATATATAAACCTAAAATATTTGAAAACATATAGTAAAGTATGGATTAGAAGCAAAATATTGTATATATATTTTTTATTAGAAGTAACAAAAACAACGAAATATTTATTGTAGTGACCTTTCCCGTACTATTACAAGTGCATACAGAAGAACTTAATCAAAATAACTAAAAAAAAAATACATTATAATAAAAAGTCAAACGTCATATTATAATTAGATATATATCAAAACCAATTTCCCAAAATCAGCTGTGTTGTAGCCTATAAGTTGGAACCGCCATTAAATGATTTGCCCTGCCTGTAACTATACCAAATTGCTCAGTCATGTCCAAATCCTTAGGCTGCATCTCATTTGGGAGTTCCCAATCAAAGCAATGAACCAATTGTGCTACAACAAGACGAACAATAATTAATGCCAATTGCATCCCGAGACAACTTCTTCTGCCAGAACCAAATGGTAAAAGTTGATAATCACGTCCACGAACATCTACGTTACTTTCAAGAAATCTCTCTGGCAAAAACTTATCAGCGTCGGTCCAAAAATTAGGATCCCTATGAATAGTGTATGCATTGACAATAACTTGTGATCCTTTTTTGATATAGAAATCATCTACCATACAATCTTCCATGGCTTCATGAAGTAGTAATGGGGCAGCAGCATGTAGCCTAAATGACTCTTTAAATACCATGTTTAAGTATTTTAAGTTTTCTAAGTCTGATTCTTGTACCATTCTGTTTAGGCCTACTACTTCTTCTAATTCTTTTTGGAGTTTCTTCATTATGTCTGGATTTCTTAGAAGCTCTGACAGCATCCATTCAATTGAACTTGATGATGTATCTATTGATGCCACAAGCATGTCCTGAATTTAAATTAAAAAATTAGTATAACAATAATTTGATGATGATGAATCATCTAAGATCATATTATCGAGTCATAAAAATAAAGATAATATAAAGTATTCATGTAGTTGACTCAAATTAATTTTTGAAGTGACAGATAGCTGATTGATTGCTAAGTATGTTATTCCCTTTATTCAATTTATGCCTCCTTCGCTTCAATACCCTTTCATTTTAAATTTGTTTTACAATATTATAATTAGAAATAATTTAACTTTGTAATTTCTATATTTTTATCTTTAAAGAAATAATTTACAATCACATAAATATCTAAAGATTGTTTTATATCACAAATTTCAAAAAATCTTTTTTTTTTCTTAGTCATTATATCAATTCAAACAATACTTCATAGAATGAGATGGAGAGTAACATTCTTTTACTTTTAGTATGGTATATAAGGATTGACATCTTTCCTTATTTATTGTCATAGAAAATTATATGACTTATTTTAGATGTTAAGTTTTAAAAAATCTGTATTATTTTTTTAAACCAGTCAAATACCTTTATATAAATTGAGACAGAGAGAATGAACATACCAACATGACAGCTTTGACATGGCGACGATCAAATTGGAACTCTGCTTCACCAGATTGCATAATTTCCATCATAGTGTCTACAAAGTCTTTATTTTTCTTGTGGTCCTTAGCATTGACATGTTCATCAATAATCTTCTCTATAAATGGATCAAGCACCTTAGAAGTATCCTTCATTCTACGTGTGAGTCCTTGGAGGTCAATAACACCAAGAAAAGGGAAAAAATCACCAAGATTTGGTGTTGCAGCTAGAGTTGTAACCTCTTGAACTAAATACTTAAATCCCCTTTTGTCCAAATCCTTATCCGTGAACTTTTTCCCAAAAACCATCAAGCAACTCAAGTTGGCACTCAACTTCGACACTTGAGCACTAAGATCAACATCAACACGACCTTGAGCTATTTCTTTGATCGATTTGATCATAATGGCAATTTCTTCACTTCTAGTAGATTGGAATGAGTTAATCTTCATGTTACTCAACAAATGGACCGTACACAATTTTCTCATGTTACGCCAATACGCGCCATACTTTGAGAAAATCAAATTCCTTTGGCCATACGATATGTATTGAGCGGTCTCGTTATGAGGCCTACTAGCAAAAATATGATCATAAGTTTTGAGAATTTTTTCTGCTGATTCAGGGGAAGATATAACATAAGTTGGTACCAATCCAAATTTCATGTAGATGATAGGACCATATTTTAGAGAAAATTTGTGTAAATCATGAGTAAGATTTTCACCTAAAAGATGGAGATGTCCTAATATTGGAATGCCTTTTGGACCAGGAGGAAGTTTTTTCTTGTTTTTGATATTTAGTAACTCATAGAAAATGAATAATAAAATAAGAGCCAAAATGAATGTTGGCCACACAAAAGCCATTGATAATAATAATAAGACAAATAATAGACAATATTTGCAAGTTTGTTATATGATTTATGGGAAAGGGTACATACTTATATAGGAAAATAAATCATGTGAACGGCGGCCCCTCAATAGTTTACCTAGCTACTAATTTTATTGTGAAAAAAGAAAAGTCTATGTAGTACAAGTTGGTGAACATTGTGTCATAATATTATTGCTATTATTTTGAATAGTTTGTCATTATACGACAACACCAACTAAACAAAACCAAAAAATGAAACGCTATAGATAAACAATAAAATTCATTATTAATTTTTTCTTAGAACAAATTAGTATAGAGAAAAGATTAAGTATTAGTTATGTGCAATTTAGTAACGAATTAGAGATGAAATTCATAGCTAATAATTTCCATTTCTGTAGTAGTATGCTTGCTTTCAAAATCAGGGTGGAGCCAGCTTAGGCTTAGACGTTTATCCGAATCTCTTTTGACAGAAAATTGTACTTTATCTTTTTCAATTTATATGAGTTTGTTTGACTTGACACAAAATTTAAGAAAAAAAGAAAAACTTATGAAATTTCTGGTCTAAAATAAGTGATAGATATTTGTGTTGCTAGAAATCATTTCATCAAAGGTAAAATGAGCATTTTAAAGTTAAATTATTACTAAATATAATAATGTGTCATTCTGTTTGAGAAAGATTAAAAAGAAAAATAAGTCATATATTGAGACAAAATACAATATTATTTATAAATGGTTAACTTTTTTGAATATATATATAATAAATATTGAACACACTTCAGCTAATTTGTAAATTTACTTATTCATATTTCCTAAGTTATAATTCTGGCTTCGGCTACTGTTCAAAATGAATCATGCAACTTGAAGTAAGAAAGTCGGATACTTTACCAAAACGTGTTCCTTCCTTAGAAAGTACCAAAGTGTTCAAAACGCAAACATAAAGATGTTTGACACTGAAATAAAATAATTATTTATGTTATAGAAATTGTGTAAATGTAAACTTTTGGGATTTGAAAGTAAACATTAGTAACTTATAATACTTATCAGTTTTACTGTATAATATTTTTTAACAACCAGGACAATAATACAGTACAATTTGCTTTAATATATAGTTGTCACTTTGATGTCACAAATGACGCTTATTATTATTAATAATATTTATTATTATTATTATTATTATTATCATTATTATTATTATTATCATTATTATTATTTGTTAAAAGTTAAAACATGAATACCTCACAACATCATATCTTACATTAGTTTATTAAAAGTTGAGCATTTTCTTGTGACGTGCATGACAAATAAAAAAGTAATATGAATATTAAACTGTTTGCATGTTCTCTTTTTTTCTAAGTGAAATTGATCGTTTTCATTTATTATTTTTGGGATTAAGAAAAGCTTCTATATATCTTAATGCATCTAAGTACGTCAGTAGTTATCAAGAGCTATTGGATTGCAACTTAGTTTAATTGAGAATACGATAGTTAAAGCAACATATTGAAGTACTAATACATATCTTCTACAGCTCATTAAGAAATTAATCTATCTACTCATACCGCCTCAAATTATTTATTGTGAATTCTAAGAAAAAAAAACTCTTTCCATTCATATTTATATGTCGTCCTTATAAAAAAATAAATATTCTTTAATACTTGTCATTTCACAAAATAATGCATAAATGACATTATTTTTCCTCTTTTACCCTTAAGATTTATGGAAAAATCCTTTTGGCCAGAAAATTTGGCCAGAATGGTATTTTACCTTTTAAAACATTTTACCCTTTTAACTTTAATACATTTTAACTAAAAAATGGAAAAAAAAATCAGTTTATTTTAAATAAAAATATATTATAATTTTTTTAAATTTCTGACCAAATTCTGGCTAAATTTTCTGGCCATTTAGCATTACCCGAGATTTATTAGCCTTGAAAATATGTTAAGTAATTAATTCATGTTCATTTATTAAAAGCTTCACTTTACGAGAACCTTAAATAAGGGTACAATGATAAACTTGCTTAGTTTCTTAAGGAGCGTGAAACCTAAACTGGTGACAACTAAATAGGTAATGAGGGAATAGTTATCTAAAACTATTCATCATTTTAGATGTTCAGCAGAAAATTAATTATTGTTTTCCATTTTATTCTTAAAAGTTATTGTTCATAAAGACTACAAACATCTCAATTATGAATGATGTTGTAATTGTTCAAATAATAATAATAAAAAAAAAACAATATGTTTGTTAGAATTAGTGACCTTAGCGGAAAATAACTTAAAAACTCTTTATTCCTCAATTCTTTGAAGTCATTCCGGTCACATTCTTCTTATGCCACTAAGACACAATTTTCTGAGTCAATTTAAGATTCAAAACTAACAATGTAACTAATTATAGATTCAACATTTTATTCATTTTTTTTTGGAATAAAATTGTATTCTATTTAAAAATAGTATTTGACTGAGAAAATTTCAATACAACTTGATGTGGTATTTGAAATTTGAAAAACAACTAAGACCTTATTTTTACTTTTTCACTTTACTTTTAAATTTTTAATTTTTAATTTTTTTAAAAAACCAAAGTATTTATAAAATAACTCAATTTAAATCATATTTCATGTTCAATTACTAATATTTTACAATTTTTAAAAAATAAAAACTATATTTAGATTCTAAATATTAGCTGCAAAAAATTGGCTGAACACAACTCCAAATCCAACTTTGAAAATTTTAAATAAAGTGATTTTTTTTAATTTCATGGCAAAACACCTACGTATTTTAATCTTAAAAACTGATATTATGAGGTCAATTTTTTAAAGGATAAACTACTTTATTAGACATACATCACTACCATATATACTAATTTTACCTCTACTTTTAAACAATTACATATATTACCAATTTTAATATTTATACCATACTATTTATTATTGAAGATACAGTAAATACTCATATTAAAACTAGGATTGATTGATTATCTTTACATTTAAACTTCAAAATTAGTATTTTAATTAAAAACAAATATTTTTCTTCAGAGAGTATGAGTTATGGTAAAGCTCTAACTCTAACTCATCCTCTTTCCTTGATCAATCAAAATTTACTGAGAAGGAACACTCCATTAAAATGGATGTTCTACCCCTTGTTAACACACGCATCAAATTCTTAGCCTTTGATTTTCTCACTCTCAAACTAATCCCCCACGAATCCACCATTTTTTCTCACAAGGGGAGACACCTCTCGCGTGTAGAGACAATGGGTATCGCTGTAAGTAAAGATTTCAAGCCCAATAGGTTTATTAAATTCGACATTGATGATGGTACTGGTTGCATACCTTGTATACTATGGATCAACCAAGAAACTTTGCGTCACTTCTCCCGTTGGATCTAGCTAGGCGTAGTGAGCAACACCGATGAATCAAAAGGTGAAGCAAAACCCGCCGTGGTGAGATGCCTTGACTAACCACATATATAATCATAAAGTTTTAATAAGCGGAGATTTACGCATGTATTGACACATTATTGATGTAACCGATACATTATTGAGATATGATTCTATGTATCTAATTTTTATCAGTGTATCTTATTAAGTGTGTATGTATCTAATGAATACACTGGAGATTTACGTATAATTGGAAAGTGTATCTCATTAAGTGTGTATGTATCTAAATATATTGGAGATTTACGTATTATTGGAAATTTACGCATGTATTTGACACAATTTGTTCGGTCATGCATCCGAGTCTCATCATATGTATCTAGCCTCCTATCATGTATCTTAATATTATCATATATATTTGTTATGTTATTACTATGTATCTAACTATTTTCGTGTTTATCTTAGTTACATGTCTTTGGATATAACGTATGAAATTGATACTTGATACTTGATACATCCAATTATACATATAAAAGGTACATGAAATAATATTATTTCACAAAATAACAACTGAAATTAATTAAACACAAATACACTCCTTGAGTTAGTTTATATGTTTCTCATTTTTTGTCTAGAAAATGGGTCTCGTAACTCGTAAGATCAATTTTCTTTTTAAAAAATGAACGAGGAAATTGATTTTCGACTTCAGTTGGAGGTTGAGTTTCTACTAATATTTAGTGATGTCATTATAAGTGGAAGATTATGTATCTCGTTTCTATTAAAATGTACAAATAACTTGCTATAAAATTATATTGTTACAAATATAATTTCAGATCTCATCAAATATGAAAAGAAGGTTAGTCTTTTCATGGGATTTGAGAATAGTCATTGGTTGAATGGCCTAAAAGTTTGGTTGACTAATTGTAAATATGTGAAATTTTCATGAGTCAATAAACCATTGCTATGGTTTTTTTTTGTTTACACAAAGAAAAAGAAATGCAGTTTTGTTTCCTAATTTGACTTTTAAAACAATTAGAAATGAGAAGGTTCAGCTGTAATTTTATTTTTTTTGGGGGGGGGGGGAGGGGGTTAAGTATAATACTTAATTAATGTAATTGTTTGGGAGCTGATCAGAGTTATCCAGTTATTAGGAATGTAAGAATTAGTTTGGAAAATCAAGAGATAATTTATCTTTTTTTGTTTATTTTATCCTTGTTATTAAATACTATTCAATATCTAATACATTTTTCAAAGCATTAAATTCAATATATTTAAAGAGTAATATAGTAATATAACTCCGATTATTTATTGTTTCTTAAATTGTGCGCCAAACCAATAGTGGATAACTGCTGTCGGACAAAGTGAGTATTAGCTATGTAGAAATTAGTTGTTCATGTATTTATTATACATGCTTTACTTATTCAACCTTTCATCCTGCATAAAATAGGGATAAGACACAAATACCCTCTAGACTATGACCGAAATTCTAGAGACTCACCTAAACTTAACTAAGGTTCTATTCCTTTTGAATTCTATTTTACTTCGTAATCAACAGACACACCTAAACTTAACTAAGGTTCTTCTACCAATTTCGACACTCGATTTGCAACCTGTTTTTAGTTGTGGGAGTTTTCCCCTCAAAATCAACTTATTGGGAGCTCTTAAAAACTAATGAAAAGTTGTAGAGATTCATTAGATTTAACGTTAAATCTTGAATAGGAAATGTATTAATTACTCAAAATTATAGTAAATATTTTAATTTGTGTCCTAATATTGCGTAAACAACACAAATTCCAATAGTTTAGTGCCTAATTACCTCTCTTCTCTTGAGTTTGCATAATTACAAGTCCTACCATATTTTTCACCTCGGATACATGTATTTATCGCATCTAGATACATGTATCCGAGATCCATGCTAGTCAGATACATATCATTAAGTTTATCTAATTAAAGATTGTAATTGACAATCATAAATTAAGGAGGAATTCTAACAATTATGGAATATTCTGGTGTATCACAACTTCTAAAAATAATCAAAATAATTAAAATTCTGCTTTCTTTTGGGAGATTCAACAAACTTTACACTTCTTCTTCTTGAATAATTTCGAACATTTTTTGTTCAACAATGGTCAATATCAAAGTTTTATAAATCCAAATACATAGTGCGAAACTATTATAGATACACTGCCTAACTACTCCAAATACATTTTCTAACTTGTTTCAGATTAAAGTTAATTATTTAATATCATATTTAAGGGATTTGTGTATCTGATTTAATTTTTTAAAATATATGATATAATTATTAAAAAGTGGTATAATGAGTAATATTTTTAAACAAGAGATAAAATATGTATATATGGTAGTTAAGTATGTCTAATCATGTAGTTTTTCCAATATTTTACCTTTGGATCACCAAGGGGTTGGGTCGTTGTCCTTTCTTGAACTTATAAGAACAAGTAAATAACTTAACATTCAATCAAGTGCACCATTTAGTCATATTATAGTTTAGATGTCAATAAATAATATTATATCAATTTTAAAAAATAAAAAATAAAATGCTTAGTTTTACATAGGGATCACAGATTCATGTGACCTATTTTAGGCTACAAATTTGCCAAAAATAACATATTTATTGCATAACTTGATATAATGAAGACTTACGTCAAAATACATAATATATATTTATTAAAGAACTTGATATAATAACAATTGAACGATTTACCTCAAGAACCCTTTAGAGTTTAGTATATAATTGTCACGACCCAAAAATGGATGTGATGGCACTCGTCTTATCCCATAAAGACGCCTAAAACCCAAATGTAATTATAACATGCGGAAGTGAAATAAGAATAAAAGTTTAACAACATAGAATAACGCGGATAACATAACCAACTTAATTAAACCCCCAAAACTTCGTTGTAACATGCACAAGCCTCTCTAATGTATTACACTAGATTCAAAAGAAAACCACAAGTCTCAAATAATCTGTCTAACAAGATCATAAATAGGAGAAAGAGGATCCGTTGAGATGACAAACAACTACCTTACAAATCTTCACATAAAGCCTCAGACAAGGAGAGAAGAGAGAGTATCACGAAGACCCGAGCTCGTAACCTTCGCAAATGTAGAAGCAAGGGATGAGTACCAAACAATTCACTGTACTCATCAAGCAAACATCTAAACACAAAACTAAGAATATATAATATGGGTACTCCTTACACTCCAACCGAACCTCCACAACTACAACCTGCATAAAACCAGTCCAGCAACACACGAGATCAAGTTCATCAATCACAAGTTCCAAAGAAAGGCACTCACAAGTTCACAATTGATAAATATATACTATGCAATGAAATGCAATGCAAAGTATAGTAATGCATGTCTAACCTAACAATACACACCCGATGTCTCTCAGACCCATAGGAGACATATATGTCCATGCATCTGTCACGACCCTCGATAATAGAAAATATCGCGTTGTGCGACACGTCCTCGAATCATAATATTTGTCGCGGCATGCGGCACATCCCTCGAAATGGGACATACTATTTAATTTCTTATTATCCTTCCTCAGTTCACACAACACTTGTTATAATCNCCGGACAATCACTTCAGGATTTAATCCTTCCCCTTTTATTGGGCTTCCAAATCAACACAATTTATTCAAATAAAAAATCACAATAAGATTTCGAAACTAACAACACCTATATTACTATATGTCTATCCTAGACCCAAAAACCCACCCAAATTACTACTATTAGAAGTGTGAAGAAGCATACATGTGATGGGAACATGTGTGCTTCTTGGAATTAAATTTAAGATAAAGGGTAATTTTGTCCTTCAAATTTTTTCACTTTATAATTGTATGTTTTAGATAACTTATACTAAAGTTACATTGGGTGTACATTTTTCTTCATGGAAAAAAAGGGTATTACATCTTTGCTTTATCTTAAATTTCCATATCCCACCTTCAACTTTAATTTAAAATATTATTGGCAGTAGATGTAGGCAAAGGCGAACCCAGGATTTGAAGATTTCGGGTGCCCCAATATTATCTTAGCTCAAATATGAGCTCTAAGATAAACTTAAAATAAAAATAATGAAAATATGGTCTAGCTGGATTTGAACTCAAGTCTCGCAAGTGGTTCCTTTGGCTTGTACCAGTAGCACAACACCACTCTTATGCTACTCATGGGTGCACTGTTAATTATATCCTAATTTCTGTCAGTTTCTCAAGATTGATATACATATATACACATGATTTTTTTCGAATCTAACAAATTTACGTGCACCCCTACTTTATTTGGGGGGGGGGGGTTCCGCATCTGCATGTAGGCATTAGCAATCCTTGATCTTGGCGTGATCACGTGGCTTCACCGAACTTTACCGTATCATATTTTTTGATTTATTATATATTTAATAATTATGTAAAAGATAGTATAAATCACAATAATTGAATTTTAATTACCAAAAAAAATATATAAAGGGTGACTCAAAATTTCATCTAAATAACATAAATTTGAATATAAAGAGTAATATTTATTATCTTAAAATTACAAAAAAAAAAAAAGATAAATCACAATAATTAACATCTTAAATATGTAAAAACCTCATAGAAAATTGGTTGACTCTAATTATATCCGCACCACATAAATTGAGATAAAGGGTATTATATATATCCAAAAATAATTATAAAAAACTTGGTTAAGCCTCAAAATTCCTCAAAATTCCATATATTTCACGACCCAGACCGTCGTGATTGACATCCACACTAACCTTTCGATGGGAGAACCATTAATACAACCTGACTAAGTAACTTAATCAAAAACTAAGCATTTAAAGATACAAAAGTAGGTTTAAATGTCTAAAGAAATATGGAGTTCCCATAAACTCCAAAAGTTTTAACAAAACAACTAACGAACTGTTGTGGAAACAACCCCTAGAACCTGAAAGTCATTGTACCAAAAATTCAAGTCTAAGAGAAAAGGGGTACAACCCAAAACTAAACATAAGCAATGTCTAAAAACATAAATAGTCTAAGTCTGAAAAGAGTGGACTAAACTAAGGATGGATCCATGACAGCCTGGAGGAACTGGCTCACTTTTGAATCTGGTCTCGATCAGTTATTTTCTAGCTGAGGTCTATCCGTAGACGCCTGAAGATGTCATGTACTCAACAAAGAATGAGCAAGTACAATATCAGTACACAACCAAAGTTTATTGGTAGGATCACACGGTTATTTCGGTAAGC
This sequence comes from Solanum stenotomum, assembly GCF_019186545.1. Taxonomy (NCBI): domain Eukaryota; kingdom Viridiplantae; phylum Streptophyta; class Magnoliopsida; order Solanales; family Solanaceae; genus Solanum; species Solanum stenotomum. The sequence continues at coordinate 16,020,895 of NC_064283.1, read as the reverse complement.
GAAATACACGCAAGCAATTACAGCACAGTAATCATAGACATACAGAATACATGGATCAGTTATCAATTCAAGCGCAACATACAGTTCCCAATATTAACGACAATACACATGAATGTAATAATCACAATGGTTCTCTCGTGGAATCCACACCCAAACTGTTAGTGCGTCAGAACGTGACACTCGATCCAATATATGTGTCGAAACGTGACACCCGATCCAATATATGTGTCAGAACATGACACCCGATCCAATGTATGTGTCGAAACGTGACACCCGATCCAATCAAAACAGCCACAATCACAATCACACCCATAATGAACAATACTTATAGTCATACAATCAAGTAATGAATTCATAACATATAATTGTTCATATACATATACTCATTTGCATTAGATTTGAGTTCCTTATTCTCATACATGCATGCATACAATGAAGCAATTACTAACATATATCACACAAACAGGAAATCAAACTATCACCTACCTCGAAACCAAGCTTGCCTCCTCTTAAGACACTTGAGCCTTCCCTTTTCGAATTCTTTCTGCTTGTTCTTGGTCTAAAAATAATCAATTAGCGTAAGGATCAATAAATGAGGCCTAATTTACTCGGATAATAATCAATCTATCTATCCATGGCCAAACCCAAGATCCTAATGTTCAATTAGGGCTTTTCCCACCATTAACTTCAGGCCAAAACCCTCCCCCAATGATCATTTCCCAATATTCTAAGGTCTACGAATCAATTTATGGATTGGGGGAGTAGAAATCTTGCCTTTAGCGTTAGAAAATGTGGGAAATTGGTCAAGAACTATTATGGGTCGTCTCTTAGCTCTCAAGAACGAAGTTTTCATAAAAATAACGAAATTGGGGTTTTTCCCCGACTTAAGTCGTGACTGGCCCTCGATGGTGGACCCCATCCCACCACAGCGGCCCCGCCTTGGCTGCTTGCACGGAGAAAGAGAGTCGAAATTTGAGTTCCAAACTCCCATTTCGCAACACACCTTCCACTCTTGACGTTCACAAACTATCTGCTCACGTTAAGATCAATTTCGGGAGTTCTACTCGCCTGAATTCGATTCCGTAAAGCAGTATAGACTCCCTAACATCTTGGCTATCCACTCATGTGATAAAATTTATAATTAATTAACTCATTCATTACCATATTTCCTAAACCTCACCTGACTTAGATTTCGTTCAAATCTGGACTAGGCTAGGAATTCCCAAGTTACTACTCAAAAGTTTTCAGGCCCAAATTCTTTCCCTATTAGCTTTTCTATAATGAGAACAGGTCATTACAATATATATCACATAAATTGAGACAAAAGAAATAACATGTATAATATGAAAATTATGTAAAAAATNATTATTATTATTATTATTATTATTATTATTATTATTATTATTATTTGTTAAAAGTTAAAACATGAATACCTCACAACATCATATCTTACATTAGTTTATTAAAAGTTGAGCATTTTCTTGTGACGTGCATGACAAATAAAAAAGTAATATGAATATTAAACTGTTTGCATGTTCTCTTTTTTTCTAAGTGAAATTGATCGTTTTCATTTATTATTTTTGGGATTAAGAAAAGCTTCTATATATCTTAATGCCTCTATGTACGTCAGTAGTTATCAAGAGCTATTGGATTGCAACTTAGTTTAATTGAGAATACGATAGTTAAAGCAACATATTGAAGTACTAATACATATCTTCTACAGCTCATTAAGCAATTAATATATCTACTCATCCCGCCTCAAATTATTTGTTGTGAATTCTAAAAAACAATACTCTTTCCGTTCATATTTATATGTCGTTCTTGTAAAAAAATAAATAGTCTTGAATACTTGTCATTTCACAAAATAATGCATAAACGACATTATTTTTCCTATTTTAACCTTAAGATTTATGGAAAAATCCTTTTGGCCAGAATGGTATTTTACCTATGTTATTTTACCTTTAAAAACATTTTTACCCTTTTAACTTTAATACATTTTAACTAAAAAATGGAAAAAAAATCAGTTTATTTTAAAATAAAAAATATTATAGTTTTTTTAAATTTCTAACCAAATTCTGGCTAAATTTTCTGGCCATTTAGCATCACCCGAGATTTATTAGCCTTGAAAATATGTTAAGTAATTAATTCATGTTCATTTATTAAAAGCTTCACTTTACGAGAACCTTAAATAAGGGTACAATGATAAACTTGCTTAGTTTCTTAAGGAGCGTGAAACCTAAACTGGTGACAACTAAATAGGTAATGAGGGAATAGTTATCTAAAACTATTCATCATTTTAGATGTTCAGCAGAAAATTAATTATTGTTTTCCATTTTATTCTTAAAAGTTATTGTTCATAAAGACTACAAACATCTCAATTATGAATGATGTTGTAATTGTTCAAATAATAATAATAAAAAAAAAACAATATGTTTGTTAGAATTAGTGACCTTAGCGGAAAATAACTTAAAAACTCTTTATTCCTCAATTCTTTGAAGTCATTCCGGTCACATTCTTCTTATGCCACTAAGACACAATTTTCTGAGTCAATTTAAGATTCAAAACTAACAATGTAACTAATTATAGATTCAACATTTTATTCATTTTTTTTTGGAATAAAATTGTACTCTATTTAAAAATAGTATTTGACTGAGAAAATTTCAATACAACTTGATGTTGTATTTGAAATTTGAAAAACAACTAAGACCTTATTTTTACTTTTTCACTTTACTTTTAAATTATTTTTTTTTTATTAAAAAACCAAAGTTTTTATTTATAAAATAACTCAATTTAAATCATATTTCATGTTCAAATACTAATATTTTACAATTTTTTTTAAAAAAACTATATTTAGATTCTAAATATTAGCTGCAAAAAATTGGCTGAACACAACTCCAAATCCAACTTTGAAAATTTTAAATAAAGTGATTTTTTTTAATTTCATGGCAAAACACCTACGTATTTTAATCTTAAAAACTGATATTATGAGGTCAATTTTTTAAAGGATAAACTACTTTATTAGACATACATCACTACCATATATACTAATTTTACCTCTACTTTTAAACAATTACATATATTACCAATTTTAATATTTATACCATACTATTTATTATTGAAGATACAGTAAATACTCATATTAAAACTAGGATTGATTGATTATCTTTACATTTAAACTTCAAAATTAGTATTTTAATTAAAAACAAATATTTTTCTTCAGAGAGTATGAGTTATGGTAAAACTCTAACTCTAACTCATCCTCTTTCCTTGATCAATCGAAATTTACTGAGAGGAAACACTCCATTAAAATGGATGTTCTACACCTTGTTAACACACACATCAAATTCTTAGCCTTTGATTTTCTCACTCTCAAACTAATCCCCCACGAATCCACCATTTTTTCTCACAAGGGGAGACACCTCTCGCGTGTAGAGACAATGGGTATCGCTGTAAGTAAAGATTTCAAGCCCAATAGGTTTATTAAATTCGACATTGATGATGGTACTGGTTGCATACCTTGTATACTATGGATCAACCAAGAAACTTTGCGTCACTTCTCCCGTTGGATCTAGCTAGGCGTAGTGAGCAACACCGATGAATCAAAAGGTGAAGCAAAACCCGCCGTGGTGAGATGCCTTGACTAACCACATATATAATCATAAAGTTTTAATAAGCGGAGATTTACGCATGTATTGACACATTATTGATGTAACCGATACATTATTGAGATATGATTCTATGTATCTAATTTTTATCAGTGTATCTTATTAAGTGTGTATGTATCTAATGAATACACTGGAGATTTACGTATAATTGGAAAGTGTATCTCATTAAGTGTGTATGTATCTAAATATATTGGAGATTTACGTATTATTGGAAATTTACGCATGTATTTGACACAATTTGTTCGGTCATGTATCCGAGTCTCATAATATGTATCTAGCCTCTTATCATGTATCTTAATATTATCATATATATTTGTTATGTTATTACAATGTATCTAACTATTTTCGTGTTTATCTTAATTACAACTTACATGTCTTTGGCTATAACGTATGAAATTGATACTTGATACATTAAATTATACATATAAAAGGTACATGAAATAATATTATTTCACAAAATAACAAATGAAATTAATTAAACACAGATTCACTCCTTGAGGTTAGTTTATATGTTTCTCATTTTTTATCTAGAAAATCGGTCTCGTAACTCGTAAGATCAATTTTCTTTTTAAAAAATGAACAAGGAAATTGATTTTCGACTTCAGTTGGAGGTTGAGTTTCTACTAATATTTAGTGATGTCATTATAAGTGGAAGATTATGTATCTTGTTTCTATTAAAATGTACAAATAACTTGCTATAACATTATATTGTTACAAATATAATTTCAGATCTCATCAAGTATGAAAAGAAGGTTATTCTTCTCATGAGAATAGTCATTGGTTGAATGGCCTAAAAGTTACGTTGACTAATTGAATATGTGAAATTTTCATGAGTCAATAAACCACTGCTATGGTTTTTTTTTTGTTTACTCAAAGAAAAAGAAATGCAGTTTTGTTTACTAATTTGACTTTTAAAACAATTAGAAATGGGAAGGTTCAGCTGTAATTTTTTTTTTGGGGGGGCGGGGGGGGGGGGGGGGGGNGGGGGGGGGAGAGTTAAGTATAATACTTAATTAATGTAATTGTTTGGGAGCTGATAACAGTTATCCAGTTATTAGGAATGTACTCCCTCTGTCCACAATTAATTGTCATGGTTTCCTTTTTTAGAGTCAAACAATAAGAACTTTGACCAACATTTTACGATGTATATTTTCATCATATTGATATGCAAAAAATTGCAACTTATAGTACTTTTTGTATAGTTTTTGAATATCTAATTTTTTTAAAAAAATATCTAATTAATGTAATCTAATTTAACTTTAAAAATTAGTCAAATTGACTTTCGAAAAGCACAACATGACAAATAAAAGTGGACAGAGGGAGTAAGAATTAGTTTGGAAAATCAAGAGATAATTTATTTTTTTTGTTTATCTTATCCTTGTTATTAAATACTATTCAATATCTAATACATTTTTCAAAGCATGAAATTCAATATATTTAAAGAGTAATATAGTAATATAGCTCCTATTATTTATTGTTTCTTAAATTGTGCGCCAAGCCAATAGTGGACAACTGTTGTCGGACAAATGAGTATTAGCTATGTAGAAATTAGTTGTTCATGTATTTATTATACATGCTTTGCTTATTCAACCTTTCATCCTGCATAAAATAGGGATAAGACACAAATAACCTCTAGACAATGATCGAAATTCTAGAGACTCATCTAAACTTAACTAAGGTTCTATTGCCTTCTGAATTCTATTGTACTTCGTAATCAACAGACACACCTAAACTTAACTAAGGTTCTACTACCAATTTCGACACTCGATTTGCAACCCGTTTTTAGTTGTGGGAGTTTTTCCCTCAAAATCAACTTGTTGGGAACTCTTAAGAGATGACAAACAACTACCTCACAAATCTCCACATGAAGCCTCAGACAAGGAGAGAAGAGAGAGTATCACGAAGACCTGAACTCGTAACCTTCACAAATGTAGAAGCAAGGGATGAGTACCAAACAACACGGTACTCATCAAGCAAACATCTAAACACAAAACTAAGAATATATAATATGGGTACTCCTTACACTCCAACCGAACCTTCACAACTATAACCTGCATAAAACCAGTCCAGCAACACACAAGATCAAGTTCATCAATCACAAGTTCACAATTGATAAAGATATACTATGCAATGAAATGCAATGCAAAGTATAGTGATGCATGTCTAACTTAACAATACACACCCGATGTCTCTCAGACCCATGTGAGACATATATATCCATGCATTTGTCGCGGCATGTGACACGATCCTCGATAATTGAAAACATCGCGGCGTGCGTCACGTCCTCGAATCATAATATTCGTCGCGGCATGCGGCACAGCCCTCGAAATGGGACATACTCTTTAATTTCTTATTATCCTTCCTCAGTTCACACAACACTTGTAATAATCGTGTCTCAAAACCAATGCAATTAGGCATGTTCACACAAATAAGGAAAAGGTGACCATTTTCATATCAATGCACAATTCACAACAATACAAACGTGACACAACATCAACAATGAATCAATAAAGCCTTCCAATCATTCTTAACACATCACATATCAATATATAAATCAAGTTGTCTTTTATTACCCATTTTTCATTATTAAGATCATTCAATATGATCAAGTAAATCCATCACCAAGTCCCATAACTCTCCCAAACACACAATAAGGAAATACACGATTTTATACACTTAACAAGGGTCGAGAAGTCCACTTGCCTCAAATAACCGGACAATCACTTCAGGATTTAATCCTTCCCCTTTTATTGGGCTTCCAAATCAACACAATTTATTCAAATAAAAAATTACAATAAGATTTCGAAACTAACAACACCTATATTACTATATGTCTATCCTAGACCCAAAAACCCACCCAAATTACTACTATTAGAAGTGTGAAGAAGCATACATATGATGGGAACATGTGTGCTTCTTGGAATTAAGTTTAAGATAAAGGGTAATTTTGTCCTTCAATTTTTTTCACTTTATAATTGTATGTTTTAGATAACTTATACTAAAGTAACATTGGGTGTACATTTTTCTTCATGGAAAAAAAGGGTATTACATCTTTGCTTTATCTTAAATTTCCATATCCCACCTTCAACTTTAATTTAAAATATTATTGGCAGTAGATGTAGGCAAAGGCGAACCCACGATTTGAAGATTTCGGGTGCACCAATATTATCTTAGCTCAAATATGAGCTCTAAGATAAACTTAAAATAAAAATAATGAAAATATGGTCTAGCTGGATTTGAACTCAAGTCTCGCAAGTGGTTCCTTTGGCTTGTACCAGTAGCACAACACCACTCTTATGCTACTCATGGGTGCACTGTTAATTATATCCTAATTTCTGTCAGTTTCTCAAGATTGATATATATAAATACACATGATTTTTTCTGAATCTAACAAATGCACATACCCCCCCCCCTTTTTTTTTGGGGGGGGGGGGGGGGGTCTGCATCTGGATGTAGGCATTAACAATCCTTGATCTTGGCATGATCACGTGGCTTCACCGAACTTTACCGTATCATAATTTTTGATTTATTATATATTTAATTATTATGTAAAAGATAGTATAAATTACAATAATTAAATTTTAATTACCAAAAAATATATATAAAGGGTGACTCAAAATTTCATCTAAATAACATAAATTGGAATATAAAGAGTAATATTCATTATCTTAAAATTATAAAATAAAAAGATAAATCACAATAATTAACATCTTAAATATGTAAAAACCTCATAGAAAATTGGTTGAGTCTAATTATATCCGCACCACATAAATTGAGACAAAGGGTATTATATATATCCAAAAATAATTATAAAAAACTAGGTTAAGCCTCAAAATTCCATATATTTCACGACCTAGACCGTTGTGATTGACACCCACACTAACCCTCCGGTGGGAGAACCATTACTACAACTTGACTAAGCAACTTAATAAAAAATTAAGCATTTAAAGATACAAAAGTAGGTTTAAATGTCTAAAGAAATATGGAGATTCCATAAACTCCAAAAGTTTTAACAAAACAACTAACGAACTATTGTGGAAACAACCCCTAAAACTTGAAAGTCATTGTACCAAAAATTCAAGTCTAAGAGAAAAGGGGTACAACCTAAAACTAAACATAAGCAATGTCTAAAAACATAAATAGTCTAAGTCTGAAAAGAGTGGACTAAACTAAAGATGGATCCATGACAGCCTGGAAGAACTGGCTCACTCTTGAATCCAGTCTCGATCAATTGTCTCCTTGCTGAGGTCTATCCGTAGCCACCTGAAGATGTCATGTACTCAACAAAGAACGAGCAAGTACAATATCAGTACACAACCACAGTTTACTGGTAGGATTACGCAGTTATTTCAGTAAGCGAAATACACGCAATCAATTGCAGCACAATATCATATA
>NC_064283.1:15959218-16012767 GCF_019186545.1 Solanum stenotomum | reverse complement strand
ATAGAATACATGGATCATTTATCAATTCAAGCGCAACATACAATTCTCAATATTAACGACAATACACATGAATGTAATAATCACAATGGTTCTCTCGTGGAACCCACATCCAAACTGTTAGTGTATCGAAATGTGACACCTGATCCAATGTATGCATCGAAATGTGACACCCGAACCAATATATGTGTCAGAATGTGACACCCGATCCAATGTATGTGTCGGAACGTGACACCCGATCTAATCAATACAACGACAATCACAATCACACCCATAATGAACAATACTCATAGTCATACAATCAAGTAATGGATTCATGACATGTAATTGTTCATATACATATACTCATTTGCATTAGATTTGATTTGCATTCCTTATTCTTATACATGCATGCATACAATGAAGCAATTACTAACATGAATCACACAAATAGGAAATCAAACCATCACCTACCTCGAAACCAAGCTTGAATCCTCTTAAGACAATTGAGCCTTCCCTTTCCGAATTCTTTCCGCTTGTTCTTGGTCTAAAAATAATCAATTAACGCAAGGATCAATAAACGAGGCCTAATTTACTCGAATAATAATCAATCTATCTATCCATGGCCAAATCCAAGATCCTAATGTTCAATTAGGGCTTTTCCCACCATTAACTTCAGGCCAAAACCCTACCCCAATGATCATTACCCAATATTATAAGGTCTACGAATCAATTTATGAATTATGGAGTAGAAATCTTACCTTTAGCGTTAGAAAACGTGGGAAACTGGTCAAGAACTATTCTGGGTCATCTCTTAGCTCTCAAGAACGAAGTTTGCATAAAAATAACAAAATTGGGGTTTTTCCCCGACTTAAGTCGCGACTAGCCCTCTATGGTGGACCCTATCCCACCACAGCGGCCCAGCCCTAGCTGCTTGCACGGAGAAAGAGAGTTGGAATTTGAGTTCCAAACTCCCATTTCGCAACACACCTTCCACTCTTGACGTTCACAAACTACCTGCTCACATTAAGATCAGTTTCGGGAGTTCTACTCGCCCGAATTCGATTCTGTAAAGCAGTACGAACTCCCTAATGTCTTGGCTATCGACTCATGTGATAAAATTTATAATTAATTCTCTCATTCATTACCAGATTTCCTAAACCTCACCTGGCTCAGATTTCATCCAAATCTGAACTAGGCTAGGAATTTCCAAGTTACTACTCAAAAGTTTTCTGGCCCAAATTCTTTTCCCATTAGATTTTCTATAAAGAGAACAGGTCGTTACAATATATATCACATAGATTGAGACAAAAGAAATAACATGTATAATATGAAAATTGCGTAAAAAATGCAAAAAATCATAATAATTAACAACTTAAAATAATTTATAAACAAAAGTTTTTTAAAATGTACAAGGAATTACAATAATTAAAAATTTAAAATATTGTTAAAATTCATACAAAAAAATTGATTGGCACTCCAAATTTTATTTGTGTAATATAAATTGGGAAAGAAAAAAGTAACATATATTGGGCTCGTACACATTGGGATAGTGAGAATGACATATATTATCTAACAATTATGTAAAAATTCACTATAAATCACAATAATTAACAATTTAAAAATAAAATAAATATTTTTTTTATAAAAATCAACAACTTAAAGTATTTAAAAATCATATAAAAATTTGGTTAACTCTCCAAATTTCATCTGTGTCACATAAATTCAAACAACAAAAGTAACATATATTGGGTTTGTGCTGACACATGGTATATATATATATATATATATATATATATATATATATATATATATATAGAAGAGGCTATGTAACGACCTGAATCGTCGTTATTTAGGAAAGCCAAAAATCCAGGAAAATTCTGGGCCATTGTCTCGTCAGAGCGGGCCAGTTGCCACTAGGGCGGCGGTGCCAGGGCAGGGTAAGTTGGCGCTAAAGCGGGATATGTGAGGCAGAATGTAAATAACGTGATTCCTTATTTTCTCATTCTTCCTAAAATACCTAAATTAGTCATAAAACACCCTAGAAACCCCCAAAAAGCTTCTNATATATATATATATATATATATATAAGAGGCTATGTAACGACTCAAACCGTTGTTATTTAGGAAAACCAAAAATCCAGGAAAATTCTAGGCCATTGTCCCCTAGAGTGGGCTAGTTGCCACTAGGGCGGCAGCGTCAGGGCGGGGTAAGTTGGCGCTAAAGCGGGATAGGCGAGGCAGAATGTAAATAACGTGAATCCTTATTTCCTCCTTCTTTCTAAAATACCTAAATTTGTCATAAAACACCCTAGAAACCCCCCAAAAAGCTGCTCCAAGCTTGGGAAAGATGGAGAGAGATTTCTAGCGAAATAATGTCGATAGATTGCGAATTTTTGGTCAAGATCACCCTCACGAGTTCTGGAGGCAAGAATCATAGGCCAAACTCATTGCATCTGCTTGGCGCCCAGGTATGCTAGGTTTTATGAATTGAATAGTTATAAATCTGTGTTCACTGCGTGATATATGTAATTCAATGGTAGGAATTATGCGTAGGCCTTCGCGCACCAAAAGAAATACGACTAAACCCTAGGAAAAAGCCTTAGATGATGAACTAGGGCTAAGTAGGGTTGAATTAGTGTCTACATGAGATTCATCAATGATTAGTTCATTGGGATGGCTGTGATCCTATAATTGTGTGTTGTAGGTTGCTCTTGTTTCATTGTAATACGTGTCTGTATGTGAATGAAACCTGTTGATCACAGCTAATGTGAACAAGTATGAATGAAGAACTATATATTATGAATCATCTATTGTTGTATTATTGTGATGATATGCCTTGTGGTTGTGATTGTGGATCGGTTGCCACTTTTTGGCATAACTAACTAGGATCGGTTGCCACATTTCGACATAAATATGAGATCGATTGTCACGTTCCGACATAATCTTTGGATTGGTTTCTAAGTTTCAGCATAATCTTTGGATCGATTACCACGTTTCGGTATGTATACAGATTGAGTTTGGGTTCCATGAGAGAACCAATGACTTGAAATAATTGTAGGCCTTGAGAATTGTGAAGTAGTACCTTGTTCATAATGATAATTGATATTGTATTTACCAGAGTTGTTTTATGGTTATGGGGACTTATGTTTGATTGTTATTCTATGTTGACTAACTTGATATGTACCTTAAGATGGAGTGATACAATACGTGGGGAGTGAATGTTGCAAGAGTTGTTAATGACCGGGTAAAAGGTGTCGTGTGTTGTAATGGCAAGGAGTGGGGGTAGTGTACATGATGGAAGTGTTTAGGTGGATATTACACTTTAGAGAAAGGGTTTCGTGGATAGTAGGAAGCTTGATGTGATGTACTATGTGGCCATGTCTGGGTAATATGAAAAGATAGTAAGGGTGTGACGTGAGCAATTAGTTGGGATGTTTGTAGCTGTAATTGGAGAATTTTCTATGTCTTAGAATGGTTAAGGTATGATCAAGAACCTAGTAAGTAGGTTGACAGAGAAGGTAGTTAGTAGTAAAAGTACTAGTGTAATTATGGAGTATTTGAGAAAGGGTAAGGGTGGAGAAGTGAGTGGTCTTGTTATATGTTCTTATTAGTTGATTTCTTATGTTATGTGGTGGGCGTCGGGTTGACTGATGATGTCTACCAGTACATGTGTTTTGTACTGATACTACTCTTGTTATGTCTTTTTGACATAGTTTGGATGCAGGTTGGTAATGTTTCATTAGGTGAAGATGTAGAAATCTCCAGCAGCTTATACTTTTCCTTCCTCATAGTGGGAGTTGTGTCATTTATTATATTGTCCAGTTTGTACTCTTAGTAGCTCTTGTACCTGTTTAGACTATATCCCTGGGGTGTTTATTTCTTACGAGTCTTAATCTTGAGTCGTTTTAAACTCTTGTTTTATATAAAGTTTCATTTATGTTCGTTTCCATTAATTTTTCCCCATGTTTAAAGTTTGGGATATGAGGGTTTTCCTACTTAGGTATTAGAGTGGGTGCCCACACGGCCCAGTGGGTTGGGTCGTGACAAATTGGTATCAGAGCCCAGGTTACCGGTCTCTTAGTACAAAAGAAAAATGTGGACTAGACTCCTGCAGATTGGTGTGTTGACATCCATATCTAATCTTCAGGAAGTTATGAAACATTCTAGGAGGTTGTCACATCTCTTCTCTCCTTTCGTGCGAGTGTCGCTTGTGGTATGGGTTGAGTCCAATTAGTATCTCCCGATTCCAATTGGTATCTCAACAAAGTGAACTAGATATCATGTTTACGACTGAAGGGACACAAACAAGGTTAATTGGAACTGAGAAGGTTCCAATTGGTATCTGGCCTTAGGGGTTGTGTAAGACATAGATGATCTGTAATGGTTATCTATGGAATAAACTAACTAATTAATAATTTGGGCTTGTCTGTGAATTGTAACTTGAAATATGTGAATGTGTGCTTCTTGTTTTCCTGAATTAACTGTGAATGTGAAGGTGGTAATTGCTTGACTGTGACGATGTGGTTATGGGCACAATAATTGCGTGTGTAAATCTTGATATGTGCGAAGTGTTGGCAAGTTGTTGAAATTATTTAAGTGTAACTACTCGAGTATCATGAAAACTATTGAGGGAAGAAGTCATAACTAAGTTGGTACGAGGGTCTAGATAAATTACGTGATGATTCGTATGACGAAAATCTGGACGTGCGTCGTAACCATCAATTAGTCCTGTGAATGTCTGGGTGTAACGTTGAATTAATGAGAACGAGTTGGATGCCGTGTCGTTAAGATTGACTCGAATTAGCTAATGATTTTCCTAGTGTTGAGGTTTATCTTAGAATGTTTGGTTAAGCTGGGAACCTTGGGGAAATTATAGAATAATGAAAAGAACCCAAAAATTATTGGCCTAGGTTCTGGTCTCATCGGAGCCGCTGGAGCGGGATTATTCCCGCCATAGCGAGACCGCCAGAGCGGGACAGGGCGAGGCAGAACCTCAACCCAGCCTTCCCTATTTTTCCTAAATTCAGTTTTCAACCCCGAATGGGATTCGAACAAATCCCTGCAATTTTTTCAGCATTCAACAATTTGAGAATAGATTATAAAACATAGTAATTAATTAAAGGCTGTGCAAATCAACAAAAATCAGCATCCATGTACTACAAAACTTAGGAAAGCAAAAGGTAAAAACAAAGTGTCTTAAAAATTAAAAGCCAATGGGTAAAATAGCAACCCAAATCAAGAACCCTCGGACTGGGTAGTGTCCACATCAGAATTTAGATCCTCCGGAGGTACCAGGCCAGTAGATGCCTCGTCCATAAAGGTAAAGTGCTGAAGTCCCCTTTCTCAACCCGGAAAAGCTCCTGACTAGGGGCAATGCAGGTGAATATAGTCCGCACATTTTTCCATATCCGGACTAATAGGCGATCCCTCTCCAGATCCTTCCTCCTTTCTTAACGCAATTGGCGGCAGAGCATCTCGACCTTGAGGGCAGTGCTGGGTGGGCACGGAGTGAAGTCAACATAGGCACTCCCCAATCTCTCTCGGACGGCAACGAGATCCTCCTCGACGCGTGCCTTGTCATCCGAACCGGCAGCTGCCCTACTATTGCTAGCCTTGCCAGTCTACCTCCTCTTGCTCCGAGAAGTAGAACTTGCTCTAACCAAATGAGGGTGAATGGGCGGATCCATAGGAAGTACCTCGTCAACATCAAATAGTGGCACTCCCGCCCGCTTGCACAAAGAAGTGATGAGACCAGGGATAAATAACGTCTTCTTGTTACCTCGGTAGAACATCTTCCACTCGGAAAAAATTTGTGCCCCCACGTTCAGCTCTTTACCCTGTATGGTGCACGCCACCACCAAGGCCCGATGAAAGGTCACGTCGGTGCGGTTGCCCGACGGGCGGATCCTCCTAGTGACAAAATGTAGCCACCTCTTAGTATCGGTGACTAATTCGTGCTAGTAATACCCTCTACAGTAGCCCAGGATACCTGATCCTGGCGCACAGGCTCAACCAGAGTGTCTCTCAGCCACTCCTAATCCATCTCGCTCAGTTTGGTCTCGTACTCAGCGTTCGAGACCTTCGGCACCTCTAGCGCCTCATTAATTGCAGTGGCGTTCAGAGGAATGTCAACTCCCTTGATATAGATGATAAGGTGAGAGTCGTCCCATCGCACAGTAGGCAAGATGGCGTAGAACTCTCTCACTCAAGTGGAAAGTGCATCTGGGGGAGCCTCAGTCAGTGGAACCCACCCGAACTCTACCAAACGAGCATTGAAGGCATGCTTCTTCTCCTCTAGCCGGTGCAACATAAAACCTCTCTTGCAACAGAATCCCATGTTGCGGTTGTCGTGATGTCTTCCCAACTCGCGGCATCGGGGAATCGGATGAAGGGTAAGGTTTCTTCATTCTGACCTGCCATTCAGAGACACTGTAATAAGTTGAGTATAAGTTAGAATACGATAGGATAGTCAGATTAAGGCTAAAACAAGAAGAGGGCAATTTTTGGGTTAAGGGTACATGCCACTGGTTTGGCGTATCCCGCTACAGCGGGGCGGGATTATGAAGGCTGCTAGAGCGGACTTCATCTTAGACGAACACCAAGTGCAATAATGGCGCCTCTTTGTCCCAAAACCCTCTTTTTCGACAAAATTTCAGCAGATCAGAGTATATATACTACCCTAGAACATAAATAAGCATTTATTTTGGTAAAATAATTCCTAAATGAGGCCTAAATTTGAGTTCTACACCAAGAGATCCTTCAAATTCCCCCACCCATTTTTGTATCGATTTAACCATATTTTTACGAAATTCTTACGCCTAGGACGTTGTGAGAATGTTGGGGACGTAAGGGTAGTACCCATGCTATGTTTTTCTAACAAATTGAGCAGCCTTTGTGCATTTTGAAAAAGCTACCCCAAAACCATTTTTAATTCAATCAGTTAGTAGCATGCAATCATTTTTAATCAAGTAATGAAGTAAGGGGCGTGGGAAACGAGAATTTTACCTTGAGTTCGATAATCGGACTAAGCGGGTTGAGAGGATTTTGGAGGAGAATTTTTGAAGGAATAGAAGGAAATGGGGAGAATTTCATTGCCCTCCCCTATATTGCTCCCGACCCCCTGCTTTAGCGGGAGATCTTTTGCCACAGCGGCCCTACCTTAGTGGGAGGGCTGCCGCTTTAGCGTGGTCAGGTTGTGTAATCTTGGACGCAAAATAATTCCTTTCTCGAACATTGCGTCATATCCCTAACTGGTCTCTTAAGGTATATGACCTATCGTAAATCAGGCTTGAGTAACGAAAAACCATTCCCTCCCATAAATTCATAATGAACTGAGTGGTTAGTTAAAAATACTACAAGGTAGGGTGCGTAATGATCCGTTCTTTAATCGTTCGGGGACGAATAAGGGGTAAATTGGTATTTATTGTGACGACCCAAACAGTCGTTATTTAGGAAAACCAAAAATTTGAGAAAATTCTGGGCCATTGTCCCGCCAGAGTGGGCTAGTTTCCGCTAGGGCGGCGGCGCCAGGGAGAGGTAAGTTGGTGCTAGAGCGGGATAGGCGAGGCAGAACGTAAATAATGCAAATCCTTATTTCCTTCTTCTTCCTAAAATACCTAAATTAGTCGTAAAACACCCTAGAAACCCCCAAAAAGCTGCTCCAAGCTTGGGAAAGATGAAGAGAGAGATTTCTAGCGAAATGATGTCGATGGATTGCGAATTTCCGGTCAAGATCACCCTCACGAGTTCTGGAGGCAAGAATCAAAGGCCAAACTCATTGCATCTGCTTGGCGCCCAGGTAGGCTAGGTTTTTTGAATTGAGTAGTTATAAATTTGTGTTCACTGCATAATATATGTAATTCAATCGTAGGAATTAAGCCTAGGCCTTCGCGCACTGAATGAAATATGTCTAAACCTGGGAAGAAGCCTTAGATGATGAACTAGGGCTAAGTTGGGTCAAATTAATGTCTACATGAGATTCGTCGATGAGTAGTTCACTGGGATGGTTGTGATCCTATAATTGTGTGTTGTGGGTTGCTGTTGTTTTATTATAATACGTGTCTGTATGTATACGAAACCTATTGATCACACATAATGTGAATAAGTATGAATGAAGAACTATATATTATGAATCATCTTCTATTGTATGATTGTGATTGTGGATTGGTTGCCACATTTCGACATAACTTACTAGGATCGGTTGCCACGTTTTGGCTTAAATATGGATCGGTTGCCACATTCCGGCATAATCTTTGGATCGGTTTCCACGTTCCATCATAATCTTTGGATCTTGTACCACGTTTCGATATGCTAACAGTTCGGGTTTGAGTTCCATGATAGAACCAATGACTTCACATAATTGTAGGCCTTGAGAATTGTGAAGTAGTACCTTGTTCATAATGATAATTGATGTTGTATTTACCGGAGTAGTTTTATGGTTATAGAGACTTATGCTTGATTGTTATTCTATATTAAGTAACCTGATATGTACCTTGAGGTGGAGTGATACAGTAAGTGCGGAGTGAATGTTGCAAGAGTTGTTAATGACCAGTGATCTTAGGCGTATTTATATGCCTAAGTTGTCAATATTTTCCCATGAATTGATTGAAGTAATGAATGATCTTGAGTCTATTAGCTTGATTTTGTTATACTTGCGATATTATGCACTAAAACATGTGATTAGATGATTCTGGAACTCTCATGGAGATTGGAATCAAATTGAAAGGTAAGATGCAGGGATATGCATAAAGGAAGCTAAGGCTGAAGGCCCCAGGGCTAGGCGCTAGGGGCCAAGGGCCAGCATTCAGAGAGGCCTCTCAGGCGCTCTAAGAGGTGCGACGCGCCAAGGCCCAACATTCTGGGGTTTTTTTCATGCGCTCTGAGAGGCGCGACACGCTAAGGTGAAAACCTCAGAGGTGAAGTTTGGGCGTGATGCTAGGCGCGACACATCAGCAGGATTCCAGTTTTTCCAGCTTAAAAGTGTTAAAAAAGGATTCCTAACTGTAATAGAGTTTGGCTATAATTTTCCTACCATTATAAATAGACCTTTAGGGCTCCATAATTAGCGTTCAACTTTTATTAGGTGTGTAAGAGCAAGTATTCACGCTTGTAATAGGTTTTGATCTTTTAACTCTTCTATTTTCCGATAATCACATGAACGATTATATTTTGTGGTTTTCTAATAACATGAGTGGCAAAATGCTTTAGTTCTGGGGCAGTAGCTACCAATGGATTGTTGATTATTAAAGGCTTGTTGAATTAATTCTTGGTTGTCATTATAAGTTACTTCTATGTTCTTGTTTAAGTATTTTATGATTGATCACTATAAAATAAATATATTGTCTAAACTTGAATCGGGAGAGGAGAGGTTAGATAGACCAGAGAATATAGAAAGCTTGATTGACCCATTAAGTTGAGGTGATTTGTGTTCAGGAGTGATGCCCGGACGAACAACTCGCTTGGTTACGAAACATGATGAAATATAAATGCTCGCCAGTTAGTCTATTTATCCCCGCTCATTGATGTACTTAGATAGCTAACTGGGGTAGGCGACTAGAGGTGTGAACCCGACTCATACAATTAACCCTGTAAATCAGTAACTTGACGACCAAAAATTAGGTCTAAGCCAATAATATGATGCATGAGATTCATTGCATGCTGCAACCCTGGAATTGTCTTTTACTTGCTTGAAACATCATCTTAAAGTCGTTCACATTTAGTTACATTTGTTTAGTTCATAATTAGTCGTAGTTAACAATCATCACCATCTCTGAAACGGTTACTTCTATTTTATTTGTGAGTAAACTGTTGGATATAAGTTAATCATAAGTGCCTTAGGAACGATAACTTATTTTTTGAAGAATCTATATTACTTGAGCGACTATGTACACTTGCGTGTTTATTGGGGTGCAACAAGTTTTTGGCGCCATTGTTGGGGACTTAGAAATTAATTTATATTCGATCTTATTAAGTCTACAATTAGAATATTCAGGTATTAATTACTTGATCTTAGATTGTTTATTGCAGGCACTTAAATTTCAGGTCTGGCTCGAAAGGGAGAACTTGTCGAACCTTACAACGATCCAGAAAGAGTTTTACGCCAGAACTAAAAAATGAATCAAGGAAATCCAGGAAAATTGGGGTTAGGTGTTCGGGGAAACAATGATAATAATAATCAAGACAACGTGAATAACTCGGAGAACATGAACAACCAAGAGAACCCGAATAACCAAGGAGTACCCTTGTCGTACCTGCAAGACCAGTCCGTGATGTGGCAGTCCCACTCACAACCAACTTGGCATCTAGTATTAGGAAACCTCCACCGTGGAGGGGGGGTAGATTTGAACTAAAGCAGGACATGGTACAACTTTTCCATTCTAATGGGCAGTTAATAGGTCTCCTTCACGAGGATCCTCTAATTCACCTTAGGAACCTTATAGATATTACTGATACATACATCCCAACTGGAGTCTTATCGGACTATGGGAGACTAACGTTGTTCCCATACTCATTGTTAGGAGCTGCAAGGCGTTTGTTAGATTTTGAGCCACCAAACTCCATCACTACTTGGGACTATCTAGCAAAGAAGTTCCTGAGTCAATTCTTCCCATCTAAGAAAACTGCTAAGTTGAGGAGTGAGATAATAAGCTTTACTGAAAATCAGGGAAAGGACATGTATCAAGCGTGAGCTTGCTTCAAACAAATGTTCAATGCTTGCCTATACCACATGCAAACTAATGAGGTACTTGCTCACATTTTCTTTGAGGGTCTTGATTATAATGCTCGTTCACTTCTTAATATTGCAGCAGGTGGACATGCCCTAGCTAAAACATGTGAAGAGTTGTTTGACTTACTTGATAAACTCTCCAAAGGGAACCAAGGGTATGAGGGGGAAATGCCTAGAACCACAACCCAAAAGGCTGCGGGGATCTTAGGTGTAGATCAAACTACTGCCATAAATGCCAAGTTGGATGCAATGCAGCATAACATGACCTTACATTTTAAACAGTTTACTCTAAACTAAGCACCGGTTAACATGGTATATCAGGCATCAAATTAGTGTGGGGTATGTGGTAGTGGAACTCATGAAACTGAGCAATGAGAGGCAAATTCGAATTCCGTAAACTATGTGAGTAATGTGCAAATGGGTGGAGTTTAGTAAAATTATGGTAACACATACAACTCTAGTTGGAGGAACCATCCTAACTTCTCATGGGTGGAAACCAAAACCAAAATCAGGCGCAAGGGGCTAACCATTACCGTTCTCAAGGGATTGGGCAATAATACCAATATCCTAACCAAAGAGCAAATCCTAGTGCACTAAAAGGGGGGATGACCAATGAAGAGCTACTCCTAAAGCTCATGACTGAAATAGGGACCAAAATAAATTCTAGAATAGATAAGTAGGATGAGAACATCAGAAACATCCAAATGTCCCAAATGAGTTTAGAGAAATAAGTTGCGCAAGTAGGTAATTCTCTAAACTTGCGTCCCCAAGGTTGGCTGCCCAGTGATACTGAACCCAACCCAAAGTAATTTCATGCGGTAAGTCCTAGAAGTAGGTTACAATTAGAGGAACTAGCTCCAAAAAAGAGATAGACTGAGGTAGGTACCAAAGAAAAAAAAGTGGAAGAGGTAGTAAAAAGCTCCAACGTTGAGGTACCCGTTCCTTAAAAGAAATTACCACCCCCGTTTCCACAAAGGTTCAAAAATCAGAATGAAGATGAATGCTTCGGTAAGTTTCTCTCTCTCCTTAAACAGGTTCACATTAATCTACCTTTGGTTGACATTTTGCAGGGTATCCCGAAGTATGTTAAATATGTGAAGGACATTGTGGCCAGCAAGAGGAGGCTCATGGAGTATGAAACTGTAGTACTTACTGAGGAATGCAACTCTAGGATCCAAAATAGATTGCCAAAAAAGTTAAAAGATCCGGGTAGTTTTACTGTGCAGATTACAATTGGGAAATGTGTTGAGCCCGCGGATTGTGTGATTAAGGAGCGAGTATAAATCTGATGCCCTTATCATTGTCTATAAAGCTTGGGTTGGGTAGTCCAAAAAGAACCACTGTTATTCTCCAACTCGCTGATAGATCCATTGATAGGCCTGGGGTGGTGGTGGTAGAAGATGTGTTAGTTCCAGTAGGTTAATTAATTTTCCTATAGATTTTGTGGTCTTAGATTTTGAAGTTCCATTCATTTTGGGATATCCATTCTTGGACACGGGTAGGGCATTGATTGATGTAGCATCTGGTCAACTAACTATGATGGCGCATGATAAGGTTGAGGTATTCGATGTTTACTGCGTTTTAAAATTGCCTTTTATCTATGATGTGTTTTCTGCTATTACTGTGGTTGATCAATTAGTAGAATCACAAGTAGTTGTGCCTGAAGATCTCTTAGAGAGACTGTTAACAGGTCACGAGGTAGATGGAGATACTGAGGCCTAAGAGATAGAAACATGTCTGAATCTGGCACTTGTGGAGACTCACAAGCGGAGAGTTGAGTCATTAGATCGTGATTTAGGGCCCCCCACTAAAGCCTTCAATTAAAAAAGCTCCCAAGCTGGAGTTACAAACTCTGCCTGCTCACCTAAGGTATGCATTTTTGGGTACTAATGAAACTTTGCCTGTTATACTTTCTGCAGAGTTGTCTGAAATACAGGTTAATGCGGCATTGAGGATCCTAAAGAGGAGAAAAAAGGCGATTGGATGACAGATGACTGATATTCCTGGGATTAGTCCGGCGTTATCTATGCACATAATCTACATGGAAGAGGATCACAAACCAAGTGCACAACATCAACGTCGACTAAATCCTTTGATGAAAGAAGTGGTGAGAAATGAAGTAATAAAGTAGCTAGATGCTGGAATTGTTTACCCGATCTCTGATAGTAAGTGGATAAGTCCGGTGCAATGTGTTCCCAAGAAGAGAGGTATGACTGTGGTGAGGAATGAAAAGAATGAGTTGATTCCAACTAGAATAGTGACCGGCCGGAGAATTTGTATGGATTACCGAACACTAAATGATGCTACCCGGAAAGATCACTACCTCGTTCCTTTCATTGATCAAATACTTGACTGACTAGTAGGACATAAGTACTATTGTTTCTTAGATGGGTATTCCGGTTGCAACTAGATCTTGTTTGCGCCTGAGGATCAGGAAAAGATCATGTTCACTTGTCCTTATGGTACATATGCTTTCAAACGCATGCCATTCGGACTTTCCAATGCACCGACGACTTTTCAAAGGTGTATGATGACCATTTTTCATGATTTGGTGGAAGACTTTGTAGAGGTGTTCATGGATGATTCTCCATCTTTGGGAAGTCTTTTGAGGTATGTCTCCGAAATCTTGATAAAGTACTTGATAGATGTGAGGATACTAACTTAGTTCTCAATTGGGAAAAGTGTCATTTTTTGGTTAGATAAGGGATAGTTTTGGGCCACAAGGTCTCTAAGACTGGTTTAGAGGTTGATAAGGCGAAGGTAGAAGTTATTGAGTAATTGCCCCTCCTATTTCTGTAAAAGGGGTGCGTAGTTTTCTCGGTCATGCAGGTTTTTTCTGGTGATTCATCAAGGATTTTTCCAAGATTGCAAGACCTATGTGCAGTTTTTTGGAGAAAGAGATGAAGTTTGACTTTGATGAGATGTGCTTGAAAGCTTTTGATATATTGAAGAGGAACTTAATTGAAGCTCCCATCTTAATTGCTCCTGATTGGGAATTACCGTTTGAACTTATGTGTGATGCAAGTGACGTAACAGTGGGTGCAGTGTTGGGACAACGAAAGAATAAAGTGTTCCACTCGATCTATTATGCAAGCAAGACCCTTGGCTCTACACAAGCTAATTACATAGTGACTGAGAAGGAGATGCTGGATCTAGTGTTCGCCTTCGACAAGTTCAGATCGTATTTGGTAGGTACTAAAGTGATTGTTTTTACTGACCATGCAGCTATTAGGTACCTATTCAACAAGAAAGATGTTAAATCGAGGCTGATTCGATGGATATTGCTTCTCTAAGAATTTGACCTTGGAATCAAAGATAGGAAAGGTACTGAAAATCAGATAGCGGATCACTTGTCTAGGTTGGAGGATTTTTCCTATGTGAGTGAAAGTGAGCACATTCGGGAAGAATTTTTGGATGAACAATTGATGGCATTAGATATCTCTCAAGTGCCATGGTATGCAGACATTGTGAATTTGATAGTAAATGGAGATTATCCTCCTGGTGCAACCACCCAACAAAAGAAAAAGCTCAATCATGATGCTAAGTTCTATATCTGGGATGAACCGTTCTTGTGCAAGGTGTTGACCGGGTAGTGAGAAGATGGATTCCGGAGTATGAGGTTCATAAAGTGCTCAAAAGTTGTCATGCTAGCCCATATGAAGGTCACCACGGAGGTGAGCGCACTGCTAATAAGGTACTACAATCTGGTTTCTTTTGACCCTCATTATTTAAATATTCTATTGCTTTTGTGAAGGGTTGTGATAAATGCCAAAGGTTGGGTACTATTGCAAGAAGACATGAGATGCCGCTAAGTAACATTTTGGAGGTGAAAATCTTTGATGTGTGGGGTATTGACTTCATGGGTCCCTTCCCGCCATCTAGTGGAAACCAATACATTCTTGTGGCTATGGATTATGTGAGTAAATGGGTTGAGGCCATCGCTCTTCCTTCGAATGATTCAAGGGTGGTGATAAAGTTCGTCAAAAAACACATTTTCACTCGCTTTGGCACTCCAAAAGAAATCATAAGTGATGGAGGTAAGCATTTCATTGACCATCTAGTTAAAAACCTTCTTGCTAAGTATGGTATTCATCATAAAGTTGCTACAAGTTACCATTCTCAAACGAGTGGCCAAGTAGAGGTTTAAAATAAAGAGGTGAAGTAAATTTTGCAGAAAACCGTGAATGCATAGAGGAAAGATTGGTCTGAGAAGTTAGATGATGCATTGTAGGCATATAGGACTGCTTATAAGACACCCATAGGGACTTCTCCCTATCACACAGTGTTTGGTAAAACATGTCATCTTACGGTGGAATTGGAACACCAAGCTTATTGGGCAATTAAGAGGTTGAACTTGGACCTCGAGCTGGCCGGTAGAAAGAGAGTTGATCAATTGCATGAACTTGAGGAGTTTAGGATCCATGTGTATGAGAATGCCAAGCTTTATAAAGAAAAGACGAAAAGATGGCATGAAAGACATATACTTACTCGTATTTTCACTCCGGGAGAAAAAGTACTACTCTTTAACTCTAGATTGAGGTTATTCCCCGGGAAACTTAAATCTAAATGGAGTGGTCCTTTTGAAGTGGTAAGAATGACACAACATGGGGCTGTTGAACTTAAAGATGAGACTGGCCCTACGTTCTTGGTAAATGGGCAAAGGGTGAAACAGTATTTGGTGTAGATTCGGATCGTGATCGGGGAGGCTCTTGAGCTAAATGATGAATGATCCAAGCGGCGTCGTGCTGCGATGTTAAATTAAGCGCTACATGGGAGGCAACCTGCGAACAATATGTAATAGATAGGTAGTTCGTGTTTGAAATTTTGATTTTTATTGGTTTAGCATATTTTAAATTCGTAGAATCTAGGAAGTTCGATTAGTTCTAGCTAAATAGGATTTTTCATTATTTGTAACTTAGCTTGTAATATTAAAAATTAAAAAAAAAAAAAAAATCACTGAAGCCAGGCGCACTAGTTGGTGCGCCATGCCTGGCTTGTGCATTTATGGACATTTTTTGGGCGCATCCATGGCACGTCGCCCCTCAATTGCGCCTTCTTTTTGCAGGCTAGCATTCTGGTTGGCGCGCCGCGCCAAAAGCAAACTTTCTGGGGCCTATTTCAGGCGCGGCTATGGCGCGTCGCGCCCCTATCGTGCCCCCTCTTAGATTTTGAAAAAAATTTGAGTTTCGACCTGGATAACTCTACCCACCCCCCATAACTCCCTAACACTAACATTCATCCCCCATTCTCCTAAATCTCAACCGACCCAACCCCTAAATCTCCTTCACTTTTCTCCATTCTTCTTCCCTAACTCTTTTCCTTCCTCCATTATAACCTTTCCCATTCCCCAAAACCAACTCTCTTTTTTGCCTCATCCACCTACAAAAATCCAAACCTCCACTTCACCCACTTCTTTTATACTCCAACTCTACTATTCTCCATTTTTCTCCTTCTTCTCTTCAGCCATTGACCGAACGACCCCCCTCCCTCCCATTTTTCTAAGTTTTTTTCTTTTCTCCATTTTTCTCTTCTTAAAAGGTTACAATGGCTAAAAATATGGCTGGTTCTAAGCGGAGTAGGAAGGGTGAAGCATCAGGTTCCAGAAATCGAGAACCAGTCCAGAAATTTGGGAAAAAGGCGGTAGAGTGATATGGTTGGGAATGGTTTGAGAGTTAGCGTGAACTGAAGTATATGGGTGACGAGTACGTCCATGAGGTAAGGTTGCATTCTCAATTTCCTGTTACTTATCGGACTGTGCTTGAGTTGGGGCTGAGATTTATTTTTGATCATCTGGGAGATTGTAATTTGTCTTTAGTACATGAATTTTATGCAAACTGGCTTACTGA
This sequence comes from Solanum stenotomum, assembly GCF_019186545.1. Lineage (NCBI taxonomy): Eukaryota > Viridiplantae > Streptophyta > Magnoliopsida > Solanales > Solanaceae > Solanum > Solanum stenotomum. The sequence continues at coordinate 15,996,217 of NC_064283.1, read as the reverse complement.
AACTAAGTATACAATTGTTCCTATTAGAGGTAAGGATGTGAAGTTCAATGCTACGATACTAAATGAATTTTTGGGATATTCGACATAATTTATGTGGGTAGAGTCCACGGCTATGTGGGAGCGTAGCAAGGATACTGAAAGGCATAATACCTTTCATTTTGCTAATTTCAATCAAGTTGTTAGGGTGTGATTAAAGATAGTGTGTAGTGTGGTACTACCAGCGAAACATCTGACGGAGGTAACAAGGGATATGGTGGTGTTGATTTATATGCTGATGAATGAGATGCCAATTAATGTAGGGGCGATTCTTAGACAGAACATGATGAAATTTTGGAATAATATGAGGTGGCATTTTTGCTATGGGGGTTTGATCACCCGATTTCTAAGGACCTAGGGTATTAAAGAAAAGGTTGTGGACCTGACTATTGCTTTTCACCCGGATCTGATGGGTAAGTTAGTTGATGTGACTCGAACAAAGGCACTAGACATGTCCCATTGACCTGTCTTATCTGCCCAAGAGAGGTAAGCCCATGATGACAGTGTCATGGCAAGAATGTTCGGTATGACAGAGCTGCAGCTGTAGATAGGAGGACGCCCGGTTACAGATGTGGAGATGGAAAACCTGGCAGATCACTACCCTTTGACCGAGAGTGCAGTGTCTTTAAGCAGGACTGGTCCCGCATTTCTGGAGCCTCTGGATGATGATGAGGCTACTGATGATGAGGAGGCGAATGCCTTGATGTTGTTAGATAGGGTGACAACGAGGCCTAGAGGTCTGAGGGAGTATTCCTAACTCTATACTTTTGTTTTAAACTGTGCACTCAGGACAATGCTTACTTTTAAGTGTGGGGTGGGGTAATACGTCTCTGTTGTATATAGTTGTTTACTGCTTTATCGACTCTAGTGTTAGTTTTAGTTAAATTTTTAATTTTTAATTTTGGGTTCCTCAGCGTTTTTTTCCGATACTTTTATTGAGTGTTATCCCTTTGAACCGACTAGGACTAGTTTACTGCTTAATTGAGTCTAAGAGTCGTCATAGGAGTGACAGTTCCCAATGATGGATGGATGACGACCGTCTGAAGGAAAAATTAGTCACATAGAAGAGTAGGGTTGAGAAACCAACCTTGGCTTTTTGAAACTATGTCGGAAAAAGTTAGCCAAACGTCATGGGTAGTCACAATTGGAAAAGTGAAATAGAATGTTAATCTTGTAATAAGCACGTGTTCTTAGTTTGACTCAAAATAAAATAAAATAAATGGGCTTAATTGTGTAGTGATATCGTGATGTAAGTTTTATGAGCATGTTAGTTGGTATGTCCGTATATGTGTCATGATGCCATGTGTGGTGAGAGTTGATTGGTTCTTGCTTAACTTGATATCTAGAACTTGCCATGTGTGTGATTGAATTAGTATCTTGTATGCCTTAGGAAATGTGATGGAGGTGTTTCTTTGAATTAACCAATTCTTGACTCTACTTGTATACCTACCATTGAAATTATCCCTATTGAAGCCCCACTGAGCCTTTAGCCTTGTTTATTGATAAGCCACATGATAAGCCGAAACCCGTTTGTTTGATACCAAGTCTTTTGATCCTAATAAATCCTTAATGCATTATGTTAAGAAGAAGGGTTGAAAATTGTTGGTTGATATAATAAAAGGTGAAATGCTACATTGTGTGGAAAAGAAAATGGTAGTTAATAATTATGTTTTGGCCTTGGTCCTTAGTGACAATGTGCACCTCAACTCAATTGGGGGTGGCTATTTCAAAACTATGCTCGAAACATTGGCCCTGGTCCTGTCAAGGATAATGTGTACCTTACTCGGACCTTAAAATCTAAAGTGAGGGTGGCTAGTGCAAAGGCATAAAAAAAATGAAAAGAAAAAATATAAATAAATAAATAAATAATATAGAGGGAAAAGATGAAGCAACAAAGAAGGGTAAATATTCATGAAGTGTGTACTAGGAGGAAAGAAAAACTATGAGGCAAAATAATGACATGTGCATTAGGGAGGTGTAGTCACTAAAATGGTTTCTAAATATTCCCTCCCTTACCTTAAGCCAACATTACAACAAATGAAAGTCCTCTTGATTTCTTGAGAAATATAATGCGAAAGTAAGAATACACTATTGGCAAGCTTATGGTATGTTGAGAAAAGTAAGAACTTCTTTTGTGAGAGTGAGTTGATTGTTTGAAAAATAGGCCTTGTGATATTGTGATTGCTTGAGTGAAAGTCTTTCCTAAACGAGAGCAAGTGAGGGTATTCATGGAATGTGTAGGATTATCTAATTGGTGGGTTTGTATGAGTTTGCATTAGCCCGGAAAAATATTAAGAGAGCCATTCTTTGAGTATGTGTTGTAACTTGGTTTAAATGTTGTGAAATGTTGTATCTATTATGAACTACAAGATCATGATTAAAAATGTTTGGTTGATTTTAAGGTGTGTTGATAAGTCCAAGGGTTGTGAAAAAGAGTTGATAGTCTAAAGATTGTTTGAGAACAGACAAAAGTCTAAGTGTGGGGTGGTGATCTTAGGCATATCTATATGCCTAAGTTGTCAATATTTGCCCATGAATTGATTGAAGTAACGAATGATCTTGAGTCTATTAGTTTGATTTCGTTATAGTTGCGATATTATGCACTAAAGCATGTGATTAGAGGTTTCAGGAACTCTCACAGAGATTGGAGTCAAATTGAAAGAAAAGATGCAAGGATATGTAGAAAAGAAGCTAAGGCTGAAGGACCTGTAGCCAGGTGCACTGCTAGGCGTGTGGCGCCAAGGGCCAACATTCAGAGAGGCCTCTCGTGTGCTCTGAGAGGCGCGATGCGCCAAGGCCCAACATTCATCTATGGTAATTGTTGAGATTGTCGCTTGCAAACCATTATTGTGTTTTTGGCGTTGTTGTGTCTCTTGATTAGTTTCTTATATTATCCTTTTATGATTTTATGTTATAGATAACGTTGTCAGCAAAGGAATTTGACGACGTAAAGTAGTAACTCCCGAAGTAATGTATGTAAAGCTAAAACCTCTTAAGGCACGACCTAAACTCACATGTTCTTCCGATAAATGTCACTGGAGATTCTATGATACTTGAAAGAAAGTTATCCTATTTTATAAACCCTCTCATGTTGAGTCCGAAACCTATAAAGTTACAATACTCTTCAAGGAAGCAATATGTTTCACACAACTACATTTGTCTAAACTTGAAACTCTTAGAAGTTAGCGGTGTACATGTTGCATAAATTAAAAGAAAGCAGCCAACCACAGACCGTTCATAAGTGTATAGGTCACAAGATATATGATTCTCAAGCTAAAAAGAGTAATCACGAATTGTATCAGGAGGTATGTGATTAATGAATTAATTATTATAAATAATTGCAAGCAATTGAGATTATTGACTACTCTGCAGTGTGGGGTGGGTATATTTAGGGCTACTACGTGCAACACTACTCTGTTCATATAATTCAGATATAGTCAGCTGGAATTTCCTGTCGTAGATTCACCTGATTGATACAGGCATGCGGGCACACCATACATGAGCCCTAGGGGGAGTAACTTGATAGACCTTGTTACAAAACTATGAGATCTCACGCGTGGTCGTGACAGTGGGCTATATATGCCCTATCGGGTTTACTAATCGCCGTCAGTAGGCCAACATGTGATTCCCTGGCAGTTAGTTTTACAAAGAGCAAAAAAGCGATATAATGAAGTAAAGATATCACTTAGGCAAATTATATGGATTATATATGTAAATTACTAAGCCATGAAACGTTAGATGAGGATCATTGAGGTTGGTCACAATTCCAGTTACGGATTTTGTCTCATGCATACACATGCTTAGATTTTGCCTATCTTGATATTTGATGCATTTTAGCATTTTTACACGTCTACTTGTTATTTTGTCTGCTTTACATACCAGTACATGTTTTATATGTACTGTCGTCCCTATTATTTTGGCATTTCATTTGTATCACTACAGGCTTAGGTACTCAGGACAACAAGCATTTTCAGTAAACTAGAGTCTTCTAGTTTAGCAGTTGGTAAGCTCCACCTCTACTTGGAGCTATCAGATATTTAGAGCCTATATTTTGCTACATATGTACACATATCAAAATGGGTATGTCGGGGACCTGTCCTGACTAGTTATCAGATTCTCAGAGGCATACTCTTTAGAGGCTTCGTAGACTTAGTTTTATTCGTTGTAAAGTATCCCATCGAACGCTTTTGTTGTCTAAGTTTTAGTATGTGTCTTCATGCAGTTTCCACTGCTTATGAATCTTCAGCTTTAGTATGAGATTACTAAGATAATTAGCAGGTTCTTGTGTATATCTTTGATGTTCGCCCCTTTCTAGTTAGGGGTGAGACAAACTTGGTATTAGAGCCCTAGGTTCAAGTGTCCCAGGGTGTCTATGAAGTCGTGTCTAGTAGGACCTTTCTTATAAATGTGTTGTGCGCCATATTTATAATATAGGGACTACATGGGCATTTAGGAATTTGACCTTCTTTCATAATCTAGATCGTGCGATACAACTAAGTCATAGAAAGTTAATTCTGACTCAAACTCTTTTTTCATTTGTAATTTAGATCATGTCTAGTACGGACAAGGATAAAAAACGCCCGAGGTCCATTGCTAGTACTACTCAAGAGGCATCCATTTTAGAGCAGTCCCAACTAGTAGGTGATCAGACCAATGGTCAGCAGAGCTTGCCATGTCCTATGCTTCCAGGTCCTCAGATTCCCTTGATAGAAAGAGATACATGAGTTCCTCCACCTCTAGTAGTATCAGCGGTAGTTCATTTACCACATGTACCGCTACCAGGTGCCTTAGAGCAAGATCTTAAAGGGGCAATACAATTGCTCACTCAGTTGGTAGCTGCTCAGGTCCAAAGACAAAATGCAACAATACCTAGTACAGTTTGGGAAGAGGCAGCTGGATCCAGAGTACGTGATTTCCTCCATATGAATCCCCCAGTATTCACATGATCTAGGGCGACGGAGGACCCACAACGGTTTATAAATGAGATCAACAAAATTCTTAGGGTCATGCATATCTCAGAGAGTGAGGCAGTTGAATTAGCCTCCTATCAGCTGAAAGATGTCACCATTGCTTGGTACGAGATGTGGGTGGACTCTAGAGGGAAAAATGCTACTCCAGAAGTTTGGAAGGAGTTCTCGAAGGCCTTTATGGAGCACTTTCTTCCACTACAGCTTACGGAAGCGAGGGTTGATAATTTTTTCAACTTTCAACAGAATAACCTTAGCGTCAGGGAGTATTGCATGCCATTCACTCAGTTGGCTAGATTTGGTCCTGATATGGTTAGCACCCAAAATTCAAGGATGCATCGCTTCATTGGTGAACTTGGGGATCATTTGATTGATTCTTGCACCGTTGCTGTATTAAATCTGGATATGCTCAACAAACAGAATATCGTATACAAAATAAGAGGGCTAGGAGTGCTGGAATATTTCAGGGAGATGCTAGAGCTTACTCTAGTAGAGGTCCTCCCAGATAGGCTCAATCACTAGACTGCTCTACTGTTAGTGCCCCAACTCAATCATAAAGACCCAAGCAGGAGCAGACTCAGACCTCGAGGGCACCTAATCCCCACTATCAGAGAGGTGCTAGTCGAGGACTACCGCCTCGACCTACTTGCAGGCATTGTGGCCGATCTCACTTGGGAGAGTATCGATATAGATATACCGCTTGCCATGGGTGTGGAGTTGAGGGTTATAAGATACATGATTGTCCCAAACTTCGAGTGAAAGGTAGAGGTGATAGGCCACAATATACTGGCTCCGCAGGAGCATCCTCACCATCTACACCTTCTTCATCATGTGGCCCTCAACCACCAGCAGGGAGAGGTACATGCAAGGGTAGAAGATCTGGTTCTGGAGCTGGCCCAAATCAGATGTATGCAAGGTCATCAAGATTAAGAGGCATCCCAGATGTGGTTACATGTACCTTATCTATTTTCTTTTATGATGTATATGCATTGATAGACCTATGGGATACCCTATCATATGTTACTCCATTTGTTGCTAAGAAATTTGGAGTAGAGCCAGAGTTATTACATGAGCCATTTGCAGTATCGACTTCGGTAGGAGAATCTGTTATAGCTAGAAGGGTCTATTATGGGTGCCTAGTAACAATGTGGTCGTGACACATTGGCAAATTCGATAGAGCTAGAAATGGTTGATTTTAATGTCATTATGGGCATGGATTGGTTGTCATCTTGTAATGCAACAATTGATTGCCGAGCCAAAGTTGCTTGATTCCATTTCCCGAGCGAGCTAGTCCTAGAGTAGAAAGGTAATGCTATGATGCCTAGAGGAAGGTTTATTTCCTATCTTAAGGCATAAAAGTTTATTGATAAAGAGTGTTTATATCACCTTGTCCATGTAAGAGACCTTCAAGCTGAGAAATAAATGGCCACTCTTCACTCTGTGCCTGTTGTGAATGAATATCCAGATGTGTTTCCTGGACTACCTCCAATTAGAGAGATTGATTTTGGTATTGACGTAGATCCTGGTACCCAGCCTATATCCATTCTGCCTTATAGAATGGCACCATCAGAATTGAAAGAGCTAAAGGAGCAGCTGAAAGATTTGCTTGATAAATATTTCATTTGCCCTAGCATATTGCCTTAGGGTGCTACAATACTATTCGTACACAAAAAATGATGGAACGATGCGGATGTGTATATATTACAGACAGCTTAATAAAGTGACGATAAAGAACAAATACCCCCTTTCATGGATAGATGATCTATTTGATCAATTGCAAGGAGCTAAGTGCTTTTCAAAGATTGACTTGAGATCCAGATATCATCAGTTGAAGATTCAAGATGTATATATTCCCAAAACAGCCTTCCGAATGAGATATGAACACTTTGAGTTCTTTGTCATGTCATTTAGACTAACAAATGCTCCAACATCCTTCATGGATATGATGAATAGGGTTTTCAAACCCTTTCTTGATATATATGTGATTGTATTTATTAATGACATCTTAATATATTCACGTGATGCCAGAGAACATGCAAATCACCTGAGAGCTGTCCTACAAACACTCAGAGAGCACCAACTATATGCCAAGTTCTCTAAATGTGAATTCTGGATGAACTCTGTGGCTTTTCTTGGCCATGTGGTCTCTGGTGAAGGCATTAAAGTAGACTCCCAAAAGATTGAGGTTGTAAAGAGTTGGCCTCGACCTATTACTCCGACGGAGGTGCGTAGTTTCTTGGGAATTGTTGGATATTACAGTAGGTTTGTAGAGGGATTCTCCTCAATTTCTGCACCATTGACCAAGTTGATGCAGAAGGCAGTGAAGTTCCAGTGGTCCGATGCGTGTGAGAAAAACTTCTAACAGCTGAAAGATTGATTGACTAAGGCGCCAGTATTGGCCTTACCAGAGGGTACATAAGGGTATGTAGTTTATTATGATGCTTTAGGCATTGGCCTAGGGGTTTTAATGCAGCAAGCGGATGTGATAGCATACGTTTCTGGACAATTGAAGAAACATGAACAAAACTACCCCACTCATGATTTGGAGCTTACTGCAGTGGTATTTGTGCTTAAGATTTGGCGAAACTATTTATTTGGGGTACATATTGATATATTTACAAATCATAAGAGTCTCCAATATCTTTTCAAGAAAAAATATTTGAATATCAGGCAGAGAAGGTGGCTAGAGTTGTTGAAGGACTATGATGTGAACATCCTCTACCACCCAGGTAAAGCTAAAGTGGTAGCAGAGGCTCTTAGTCGACTATATATGGGCAGTCTAGTACATTTACCATGTGTTCAACAGGAAGTAGTACGAGATGTTCATAAATTAGCCAGCCTGGGAGTCTGACTTTTAGAAGCCGAAGATGGAGGCGTAGTCGTGCAGAATACTGTCGAATCATCATTAGTGGCATTGGTGAAAGAAAAACAGTATGACGACCCAATATTTCTACAATATCGAGAAGGGATTTGTGACCACCGAATTACTGCATTCGATTTAGAAGAAGATGGCACCTTGAGATGCCAAGACAGACTTTGTGTTCCAAATATAGATGGGTTAAGGCAGAAAATTTTGGATGAAGCACATTGTTCCTGATACTCAATTCATCCTGACTCCACAAAGATGTATCATGACCTTAATGAGGTCTACTGATGGTATGACATGAAAAGGAATATTGCGGAATACATGGCACAATGCTCCAATTGCCAACAAGTTAAAATAGAACATTAGAGTCCCGGTGGCCTAGCTCAGACTATGGACATTCCAATATGGAAATGAGAGGCTATTAATTTGGATTTCATTATAGGTTTACTTTTCTCTTTTAATAGACATGATTCTATTTGGATGATCATTGATTGGTTGACGAAATCAACCCACTTCTTGCCAGTTAAATCCAGCAACACAGCCGAAGAATATGCCAAGCTATATGTAAGGGAAGTTGTTTGCTTGCATGGGACTCCACTATCTATTATTTCAGATAGGGGTGCCCAGTTTATGACACATTTCTGGAGATCATTCCAGAAGAGTTTGGGCACACATGTGAACCTTAGCACTGCATTTCACCCGCAAACAGACGGCCAAGCCGAACGCACTATTCAAACACTCGAAGATATGTTGAGAGAATGTGTTTTAGACTTTAAGGGTAATTGGGATGATCATATGCCTTTGATAGAATTTCCCTACAATAATAGTTATCATTCAAGCATTGACATGACTCCATTTGAAGCCCTCTATGGGCTTCGGTGTAAATCGCCTATTAGTTGGTTTGAAGTAGGTGAAACTCAATTATTAGGACCAGACCTTGTTCACCAAGCCGTTGAAAAAGTAAAGTTGATAAAAAAGTGATTGAAAACGGCTCAGAGTCGACAAAAATCATATGTAGACATACACTGTAGAGACATAGAGTTCCAGGTTGATGACTGTGTATTCTTGAAGGTATCCCCTATGAAGGGCGTTATGAGATTTGGAAGGAAAGGTAAGTTGAGCCCCAGGTATATTGGGCCATATAAAGTTATACGTAGAGTTGGCTAGGTAGCCTATGAGGTGGATTTGCCTCGAGAGTTAGCTGCAGTACACCCGATCTTTCATGTGTCGATGTTACGCAAATGCTTGGGATATCCTACACAGGTTATTCCAATAGAAGGTATGGAACTCTCAAAACACTTATCTTATGAGGAAGTCCCAGTGGCAATATTGGACCGACAGGTCAGGAAGTTGAGGACAAAAGACGTAGCATCAGTCAAGGTACTTTGGAAAAGTCAGAATATATAAGAAGCCACATGGGAAGCAAAGGCTGACATGAGGGTCAAGTATCCACAGTTATTTCAGTAACCACACAAAGGTTCTTAAAGTCATAACTCCTCTCATTTGAGTATCAGTTTTGCCCGTACTTTGTAATACTGCTTTATTATATGTTATATGTTCAGGTACTTGGTACAAACACCACATGTTCCTCAGAGTTGAAACATCCACAATATAAGGTATGTTATATTAGTTAGTGTACTTTCCATTCGTATAAGTCCAAGCAGAGACTAGTGAATATCCGTTGCATATTATTACGTGGTGATGCTCTGTGAATCATTGTGTGTGTATTTTGGTTGGCTGACAGGTTCTGCATAGGCCTATTTACAAAGGAAACTTTGTCAATATTTTTTTTAAAAAAAGAGTTTGAATATTCTTAAGCATCTATCTTCATTCGAGGAAGAATGATCCAAAGGGGGGATAATGTAATATCCCGTAACTTAAAATACAATTGCGACTCGTAAACACCAATGCATATATGTGATATCGGGGGAGGTATATCATTGAAAATTGTTAAGGATACCATGTAACCCTTTTATTTAGTCATTTGAAAGGTTAAACAAAAGTTTTAGGCCAAAGAGATCATTAAAGAAAAGGTTCAAGTTTAAAGGTTCATTGTGGAGGAATACTACAAATGATCTCATTTCTCATCTAACTTTGAACAAGCATATCTCCTAATATATAACGAGTTAGAGGGCCTACAACCTATTCCATTGAAAGTATTTGAGTCTAGTTTCCAGCAAAACAAGCCACTTGTTAAAACAATATCAGAGTAAAAAGTTATGTTCATTCTACAACAGACGCGCGCACTGCCCAATCACTGCGGGACATGTGGAGCTTTAGAGAAAGTCGGCCAAAATTGTTGTTTTTATATTAGAAGTTTGGGATATACTTTCTCATATACTCAAGAACATGTAAGGACTGGTTTCAAGTTATTTCTTCAATTTTTTCTCATCTTCAATCCTCCAAAGCTTAAGGTAAGTTGGTTTCTTCAAGAATCAATTGTCTTTCTCTGCATAGACCTATCGATATACTTAGCTAAATGTTTTCTTGAAGGAAAAAGTATTGTTCTTGGAGAATAAAAAAGGACAGGGGATGCTTTACTTGGATATATAGGTGTGACTCCTCTTCTATCTTCATAGATAGTTTTCCAAGGATGCTTTAAGTATAATTTGCGGGTAGGACTCACGGGACGGTGATAGGAAGCTGTGAGTCCATATTTTACCCATTGTATTTGATGTTTTGGTAAGGAGGGAGTTTGTAGAAAGTTGTGTTGGTTGTTGTTTTGACCAAATGAGGGGTCAATGGTATTGTATTGGGGAAGTAAGTTGGTTATGTTAAAACGAAAGATGAGGCATAGAGAACGCGACTCTTACAGTTCTTGAAACTTTATCGTTCACCATTTGATGAAATACCTAAATTGCTAAGAATATGTTGTAGCTGGTTATATGAGCTCCTATTATTTTAATTTATGGCATTAGTTCTCTACCAACTTAAACTATGAGCTTATAAGGGAATTTGACATCGTTAACAAGGAACCCGTGGGATGGTGATCGGAGGCCATGAGTTTTACTTTTATGTTAATTGTGGATGATTAAGGGGGCTGGTTCTTTATGGTTGAAGGATGAAAAGTAATACTGAACATGTAAATAAGTCATAATCCTACTTGGAAAGTAGAGAAAGAGAAGTGTGTGGTGATAAATCATTCATCTATGATAATTGTTGAGAACCATTATTGTGTTTTTGGCGTTGTTGTGACTCTTGATTAGTTTCTTATACTATCCTTTTAAGATTTTATGTTATAGATAAGTTGTCAGCAAAGGAATTTGACGACGTAAAGTAGTAAGTCCCGAAGTAAGGTATGTAAAGCTAAAACCTCTTAAGGCACGACCAAAACTCACATGTTCTTCCGATAAATGTCACTGGAGATTCTATGATACTTGAAAGAAAGTTATCCTATTTTATAAACCCTCACATGTTGAGTCCTAAACCTATAGAGTTATAGTACTCTTCAAGGCAATATGTTTCACACAACTACATTTGTCTACAGTTGAAACTCTTAAAAGTTAGCGGTGTACATGTTGCACAAATTTAAAGAAAGCAACCAGCCACAAACTGTTCGTAAGTTTATAGGCCACAAGATATATGATTCTCAAGCTAAAGAGAGTAATCACGAATTGTATCAGGAGCTATGTGATTAATGAATTAATTATTATAAATAATTGCAAGCAGTTGAGATTATAGACTACTTTGCAGCGTGGGGTGGGTATATTTAGGGCTACTAAATGTGATGCTACTCTGTACACATAATTTAGATATAGTCAGCTGGAATTTCCCATCGTGGATTCACCTGACTGATACAGGCTTGCGGGCACACCATACATGAGCCCTGGGGGCGTATCTTGATAGACCTCGTTACCAGACTATGAGATATCACTCGTGGTCGTAACAGTGGTTTACAGATGCCATACAGGGTTCACTAATCGCCGTCAGTAGGCCATCATGTAATTCCCTGACAATTTGCTTTACAAAAAGCAAAGAAGCGATATAATGAAGTAAAGATATCACTTACGCAAATATAGGGATTATATATATAAATGACTAAGACATGAAACGTTAGATGAGGACCCTTGAAGTTGGTCACAATTCCAGTTACAGATTATGTCTCCTTCATACATATGCTCCAATTTGCCTATTTTGATATTTGCATTTTTACACGTGTACTTGTTATTCAGTCTGCTTTACATAACAGTACATGTTTTATATGTACTGACGTCCGTATTATTTTGGCATTTCATTTGCATCACTACAGGCTCAGGTACTCAGGACAACACACATTTTCAGTAGACTAGTCATCCAGTTTAGTAGTTGGTAAGCTCCACCTCTACCTGGAGCTATCAGATATTTAAAGCCTATATTTTACTAAGAATGTACATATATCAGAATGGGTATGTCAGGGCCCTGTCCCAACTAGTTATCAGATTCTTAGAGGCATACTCTTTAGAGGCTTTGTAGACTTAGTTTTGTTTCTGTTGTAAAGTATCCCAACGGGCCCTTTTGTTGTCTATGTTTTAGTATTTGTCTTCATATAGGTTCCGCTGCTTATGAATCTTCAGCTTTAGCATGAGATTAGTAAGATAATTAGCAGGTGTTTATGTATAACCTTGATGTCCGCCCCTTTCTAGTTATGGGTGTGACAGTAGTGTACGTGATGGAAGTGTTTAGGTGGATTCCACTTTGGAGAAAGGGTTTCGTGGGTAGTAGGAAGCTTGATGTAATGTACTATGTGGCCATCTCTAGGTAATATGAAAAGGTAGTAAGGGTGTGACGTGAGCGGTTAGTTGGGATGTTTGTAGTTGTAATTGGTGAATTTTCTATGTGTTAGAATGGTTAAGCTATGATCAATTACCTAGTAAGTAGGTTGACAGAGAAGGTAATTGGTAGTAAAAGGACTAGTGTAATTTTGGGGTATTTGAGAAAGGGTAAGGGTGGAGAAGCGAGTGGTCTTGTTGTATGTTCTTATTAGTTGATTTCTTATGTTATGTGGTGGGCGTTGGGTTGACCGATGATGCCTACCAGTATGTGTGTTTTGTAATGATACTACTTTTGCTATGTCTTTTTGACATAGTCTGGATGCAGGTTGATGATGCTTCATTAGGTGAAGAATAAATCTCCAACAACTTCTACTTTGCCTTCCGCATGGTGGGGGATGAGTCATTTATTATATTGTCCAATTTGTACTCTTAGTAGCTCTTGTACCTGTTTAGACTAGATCTCTAGGGATGTTTATTTCTTACGAGTCTTAATCTTGAGTCATTTTAAACTCTTGTTTTTACAAAAATGTTATATGAAGTTTCATTTATGTCCGTTTTCGTTAATTTTTCCGCATGTTTAAAGTTTGGGATACGAGGGTTCTGCTACTTATGTGTTAGAGTGGGTGCCTGTAACACCCCTAAAATACTAGACCAACTCTTGCATGTCGATGCATCATTTCTTAATTACTACAATATGTTTTACTCTTATTTTGGGAACTTGAAATTTTGTGATATTTGCAACCTTGCTTAAAATAAATTGTGCTCATAATTTAAGGTATTGTATGGGGGTATTTACGTAATATTTCTAATTAAAATTTCATATGAATTGAAAGTGTTGGTATCAATTATATACATATAGGTGTATATGTATACATTTTGGGCAACACACAATTTGGGGCAACACCTTTTAGTGACAGTTGTATATGTGACTAAGCATCACTCTTAAGACTATATTATAAAACCTCCTCTTGTGATTTTCGTTTGGAACTAAAGTCCAAGAACCTAAGAACATTTTCTAACCAGTTGTTCATCAAAATCACAAGAGAAAACCTTGGTCCTTCTAGCTGGAAGTCGAGACATCCTACCTTTTGGTTGTATATACATGTGTACGAGTTGAAGAGTTTGATACGCTGGTTGGTCTACGATTTGAACTCGTGAAGTTGTGTTGGACTGTTTTTGTGCAAAAGAACTGAGGTTTGTTGTAACACCCCAGAAAATTTTTTGAACTAAGACTCGAACCGTTCTTCGTAGTGAGTGAGATTTTATCGAGAAATTTAAAATTTCTTAAGTGTTAAGTTCACTAGATGTAGCACCTGGAGTTCCAAAAAGAATTAAATTGGAAATAGCAAAATCTGAAATTTTGCAAGTTAAGCTAAGTATGAGTTTTGGGTTGCCTTCAAACGACCATAACTCCTAGCTCAATATGATTTAGGTGTTCTACCATATACCGTAGGAAAGACCTTTGAATTATCTTTTCAACGCCTCCAAGTTTGCTAAGTTTCAAGGTTGGATGAGTGAGATATGGCCTTTTGAAGTTAGGCTGTCCAGTTAAGAAAAGTCAAAACTGGATTTTAGAGGGGTATTTTGGTCTTTTCCTTACCCATCAGATTTAATTCGTTTTTAGTAATATTTTAAGGGTCTAATCCTATTAGGTTCAGTTTTATAATCCTAAAATATGCCTAGGGTTTTAGTTGAGAGTTCAAGAAGAGAAAAGAGGAGAAAAGAGAAAGGATGAAAGCGTTCGTCGAGATTCTTGCATCTTATTGCGGATTTTCGCAATGGGTTTAATCCCTAAGAGGTATGTAAGATTCCATAGTGTTGGATTTTTTCACCCACACGCCAAGCATGTTATTTTAAGCGCAAATTTCATTCTTGAAGTTGAAAGATTTGAGTTCTTGATGAGTTCTTGATAGGTGTTCTTGAAGTTCATTCTAAATCTTGTTGTGTTGGGTTTTAGATGATTTCCTGAGATCAAAGTGAGTCTTTTAAGGGATGTATTGAGTTAATTAGAGTGTACTTATGTTAAGAAATCAATTCTAAGTGATTGGGGAAGAAACCATTCGATTCTAAGCGAAATATGGTAAGAAAATGAAAAAATAAACTTGCTGAATTTTCTTGGTTGGGGCCTGGCGCGATGCGCCTTCCAGAGCGCCCCAAACCCACCTCTGAAGTTTAGGGGCTGGCGTCCCGCGCCACCCATAGCGCTAGGGTCGCCTACCCCACCTAATTTGTCGTCGGTTTCCCCGTTTGAGTTCGTTTAAAGTGCACCTTCACTCCTTTTCGATTCTAACTACTCTAAGCTACTTCTAAACACCTAAAATCATTCCAAATATGATCATAACCTTGAATTCATAAATCGAATTCAAGGTATAGTTGAGAGACAAGTTTGAGAGTTCTTTCAAACCTTTTTGATAAGGTCCCTTAGAGTCTTTTTGTGGAGTCTTCTACAATTATTAGTAACTTGTTTCAAGACTCGAGCAAGTGAGTATGAGAAGAATGTATTCATGAATCTACTTTGTCATCATGAGATCCTTCATATCATGAACCAAAACTCTTGAATTCATAATTCATATTCAAGAGAGAGTTAAGAGTAAAGTTCAAGAAAACCTTCGAGTTCAATTGTGAATCCTTTGAGATCAACTATCGATTTGAACTAATTAGTCTTGAGGAAGTAATTTAGAGAATGAGAAGAGTTGTATCATGAGTTCCATAATGTTATGTAGACCTACGAGTCAAGTCGTTCATGCCATTAAATTCCGCATGAACTCCAGAAAAGTTGAGTATCTATGAGAGGAGAAATATCTTCAGATCCTAAGTCTTAAGTATTGAGTTTCGAACCCATTTGAGATTACATTCCTAATCATGGGAGTATTACCTATTACCCATGAAGTCCATGAGTAGAGTTGTTCACGCCCATAATTCCGCATGAACATTATAAGTCGAATAGTCTTGAGATAAGAAGTATCTTTGAGTCCTTGAGTTGAGTAGTTCATGCTCTTAAATTCCGCATGAACCCTCTGAGTTGAGAATTCTTGAAGTGAGTAGTATTATTGAAGTTCTTGAGTTCCAAGTATTGAGTTCTATATATGTTATCGAAAACCTTGCATTGAGTCGTTCACGTCCATAATTCAGCATGAACCATATTTTAAGAAGTCTTTTACAAACGTTTTAACTTTGTTTTAAAACTTAAGTTTTGAGTTCAGAAAGAGTAAAGTTGAAGTCCTGTTCTTCAAAGAAGTTTATGGGGACTAAGTATTCCCAAAGAGATTTAAAATGTTTTTACATTTAAATAAGAACGGAAACTGAGATTTCCAAAGAATCTTCGGGTTAGCTTTTAGAAAAGAGTACTCATTTTTTAAAATGAAGGAAGAGAGGAAACTGAGATTTCCAAGATAGCCTTTGAGCTATGTTTTTGAGCACTAATCTCAAATCACGGAAGAAGTTTGTTTTTTTAAAAACATAAATAGCTAGTATCATATTTTGGGAGTAGTATTGAGCACCGATATGGGGGAGCGTTCAGAGAATCCACAGCCTCCACAAACCATGTAGCCATCATGGGTAGAAAAGGGTCATACTTTTTAGATGAACCCTTTTCACATAGACTAATGGATCCATTAGTAGTTCAGGTCCTATACCTTTGGCCGGGTATAACATGCGTTGGCAGAGCGAGGTAGATCGATGTATCATCACTATAGCTCTTATCTGATGGTTGTCATTTAGAGAAACTCCCACATAATTTTTTGTATTCTTATATACACAATCATTTGTATTTTTACATACATTTCAGAATTATGTTGTATCCTTGCATACACACAGAGTTGACATCATGTTTTTAAACAGTTTATTTCTATATATTGTACTTGTTTTAAATTGCTTTATATTGAAATGAGTTCAGTCATATTGAGTTGAGTATCTTGAGTTGAGTATCTAGAGTCGAGTATCATATCTTTGAGTTGGGTATCTAATCTCTGAGTTGAGTATCTTATCCTTGAGTATTTCTGAGTTGAGTAAGTTTGAATAGTTTTGAGAATCCTTGAGTTGAGAAAGTTTGAGAAGAGGTAAGTATGTTTCCTTTTTATCAAGTTTCAAGCTCATGTTTATGTTTTAGAATTCCCCTTACATGCTCGTACATTCCACGTACTGAGCCATTTGGCCTGTATCTTCTCATGATGTAGACACATGTATTCAGGATCATCAACAGGAGCTTCGTTGATACATCCGGGAGTTCAAGTTAGCTATGGTGAGCCTCCTTGTTTCCGGAGGATTTCATTTACCTTTCAGTTTAGTCAGGATGTCGTGGGTCTTGTCCCAACTTTCATCTTTATCAGTTAGAGGCTTCATAGATAGTCAGTATAGTTAAGAAGTCTGTATTATTCATTTATTTTATTAAATGTTTTAAAGACTTAAGTTGCCTATTTTATGGCGAGTTGAATATTATTTTTATACTCAGAGTATTTCATTTGAGTTAAAGTTTTATATTTCAGTTTCATGGACTTTTATTTCAGTTTTAAGCTTTTGCATGCTCAAGTTAGTCTTTCGCTTGTAGTCAGCCAGGATGAGGGTTCGCTTGGGGACCAACAATGGTCTTCGAGTGCAGGCCACGTCTAGGGTGTAGTTTCGGGTCGTGACAAACTTGGTATCAAAGCATAGAGTTTAAGTGTCCTAGAGTGTCTATGAAGTCGTGTCAATAAGATCTTATTTATGGTTGTGAGGGCCCCACTTCTATAAATGAGGGACTAGAGACATTTAAGAAAAAATTCCCTTCTTTCATACTCTTAATCGTGCAATAGAGCTATATCATAAAGACTTATTCTAACTCGTGCGTTTCTCAGAATCATTCGACTACCCATCATACTAGAGGTGGTTGAAAAGCAGAGTCAGTTCTTTATTGATGAGTTGTTCTTAGCAAGAGTTTTGAGGAAGTCATGAGACTCCAGAGGGGCTTAAGAGAAGTCCAAGAGTAAGTTAAGTGTTCAGTTTCAAAGTAATGCCCTCATATTCATATGAATTGTGCATTTGAACTAAAAGCGAGTTGTACTCTATTCCCTAAGCCTTGTTTCAGCTGAGAATCCTTATGAGGAAGTATGTTTAGAGCTTGGGTAGTATTTTCACCCTGAAGGGTAACATGAGTTACGAGATCAAGAGCAGTAGTAGTGTAAGAGCCCAGAGTTAGAGGAAAGTATGAAGAGGTTTAGTAATCTAAGTAAGGGAGATGGTGTTTCGACAAGCCATGTTACTATACTAGTAAATTATTAATGAAGAGTTTTCCCTTATGGGTAGACTAAGAAGTGATGAGTTGTGAATACTCCATCATAGGAAGTAGAGTGTGTTGTAGCTAGAAAGGAACTTGTGATGAAGTGTCATTGTGTAGGTAATGACCAAGTGTAAGTGTTGAATAGAAGAGCATAAGTATTCATAAAGTGATAGATCTAAGCTAGGCTTATGATTTGTTTGAGAGGGTCATAATGTTCAGAAGGTTATAGAACTGATCAAGTAATGAAGTATAGTATAGTAGGTGAGCAAGCGTATTGATATTCGGCTTTAGTCATAAACATTAAGCTTGAATTTGAGATGAGTGTCATGATAAAAGGAATGGCAACATGAGGGTGATTATGTTAGTCTTTAGATTTGATCTAGTAGACTTGACATAGAGTAAGTGAGGAATTGATATATTAGCTTGAATAGATATGAGTAGTACAAGTGAGAGACCCTAACCTTTAGATAAGGGCAATGAAGTGTGGCTAAGTCACAAGAGTAAAAAGAGAAATAAGAGGTGGACCATTTAGAGATGATGGAATATGTCCATAGACTTCAAGTGTTAGCTTTAGACCTAAGGGGAAGCTGACAAGATGAGAAATCAAGTGCTTGAGAGTAAGATAGTAATGAATTCCAAAGTGTTTGGGGGATATCTTTTTAGAGGTCCTTTTAGTAATGAAGTGATGTTAGAAAGATGAGGTTAATGATCATATCGTGATGATGATGGTGTGATAGTTCCATCTAAGATTGTAAATAAGGAGGAAGATCAGAATGAGGTTTTACTATGAGAAATATTTAAATGAGAGCCCTTAGTTGGCTCTGAAGGAGTTTGTTAGTAGGAGTCCATGGAGTTGCTAGAGTACTAAGCTTGAATGTGGTGGTAAAGAGTAATGGTCTTAGGATGAGATTCCCTATAGAGAGGTATAGAACCTGAACCTAAGGATTTGGGTTAAGCTTGAATATAGTGAGAGAGTACCATTAGACACAGGCCTTAGTAAGATTAACCCATTTCATACCCAGTTCAGTCGTCATTCGAGGACGAATGATCCCAAGGGGGAGATATTGTAACACCCCAGAAAAATTTTCGAACTAAGACTCGAACTGTTCTTCGTAGTGAGTGAGATTTTACCGAGGAAATTAAAATTTCTTAAGTGTTAAGTTCACTAGATGTAGCACCTTGAGTTCCAAAAAGAATTAAATTGGAAATAGCAAAATCTGAAATTTTGCAAGTTAAGCTAAGTATGAGTTTTGGGTTGCCTTCAAACGACCATAACTCCTAGATTAGGATGATTTATGTGTTCTACCAGATACCGTAGGAAATATCTTTGAATTATCTTTTCAACGCCGCTGAGTTTGCTAAGTTTCGAGGTCGGATGAGTGAGATATGGCCATTTGAAGTTAGGCTGTCCAGTTAAGGAAAGTCAAAACCGGATTTTAGAGGGGTATTTTGGTCTTTTCCTTACCCATCAGATTTAATTCGTTTTTAGTAATATTTTAAGGGTCTAATCCTATTAGGTTCAGTTTTATAATCCTAAAATATGCCTAGGGTTTTAGTTGAGAGTTCAAGAAGAGAAAAGAGGAGAAAAGAGAAAGGATGAAAGCGTTTGTCGAGATTCTTGCATCTTGTTGCGGATTTTCGCCATGGGTTTAATCCCTAAGAGGAATGTAAGCTTCCATAGTATTGGGTTTGTTCACCCACACGCCAAACATTTTATTTTCAGCGCAAATTTCATTCTTGAAGTTGAAAGATTTGAGTTCTTGATGAGTTCTTGATAGGTGTTCTTGAAGTTCATTCTAAATCTTGTTGTGTTGGGTTTCGGATGATTTCTTGAGATCAAAGTGAGTCTTTTAAGGTATGTATTGATTAGATTAGAGTGTATTTATGTTAAGTAATCAATTCTAAGTGATTGGGGAAGAAACCATTTGATTCTAGGCAAAATAGGGTGAGAAAACGAGAAAATAAACTTGCTGAATTTTCTGGGTTGGGGCCTGGCGCGATGCACCTGCCAGAGCGCCCCAAACCCACCTTTGAAGTTTAGGGGCTGGAGGCGCGCGCAACCCATAGTGCCAGGGTCGCCTGCCCCACCCAGTTTTTCGTCGTTTCCCCGTTCGAGTTCGTTTAAAGTGCACCTTCACTCCTTTTCGATTCTAACTACTCTAAGCTACTTCTAAACACCTAAAATCATTCCTAACATGATCATAACCTTGAATTCATAAATCAAATTCAAGGTAGAGTTGAGAGTCAAGTTTGAGAGTTCTTTCAAACCTTTTTTATAAGGCCCCTTAGAGTCTTTTCGAGGAGTCTTCTGCAATTATTAGTAACTTGTTTCAAGACTCGAGCAAGTGAGTATAAGGAGAATGTATTTATGAATCTACTTTGTCATCATGAGATCCTTCATTTCATGAACCAAAACTCTTGAATTCATAATTCACATTCAAAAGAGAGTTAAGAGTAAAGTTCAAGAAAGCCTTTGAGTTCAATTGTGAATCCTTTGAGATCAACTATCGATTTGAACTAATTAGTTTTGAGGAAGTAATTTAGAGAATGAGAAGAGTTACATCATTAGTTCCATAATGTTATGTAGACCTACGAGTCAAGTCGTTCATGCCATTAAATTCCGCATGAACTCCAGAAGTTGAGTATCTATGAGAGGAGAAATATCTTCAGATCCTAAGTCTTAAGTATTGAGTTTCTAACCCATTTGAGATTACATTCCTAATCATGGGACTATTACCTGTTACCCATGAAGTCCATGAGTAGAATTGTTCACGCCCATAATTTCGCATGAACATTATAAGTCGAGCAGTCTTGAGATAAGAAGTATCTTTGAGTCCTTGAGTTGAGTAGTTCATGCTCTTAAATTCCACATGAACCCTCTGAGTTGAGCATTCTTGAAGTGAATAGTATTATCGAAGTTCTTGAGTTCCAAGTATTGAGTTCTATCTATGGTTATCGAAAACCTTGCATTGAGTCGTTCACGTCCATAATTCGGCATGAACAATATTTTAAGAAGTCTTTTACAAACGTTTTAACCTTGTTTTAAGACTTAAGTTTTGAGTTCAGAAAGAGTAAAGTTGAAGTCATGTTCTTCAAAGAATTATATGGGGACTAAGTATTCCCAAAGAGATTTAAAATGTTTTCACATTTAAATAAGAACGGAAACTGAGATTTCCAAAAACCCTTCGGGCGAGTTTTCAGAAAAGAGTAATCATTTTTTAAAATAAAGCAAGAGAGGAAACTGAGATTTCCAAGATAGCCTTTGAGCTAAGTTTTTGATCACTAATCTCAAATCACGGAAGAAGTTTGTTTTTTAAAAACATAAAGAGTTAGTATCATATTTTGGGAGTAGTATTGAGCATCGATTGGGGGAGCGTTCAGAGAACCCACAACCCCCACAAACCATGTAGCTATTATGGGTAGAAAAGGGTCATACTTTTTAGATGAACCCTTTTCAGATAGACTAGTGGATCCATTAGTAGTTCAGGTCCTATACCTTTGGCCGGGTATAGGATGCGCTGACAGCGTGAGGTAGCTGTATCATCACTATAGCTCTTATGTGATGGTTGTCGGTTAGAGAAACTCCCACATAAGTTATTGTATTCTTATATACACAATTATTTGTATTTTTACATACATTTCAGAGTTATGTTGTATCCTTGCATACACACAGAGTTGACATCATGTTTTTAAACAGTTTGTTTCTTTATATTGCACTTGTTTTAAATTGTTTTATATTGAAATGAGTTCAGTCATATTGAGTTGAGTATCTAGAGTCAAGTATCATATCTTTGAGTTGAGTATCTAATCTCTGAGTTGAGTATCTTATCCTTGAGTACTTCTGAGTTGAGTAAGTTTGAGTAGTTTTGAGTATCCTTGAGTTGAGAAAGTTTGAGAAGAGGTAAGTATGTTTCCTTTTTATCAAGTTTCAAGCTCATGTTTATGTTTTAGAATTCCCCTTACATGCTCGTACATTCCACGTACTGAGCCATTTGGCCTGTATCTTCTCATGATGTAGACACATGTATTCAGGATCATCAACAGGAGCTTCGTTGATACATCCGGGAGTTCAAGTTAGCTATGGTGAGCCTCCTTGTTTTCGGAGGATTTCATTTACCCTTCAGTTTAGTCAGGATGTCGTGGGTCTTGTCCCAACTTTCATCTTTATCAGTTAGAGGCTTCATAGATAGTCAGTATAGTTAAGAAGTCTGTATTATTCATTTATTTTATTAAATGTTTTAAAGACTTAAGTTGCCTATTTTATGGCGAGTTGAATATTATTTTTATACTCAGAGTATTTCATTTGAGTTAAAGTTTTATATTTCAGTTTCATGGACTTTTATTTCAGTTTTAAGCTTTTGCATGCTCAAGTTAGTCTTTCGCTTGTAGTCAGCCAGGATGAGGGTTCGCTTGAGGACCAACAATGGTCTTCGAGTGCCGGCCACATCCAGGGTGTAGCCTCTGATCGTGACATTTGTGTATAAACTTGTACTTGCACTTTTTTAACTGCTGGTATATCTGAAAGTTGATCTTGGTACCTTGGTTACCTCTTGTCACTTTGCATTGTCGTGTTGGTATCCTTTAAGACGTTAAAAATGCTTGTGTAACTCGTCCACTTGTACGGATTGTTTGATCACTTGGTACTCTTGTTGGGACCTTGTCCTTTTTGTGGCTGTGACTTTGTCACTCTTGGCATGCCTCTTGATTCGGATCATTTACCATCTTGACTCTAGATTTTTAGTCTGTCTTAAGAATGGAAGTTGTCCATATTAAGTACGAACTAGAAAGCCATTTTTAATATGGTTCTTGGTTCTCTTGATTATTGGGTTTTTACCCTTTTTGACACCTGCTTGTGCTTGTTGTGATGACATGATGTATATATTGGGCGAGCCTTGTTGTTGAATCTCTTGGAAAACTGTGCTATGAGCGTTCTTGACATTTGATCTTTAAATATAAAACTTGATACTCTTTATATATTGTTTACTTGATTTATTTATTATGTTCAATTATGCCGCCCTTGACTTGAGAATGATAACTTGCTGAATTTGAGGGCTCCAAACCTATAATTTTTACACCATTAAGCTATATGCTTAGCGATAGTTGTTTCTATCGTAGGGGCTATTTGAGATGATGCTTGAAGATGGCCATTGGAGATGGATGTTTTGAGAGCCTTAAGGAAGATCACATTTGCATATAGGCATCTATATTTTTTATAAACCTTGGGACTTATACATATTCTATGTGTTGTATATTTACATGGGATTTTGAAGTCTGATTTGATCATGTCACCATGAGTTGTAATATAAATATGGCTATGTGTTTTGTTCTTTTTGGGGTGTGTAAACCCAAGTCTTGTAATATCCTAAATCTACTATTACTTTATGAATGTTTGTGTGAAGCATGAGCAGGCTGATTTCGATATTCGAAAGCTTGTAATATTCTTGTTATTTCATCCTTGAGTGTGAGGATAATATATATACATGAAAAGCTCGTCGGTTATTTGCTTAAATTACTTTTCGGAGGTCATTATGCATCTAATCCCTCTACTAGGTTAAAATCAATATGGCCATAGTTAACCTCTTTTAAATGTCGCAAGTATTTAGTTAGATTTCTTGTTTAAGTGGTAGTATCCTTTCGAAAGGATCGCTACAGTGCCCGCACGGCTCGGTGGGTTGGGTCGTGACAGGCTACAAGCAGGCAGGACTTCGTGCACATGCCTGCTTATATGCCAAGGGTGGATTTGGTAATTTTATATTTTTTTCTTTAAAATTTTGTGTTTTATTGTTTTATATAGATATAAAATTATGTAAAAAGTATTATAAATCATAATAATTAATAGATTCAAATATTTGAAAACATATAAAAGGTTTTTCATTAACTCTCAAAATTTCATCTATACCACATAAATTGGGATAAAAGGAGAAATATATATTATGTAAAACACATAAAATATACTATAAATCACAATTATTAATAAGTTAAATATAAAAAGGACCTGGCAAAAAAATTGGTTGACTTTTGAAATTTCATTTATATCACATAAATCAACACAAAGGGAGTAATATATATTATGTGAAAATTACATAAAAAGCACTATAAATCACAATAATTAGCGCGCGCGCACACACACACACACATATATATATATATATATAGATTTCCCTTAGTAACTCTCTTATAAGTAATAAATGCTCTATGTAGTTCCGGTATTCCGCTTAGTTCTTCTCCGTCATATGTATATACAGTATTTAGTAATCCACAATTATAACAAAAAAATATTTAATAACGAACCAGAAGATATATTGAACCAACAATGGTATGAAATAGACTTACATGATTTAGACTACGAAAGAATAGAATGGTACGATTTATTAGAAATAAATTCAGATTAAAATGAATTACGAATATTTACAATATTGGATAGAATCTATGGAAGATATAAAACTATTAGAACAATTAATAGAGGAAAATTTATCTATGTACCAAAGAACCGAAGATATGTTATATCTTGAATATATCATAAATAATATTAAAGAAATATTCAGATTAAAACAACTATCGGAAGAATATTACAATAAATATTATTACATTTTACCATGAATTTCACACTACCAAAAATTAACATTAAAGGGATATCAAGATTAAGACACTTAGCAAAAGAATACTACAATAAAATCTTTAAAATAAAATACTCACTTATCACACTACCACCTACCACACTACCACTTNAACTTTGAATTAACTACAAAAGATATGCTATTAGGAATGCCATTTTTAGAAAAATTATACCCACATATAATTACAAAAACACACTGGTGGTTCACGACCCCGTGTAAACAAAAAATAGGAGCAAAAAGAGTAAATAATAAAAAACGAAAAACAACAGAATGGATAAAAGGAAGTGAAAAAATTACACAAAAATTAGAAAATATAAAAGAAGAAGACCCTAAAATAGAATTAATTAATATATATATATATATATCACTTATCAAAATTAAATATTTAAAATTACCCACTAATTAAATAATCATAGCTAAATGTGTAATTTAAAATTTACAGAAATGGTCCTTTATAAAACAGAGGACTAGTTCTTAAAATGGCCTAACGAGTCATTACAATAACATTCACTCCCAACATTTACTTTAATTTTTCTACTATACTATAAATACATTTTCACTTTAACTTTTTTTTTTTAAACATCAAAAAGAAAATGTTTTCATGTTTTACTCTAAATATTAGTTACTTATTTCTTAAATCACCTTTCAGACCTAAGACTAAATATCAAATATAAACATCATGATAAAATATTTATGTTACTCCTTATTTTTTTAAGAATCGTGCAAAGCTCAAAGCAGACCAATAATGAATGAGAACAAGTGGATTATCTCTAGAAGTTACTGCATATTTAATTCATTTTGGCGATATGGTGTATCCAGATTGGTCAAGGGAGGATCTAACTTGACTTATTCTCAATTATTTATCAAATATTATATAATTCATGGTAACAACAAGATTCATGAGCTAGAGATGTCTTACATGATTTTAAAATTAAAAATATTTGAACATCAGTAATTCAATATATAATTAAAAATGAATGAATAGGATAATGATGTTGGAGCAGGTATGATTTTGACTTAGTTTATGAATTAATTAAGATTACGTACAATAATTATTGTTTATATAAAATGTTGCTTGAAGATTAACGTGTAAAATATAATTACCAGCACATATATACTGAATATCTGGAACAATTGTAAGTATTCAAACTTGTGCAAATGAATGACTTTTCTATTTATTTATTTTAATCGAAAAGGTTGTCAATTTTCTAGGATTTTATATTTAAAAAATTCCTCTAGATTTCTTATAATTTGGTGGGAATCAATTTTGACCAATTTTTGCCCATAAAACATTTTTTTACAATATGAAATTATTTTAAATCAGTTTGTTTTACACGCCAAAATTTTAGGAGACATTTTCAAATTTATAGGTGAAAAATCAATATGTAGAAACTGATGGCAATTAATATATATTTTATGTTGCTTTTTGTTTGTTCTATAAAAGTCTCTCGTTGAGTTCACGTGAATGGAAAAGGAAGAAAATATTAGCATTATATTTTGATTTCGTTGAAAAGGAAAAAATTAAA
The DNA here is from genome assembly GCF_019186545.1 of Solanum stenotomum. NCBI lineage: Eukaryota > Viridiplantae > Streptophyta > Magnoliopsida > Solanales > Solanaceae > Solanum > Solanum stenotomum. Next base: position 15,970,200 of record NC_064283.1, on the reverse strand, counting down.
ATATGTTATCGAACTTTGATAACAGATTATTTATGTGATTCACTTAAAGTATGATTCATTTATGTCATTTTTCGTTTGAGAAAAAGTTTATCCATGTTATTATTTGTTAACTGAAAGCAATTTCGTTTTGTAAAAACATTTTTTACACGTGGTTAATTATAATTCAGTCATATCTTTAATTAAACTATTTGTTTAAAAGGAGAAAAGACTCAAATATACCATCAAACTTTGAGAAAAGACTCAAATATGTCATCGAATTTTGAGAAAAGACTCATCTATGTCATCTATTAAAAGTTTGGCTCATTCATTTCAGTTTAACAAATAATGACACGAATGAGCCTCTTCTCAAACAAAAATAACGCAAATGAGCCAAATTTTAACTAAAAGGGGCACTAAGACAAGGTCAGCCTAGAGCCTCATTCCATGCTAAAAGGGGATTGAAACAAGGGAACCTTATCTCCATTTCTTTTTGTACTTGCTATATATGGAGTATTTCACAATGAATTTGAAGACTTTGGGGAGGAATCTAAACTTCAACTTATCATCTTAAATGATTTAAAATGGACCTTGTTTAAATGAATTTTGTTCATGATTTGTTATTGTTTTTCAAAGGGAGATCTATTATCAATCCAACTATTACATATTATATTGCTAAGATATTTTAATCTCAAAATCTAAATTCAAGATCATGTGATATTTTGTAAATTGCCAAATATTATTATACAAGTGTGAATTTATGTACAAGAATGTAATGATTCGGAAGGTCATTTTTGGAAATTGTAAACTAATATGTAACTATGATTACTTAAACGGTTATCTATTAAATAATTAATTAACTTATCTTTTTAATTGGTGATTAATGGGCCAAGTCCATAATGTATTTAGGTCCATGTGTAAAACTGAATTACATTAAAAGAGATTTATTATTATTATTTTGCATAACACAAGACACCACTTTGCTGCAGGTAATTCATCACCACACCAAAATCTTGTACTATGATTATGGATACTCATGTTATTATTGCTATTATTATTATGTATTTGGTGTGGAAAGAATTGGATTTGAGACTTGGTGTCGGCTTATTAGATTGAGGGCAAGTTATTCTTTTATCGATAATTGTTATGGGGATTAGTGGTAAGTGTTGTAGGATTGAATTGATAAGAATCGAAATAAGAATATATCATACAAATATACATTATTAATATGTTAGCAGATAAGGAATTAGAAAACGGTGGTGTAAGAATTATACTATTATTATTTAACTAGCAATTGATTGTGTTACATTGTCACGTAGTCAGAGAAATGACCAAGGTAGCATTGTGGGTGAAGGAAAATTGGTTAAATTTATATGCATTTATATTATTATAATCATTATGGTTACAAAAGAGTTGAATTGAAATGAGGTTCATGGTTTTTCGCCACTGGTTCATAACCAGTGGCTTCTAATTCATAATATTATTATTTTATTTTCCTATTATAAATCAATTTTTTTAATATTGAAATAGGTAATTAAATATTAGGAATAATTAGTATATGAAAACTATTAAGATTGTAGTTTATGGAGAAATTATGACTTAACTCTAGACTTGAAATTCAGAAAATATGAGATTTGACCTATTGGTTGGAATCAAGAATTAGAAACTTTATTATAAATTTGGGTGATTTTTTGGGTCTAAGCTAGACATATAGCAATATGAATGTTGTTAGTTTCGAAATCTTATCGTGGTCATTTATTTGAATAGATTGCTTTGAGTTGGAAGTTCAACGAAAAGGGAAGGCTCAAGTCCCGGAGTGAATTCTTGATTGATTAAGGCAAGTGGATTTCTAAACCCTTGTTAAGTGTATGAAATTCGTGTATTTCCTTGTGGTATGTGTTGGGGAGTAATGAAACTTGGTGATGGGTTGACTTGTCCATGTTGAATAATTCTAATGATGAAAAGGGGGTAATAAAAGGTAATGTGATTAATTGTTGGTGTGTGATCTGTTGAGAATGATTTTGAAAGACTTATTGATTCATTATTGGTGTTGTATCACGATTGTGTTGTTGTGAATTGTGCAATGTTATGAAAATGGTCATCTCCTCATTATTGTGAACATGTCATTTGCATTGTTTAGATACATGTGATTGTGACAAGTGTTATGTGAATTGAGAAATAATAAGAAATTAAAGAGGATGTACCATTTCGAGCGACGAATCGCGCGCCGCGATGGATACTATTATCGAGGGACGTGTCGTGCGCCGCGACGAATGCATGGATAGATATGTTGGGTTCCGGACTAAGAGACAACGGGTGTGTATCACTAGGTTAGACATGCATCACTATACTTGACATTGCATTTCATTACATTGCACATCTTTATCATTGATGAGCTTGATCTTGTGTGTTGCTGATCTTGTAAGTGTCTTTCTGTGGAAGTTGTGATTGATGAATAGTGAGTTTGTTGTTGAGGATATATAATTGTTAAAGTGTTGTTGTTGAGCTGTTTGTTATGTAAACTGTGAACTATTAGGTTGGGCTAGTTGTAGTTGTGGAGGTTCGGTTGGGGTGTAAGGAGTACGTACCCGTATTCTATTCCCTCTGCTTGTGTTTAGAAGTTTACTTGCTGAGTACCGTGTGGTTTGGTACTCACCCCTTGCTTCTACATTTTTTTGTAGGTTACTAGCCTGGACCTTTGTGATATTTTCTCTTCTCCTTGTCTGAGGTTTCTTATGGAGGTTTGTGAGGTAGTTGCTTGTCATTTCAGCGGACCTTCTTTCTCCTTAATTATAATTTTGTTCTATTCTAGAAACAATGTCATTTGAGACTTGTATTTTCTTTCGATTTTGTTATAACACATTAGAGGCTTGTGCACGTGACAACTAGGTTTTGGGGTATTTTTAACTTGATTATAAATTTCCGCTTTTTTTTTTGTAAAGGCTGAGTTTTAGGGTGACTTATCTTGGTGGGATAAGACGAGTGTCATGAACTAATTCTATTTCAATTCTTGAGGTCAGCTACAACAAAAGAATCTATTCCAATCCAATTTTATTTTTCTTGACTTGTACATATTTATTTGATTCTTGTGATTTTGAAATAAGATCATGATTAAATTCTTTGTTGATTATAGTATCATTTTGTTATTGTTAAATCTCTCTTAGAAAGCTTTCTATTTTGTTTTCTTAGTAACGTGAACATACAATTTTAGAGTTGAAGTCTGAAGGTAAAAGATATTTACACTTAAAAGTAACCCCTCTTGAGTCTTGTTGATGCTTCTACAGTTCATCGTCATCATAATATGGAAAAGAAATACTAAAAGTATATTTATTATAAATATTTATCAAATCAAAGTTTAAGCGTCGGTAGAGAACATTTATTATTACATAATAAATACTAAACAAACATTGAAAATATATGATATACATTTTGGGGACAAAAAGGACCCTCAAGTGGGTTCATCACACTAATAAATCAACTAATCTCTAACTTATATATATCACATCATATTATATATCACACACAATTTCAACACAAATCAGCCTACATCCGTTTACTTTCATCATATTAAATTTATTGTCTATATAATCGTCAAATTAAATAGAAAATTGTCAATTTGTCGTCCAATATACGTAATCAATATAAGTGAGTGAACAACTCTGTCTGATATACTTACTTCAAAATAGAGTTGGTTTCTCTTATGGTCACTTAATTAATATTTTAATAAGTCAATTTTTCTTTAACAAAGAAAATGATTTTCTGAAATAATAACTATCAATTGAGTGATCATATGAGAAATCAAATTATAAAAATAATAATATTTAGAACTTAATAAATTAACATTCATATACAATGTAGATAGTAAGGCTCACTAGGATACAACTTACTGTATACATGAGTGCGCGAACAAAGTCCACATTCATAATTGAAAAGAAAATAAGTTATATATAATATGTAATAAGTTTATACTCCCTCCGTCCCTATTTACTTGTCCATATTTCCTTTTTTGGTTGTCCCTATTTAGTTGTCCATTTTGACAAATCAAGAAAGGACAACAAATTTTTTCCTATTATACCCTTATTTACACTTCTTGAAAATTGTAAAAGTGTATGTTGTTTCCCTCCAATTTAATTCACTTTAATNAAAGAAAATAAGTTATATATAAGATGTAATAAGTTATATATAAGATGTGTGAGAACCTTTTGGTGAAGACCATGTGAATTTGACCAACAATGGACAATATCTGGAAGGTGCCTATGAGCTGATTAGCCCATCAAATAATATCATATCATATTTTATTTTACAGCAATGTCTTTATTATTATCCTACTTTTTAAGATGTTATTCATACAGAGAGATATTATTGGTAGATTAATTTGGCTCATTAGTTGTTTGTCCAGACCTACATTTTTTTTATCTAGAGCTTGTAAATATCACTTGGTAAATAAAATTTCTTACTTATCAAAAGTAAAAAAATATAATTATCTAGAGGTATTACTTCTACAAAATTGTTTGTCTTTTCCTGAGATCGACTTTTTATTTTGCTCACTTAGTAACACGAATTTACAATCTTAAAGTCGGAAGCTACTTGGACTTAGAGCAAGTACCAACCCCTTTTTGTCAATGCTTATACAGTTCACCGTCATCTAAATATGGAAAAGAACCATTGAAAATATGATACTCATCTGACTTATTTGGTGTTTACTTTCAGCCATTAATCACATTTTTATTAAATATATCATTATCAAATTAAATAGTAAAGTTTCAATTTGCCGTCTAATATACGAAATCAATTAAACAAGATCTACTCTTAGAATATTTTGTAGAACTAACACTGTTTTCTACTATTATATTTTATTGTCATTAAATTCTTACTTAGGAATAGTGTGGACTTTTCAGCATATTTGCAACATATTTTCTAATCCTATCACGTAAATGTTATCATACTTGGGGTAGTTTGTTTGCACTATATTATGTATGTTATCATTAATATTTTCCAACAATTTCAAATAATTTATTTGATTTTAATTTGACATGAAGTTTAAAAAAGTAATTTTTTTTTTAATCTTGTGATATTAAAGTAAAGATATGTAGAATGTACCAAAATTTTTCTTAATCTTGTGATCTTAAACATGTGATGTGAAAATTAAAGTTAATTTAAGTGTACTAGAATGTTCTTAAATATTCTGATCTTACACATGCATGTGATGTGGAAAGTTGGAATTAATTAATATTTATCAAAATGGGAAAATGCGTTTTTGTAAATTAATGGACTAAAACGAAAAAAAAAAACAAGATAACCAAATTGATCGAAAATCATCACAGGGTTGTTCTTATCGTTTTAAAAAATTTAAAAGTATATGATCGATGAATACAGGATCAATTTACCTAACACAATTGATTGACATAATTATTCAAATTATATTCTTTCACACTTCAAAGCAAGTATAGAATTAATATATGTGTTTGCTTATACAAATATTTTCCAATTTAAAGTTGCTCCACTTTAAATTTATTAGATGACATATTTTCTACGTTCACAAGTAAGAATGAATTGTACTATTAGCAAACGTTTGATATATAAAAGAGATAGATAAAATTATTTCATGAATTAAGATATTTCACGAGATTTCTTATCTCATCAAATATAATACAAATGAGATAAATAATCTCGAAACTAACTAATATGATTAATCAAACTCAGAATAAATTAATTCTACAATTACAATACATCCTCATATCAAACAATCTATTAATACATTCAATCTTGATTTTTTGGGCTCATGCTTGCACGTGCATTAAACATCTAGTTATACTAAGAAAACTCCTTCATTTTTCAGATGATCACTCAACTAATTAATTATTATTATTGTTATCTCAGAAAATCACTTTTTTTCTTATAAATTTCAATTTTTTTCAACAACAAAAATAAATTTTATAAAATAATAACTATTAGTTAAGAAATCATATAAGAATTCAAACTCTAAAAAACACTTAGAACTTAAAAAAATAGCATTCATATACAACATTGTAGGTCTCGCTAGAATATAACTTATTGTGTTAGGTGTATGAACACAATCCATATTGATAGTTGAAAAGAAAGATATTATATATATATATAAGATGTGGATACTTTTGTGAGACGGCCTTTTGATGAAAACTATACAGATTTGATAAAAAAACGAACAATAGCATACCATTTGCAAAGTATCTATAAGCTCTTTTTGCTCAATTACTGATATGATCATAATGATCAATGGTTCAAAGAAATGAGTATAAACTCAATGGAGTGGCGGTGTGAAGCTCGACCTACTGGCACATTTATTATTTTTATTCATAGCTTACAAATATGTAGAAAGAGAAAAAAGAACCTATGTGCTTTGGTGGTTTTCAATACTTCAAAGATGTGGTGATACATAGTTAATCTCCAAATAAATTTATAAGGTGATGAGTCATGTAGGATATAATTCGTGATGAATCATATGAAACTTAGATCAAAGAAGCAAGAGATCAATTATATTATTATGTGTACGAATAAAATTTTACATTAGTAACTGAAAAGAAAAAAACTAGATCAATTATATTATTATACACACATTTTTTCCCCCAACTTTACGTACACACATGAGACATTATTTTATTAACCAGCGTATTCCCACTACTCAATTATCATAATTAAGCATAACAATTAACATGTTTTACTTTTATTCACTTTATTTGATATAAGTTGATTTAGTGGGTCACCTCGATTAATTTATAAAAATGACATTGACCATAATTATTCAAACGCTAGAAAAGAATGATGGGCGTATAATTAGCTTTTACTTATAATGTCAGGACATACTCCCTCCGTCCATTTTTATTTGTCATGTTGTGTTTTTCGAAAGTTAATTTGACTAATTTTCAAATTTAAATTAGATTGCATTAATTCGATATTTTAAACAAAATTTAGATATTCAATAACTATACAAAAAGTACTATAAATTACAATTTTTTGTATATCAATATGATACAAAATATATCGCAAAATGTTAGTCAAAATTCTTATAGTTTGACTCTAAAAAGGAAATCATGACAATTAAAAGTGGACGGAGGTAATATAAGAATAATACTTAATGTGATATATTAATATTTAGTAATACAAGCATCAGTAATGTTTGCATTAGTTATTTTGAGATTATTTCTTCAAAAATGTTTGATTTAATGTATTAAAATAATATGCATTGCATAATCTTTAAAGAAGTGTCACGACCCAAATTCACAAGTCGTGATGGCACCTATGTTCCCAACCAATAGGTAAGTCAACCCAACATATTTACCAATAATGATTAACTAATGGGGTAAAAAGGTAAACAATGAATAAAATTTCCAACACTAAGTTGTTTATAAATATGAAATACGGAAAGCCAAAATACTACTCAAGAATTGGAGTCATAAGTACAAGAGCCTCTAAATATGATGCAAGTCTGAAACTAAATGACAAATCCAAACATAAGGGATATTCTGTCTGAATACTAAAATAACAGAATAAATAAAAGGTAGAAGGAGGTGTGGGCCATGGAACAACCAAGCAGCTCACCACAACTCCAAGATACTCTAAGCTCGGACTCAAAAATTTCCACAAGATGTGCTCGTACTCGGAATCGAATTTGCACCACAAAAGAGTGCAACAAGTGTAGTATGAGTACGAAACCACGTGTACCCAGTATATCTCATAGACCGACAACGAAGAAGTAGTGACAGGAGTTTAAATAATAAAAATAAGTCTTTTACTTATACAAGTCTATAGTACGCTTACCAGTCGAGTTTCATCAAAATAAGGATAAACAAACTTCACATAATGTACAACCACCAATAAAGCACGTAAGCAACAATAATAAATGATGTAATGAGATGCAGTGCAATGTGACACCATGAAATGATATGCCTCAGAATGTCAAGTACTCTCTCAACCTTATATGCATGATACTCCTCGGAAATACATCGAGAGTTCATGACCCATGGGGGACTCGCAAGGTCCATATACCGACACGGACGATCTCCACGTGTCTGTGCGGACAATCTCAATGCACTATCATAAAATCAAACAATTTCCGCACGGACGATCTCCATGTGCCCAACATATACTCAATCTCATGTCAATGGATATGCACAATAAAATCTCAAATAAAGGGGATGATGATGTATCTCAATCAATCAAATATCAGCATAATACATAACCACCTAAACCATCACAAGTATACAGGTTCAAATAAGAACACAATCACACAAAATAATTAGTCAATAATATATCAGCTAATACCCATATGATTTGGCATTCTCGGATTAAAATCTGCATTCTATAGTAATAAACTTTCCCTTTATAACACCAGTACTCGTACCAATGCCTGTCACATCATTGGTACGAGACCCCATCTTTCGCCCTTACCCATTAACTATTCCATTTTTTAATCTTTAAATTAGAAAAACGTCCTCCAACAAAGTCTAAAAGTCTTAACATACCTTGAATGTCGAACACGTGCCACAAATCCTCAAGATTTTTCCTTCCCCTTTCGCAAAGCTTCAGAACGTTCCCAATCTACCAATTATGAAATATTTGTAAGCATGCGAGTTCATAGAAACCCATATTATTATAAGTCTATCCTAGACCCAAAACTCACTCATATCTCTAATCAAGCTCCTAATTTTGATATAATTTATATGTCAAAATATATTTGCTAAATTTCAAGCCTAGGATTAAGCCTCAACTCCTCCAAATATCATGAATCTAGTGATATTCATATACTATAATACCACCAAAGATTGTTACTTATATCCATCTATTAAAACTTCAAGAGTAATAACTATATAAAAGTAATTAAATTTTAAGCCAAATGATTACTCACATGTAACCTCACCCACGAAACAAAAACAAAATAATAACCACTGGAACTACACAGATTCCACTATGCGGACATATTGTTTGCCAATGATTTCCCATTTTCCAATGATTATACCTAATCATTGTTCAATGATTACACCTAATCATTGTTCAATGATTACCCTTAAAAATTAACATAAAAATTTTCTCTTCCTAATCTAGTCCAAAGAACGTTATCACCTTCCAGATTTGTTCCACTTTCCATTTCTTTCAATCCAAACAAAATTTAACCACCTCACTGTATGTTCACCCTAAGAGAAATCATCACATTAATTACTGCTAAAAAAATTTCCGTTCCTCCACCTATTCTGACCAATCCCTCCCAATAGCATTAATATAAAAGGAATCGGATCACTTTTTGTAATAAACGAAATTATTACAGGAGCATTGCACAATTTACATATACAAATTGAAGGAATTGAAGTTCTTACCAGAAACCACTGTAACCCCGTAGTCAACCGTTGCTCTCTGCCCTTTTGTTATTATTTTTGAGTTATGACTAAGAAATTATTAACCCTTCTTTACTTAACTTAATTTCATGGGCCAAATATAAAAGGGTACTAAATGAACTGTTGACTTGGCCCACTAACTATTAACTATATTAATTATTTAATAAAATTTTCATCAACTAGATACTCGTAGTTACCGAATATTTCAAAGTTTTCAATTTAAATTTTATGAGAAGAGTCAAAATAGTCCTAGTTCTCAAAACGACCTAGCAGGTCGTTACAAGAAGTTACCTTCATAAATATGATGGAAAGGATCGATGTGGAAGATGTTTTTAGGACAATTGTGTCTTTAACCATGCTAATGCATGCATTAAAATCCTTTACATTACCAATACCATGAATTTTTTATACCTTAATATCGAATAAAGTGTACCTAACAAAATACAGTAATACACAAGGTTAATGCATATTATTTTTTTATCAATGCACGATTTACCAAACAACACCTTCTAGTAATAAGTTTTTATCGCAAAAGTAAAACTCCTTAAATTTAATTTGATAGTTAATCCTTTTTTTTTCTTTTCAAATTATTATTGTTGACAATAAACTCAATTTTGAATCTAATGGCATAGTCATATATGTACAATGATGAATCCTTGAAAAATATTTTTATAGAAGTTCATTAGTATCTTCTTGCTATAAAGCAAATCAATTTTGATTTTTGAATAATCTCCATTATTTATGTTTCTATTGGAATAAAAAATTTAAAGGACATATTTATATACGTGTATATAAAAACTAGACATATATAAACATATCCTTTATATTGGCTCTAAGTGTGTCTATTTATTTAATTTTATACAAGTTTAAGTGTTTATTTGTGCAGATCCAAAGTTGAAGGACATAGATGACTGTTACAATCAAATTAAAGGACATATTTATGTATTATGCCTAAAAAAATATACTAATTATATAAGTTGAAATATATTCTATATATAGTAAGCCACAATGCAACTATCATTGTAACTATCTTGTTAGCTTTCAACCAAAAACTAACAAGATTTTTAGTTAATTGTAACTATCTTGTTAGCTTTCAACCAAAAGCTAACAAGATTTTTAGTTCCATATTTATTATTTAGTTAAATAATAAATATGTCATTGTATGAACTATTTATTACTCATTCCTTTTGAATTTGTTAATCTAATTTTGATCTGACACATAGTTTACGAAAGTAAATTAGATTTTGAGAAAAAACATTAAGTTATATTTGAAGTTGTCCCAGATTTTCAAAAAGACACCTTAACTTTGCGTGTGTCCTATTACCCCACAAAACATTCAAAATCACAATAAATATACATTTTTTACACAATATTTCCACTTTGGACAAAAATATCCTTCGAATGTGCAATTTCTTAAAAACAAAAAGTCGGACCCATTATTGATGTATTGAAGGATGCTTTGGTAATTTCCTATGATGAATTCGTTTTGTTTGTTTCTTTTAAATTTATTTTACTATACTAAATAATTGTATAAAATATTATGAATCACGATAATTAATTACTTAAATATTTAAAAGATATAAAAATATATAAAAGATCTGATTGACTCTTCAAATTTTACCGGTGACACATAAATTG
>NC_064283.1:15927966-15958742 GCF_019186545.1 Solanum stenotomum | reverse complement strand
GGGGGGGGGGGGGTTATATAGTGTAATTATTTAGTGAGGTATGAATATACAGTGGTATAAGTTTGTAATTATTTTACTTTTATGGGGTATTTGCTTAGTTTCCCCTATTAATTAACCTTACTTTTTCATTCCAAACATCATTTGGGTAGATTATTCGATTCCTACTTTATATAGTGTCCTTTTTTTTTTAGGGATTGTTGATCGCTGGATAAGAAATAAATTATTTATGTACTAATTTTTCGTGTAACTTATATTATATTTCGTTAGATAGAAAATAAGTTATTTATGTATGAAATTAATATGTTATTTGGTTGACAATTCAGAAACTGACATAATTAATATATATAAATATATATAAGTTGTTAAAATTTTTATAAGGGAACCTCATTGTGCTTGGTTTGTGTAAGCTCAATGCTTATGGTTTCACCCAACATTATTATTTTACTTGCTATATCTAAAATGGGACCACAAAGACAATAGCCACCACTGAAACTTCTTCCTTGTTCTTTATAGAAGAATTCCTTACATTCAAATAAGATTTTTCTCCTCTCTATTGAAAGCTTAATTGAGATAAATCAGCTCCCGAACATCTACTATTATACCCATAATGATCGGCCATGTTATTACTTTACCATCCATAATGAAAAAAAACATTTGTCTATTCATAAAAGGGATAGTATGGTAGGCCATAAATTGAGAGAATTTGCACCTCTATTAAATTTTAGAGGACATGCAAAAGGTGATAATAAATCTCGTCGTTAATATTAATAAAACATTATATTATTATATGCAGGTGGAATAAGTAAAACATATATAACTAGCTAATACATGAATAATTAATTCCTACATAACTAATATTGACAAAAATAATAAAGAAATTCACTCATAATTAATTCGTAATTTATTAATAACGGGATAATTTTGACAAACTATCAAACAATTATATAAATCAGGTGTTATACCTAACTAGGACTGTCAAAATGAGTCATTTATATGGGTACCTTCTCATATTTATCCATTTTAAATGGCTTGGGTACCTTATTTAAAATGAGTAAAAAACGAATATGTAATGACTCGGTCGGTCATTTTTTTTTGTGGAATTATCATTTTGCCCTCCCGATAGTGGCCTTGAGTTTTCCATGATTGAGTTTGAAAAGTTGGTTTTAAACATTGAGTTAAAAGTTGATATTTTTGGTGAGTTATGAGTTTGAAATGCTAAGTTGTTAAGAAAGTAGTTTTCGATGTCTTTTGGAGTTTTGAGTGTCGGACTAGAATTTCGTCAATTCCATTAGTGGGATATGTAAAATCTAATTCGTGAGAGTCGTCGGTTTGATTTTCAAGTCTTTTAATTTTGAGAATTTGAGGTTCTAAGCTGTGAAATTGTGGAATTTTAGCCTTTGAATTGACTTTGGTCAACATTCGGGGTTCAAATGCTCGAATCGAAATTCTAAGAGTTTTGTTAGATTCAGGGGATGATTTTAGGCCTAGTAGAGGTCTTAGTTGATTTTTGAGATGTCCCGAGTTTATATTGGACTTTTTAGGCATGAGTTAGTTTCTTGTGGTTGTCACGGATTTTCGGTTAAGGAGACCTATGTGTCACGACCCAAACCGTCGTGATTCGCACCCACACTAGCCCTCCTGTGGGACAACCATTAATACTAATTAGCTAACCAACTCAATCAAAACACTAAAGCATTTAAGGTTACGTAAGTAAGTTAAATGCTAAGGAAAGAAATAGGGAATTCCCATAAACTCCAAACAATAGCCTAACAACTAAACAAATGCGGAATAACACCTAGAACCTGATAAGTCTAAACAAGAAGGATTACAACCCCAAACTAAAGTACTAACAACTAACTAGAAAATCTAAGTCCAAAATGTGGACATAGACAAAAAGAGAACTCATGGCATCCCGGGAGAACTGACTCACCCTTGAATTTAAACGATGATCACTAATCTTCTAAACGAGGTCTGCCAATAGCTGTTTGAAGATGCCCTGTACTCAACAAAGAAAGAGTAAGTGCAGTATCAGTACACAACCACAGTGTACTAGTAGGATCACACAGCCATCCCACTAAGTGCAACATACATAAGTAAATACAACATTATAAACATGCAACTACCGAACATGTACAATATCGATTATCACATTCTCAACAATATACATTTACAACAAGTCATTGGTCCTCTCATGGAATCCAAACTCAAACAGTTAGTGTACCGGTACGTGGTACCCGATCCAATATTTATGCTGGGACGTGGCAATCGATCCCATATTTATGCCAGAATGTGTCAACCGATCCCAGTTAATGTGTCGGAACGCAACACCCGATCCATTCAACAAGCCACAATCACAATCACAAGTATATTCTCAATAATCATACAATCAAGAAGTGAATCAAGGCATGTAGTCATTTGTTCATACTCATTTACAATTAGTGTGATCAATATTACAACATTCACATAAATACATGTTTCATAATGAAGCAAGAACAAACATACATCACACAATCATAGAATTACAACCATCACCTACCTCAAACAAAGCTTGAATCCCCTAAGATACTTGATTCTTCCCTTTTCGGATTTGTTCCGCTTGTTCTTGGTCTACAAACAATAATTATAACACAGGAATCAATAAACGATAACTAATTACCCGAATTACTAACAATCTCATCAACCCTAGATCAAACCCTTGATCCCAATATCCCAATAAGGGTTGTTTCCACCATAAATTTCAGATCAAACCCCTCTCCCATCGATAATTACCCATTAGATTACGTTCTACAGATCGAAAAATGGATTCGGGAGTTAAAACCTTACCTTTAGCCTTAAGAATGGTGGAAAACGGTCAAGAAGTCTCCTGGGTTCGTTCCTTAGCTCTCAAGTTTGAAAATTGTAGAATAAAATATTTTTGGGGTTTATTTCTGACTTTAAGTCGCGTCTGCCCCGCCATAGCGGTACCCACCCTGCTACAGCGGCCCCGCTCTGGCGGGAAAAATCCCGCCTCAGCGGCTTGCACGAAACAATGAGCTATTTTAATAATTGCAAGACCCCATTTCACAACACACCTTCAACCAACGACACTCAGAAACTACCTGTTCACGCCAAGATCAGTTTTGGGAGTTCTACTCACCCGAATTCAATTCTGTAAAGTTGTACGAGTTTCTTAATGCCTTAGCTATCTACTCATGTAATCATATTTAAACCACCCAATTTCTACCATATTTTCCTAGACCTTACTGACTCCGAATTCGTTCAAATCTGGACTAGGTTGGGAAATCCTAAGTTACTACAAAAAAGTTTTCCGGCACAAATTTTTTCTCCGTTGGCTTTTCTATAACAACGGGAATCGGTTGTTACAATAGATACAAATTTACCCATCACTCGTCCCCGAGTGATAACTTAGGAAAAATAGGCTAAGGAAAGAATGAAGTAGTACCTGAATCGACGAACAATTGGGGATACTTGTCTCGCATATCCCTCTCAATCTCCCAAGTAGCTTCCTTGACTGGACGGTGCTTCCATTGTATCTTCACAGACTTAATCTCTTTGGTCCTCAGATTACGCACATGACGATCAAGGATTCCAATCGGTTCCTCCCCATATTGGAGGTCTTTGTCTAATACAATTGAGTCTCACTTAATGATGTAATCTCTGTCACCATGGTATCTCTTTAACATGGACACATGAAATACCAGATGAAATCCCGATAGGTTAGGAGGTAAAGCTAATCTATAGGCCACAGGCCCTACACATTCAAGAACCAATGTATCGCGGACTTAGCTTGCTCTTCTTGCCAAATCTCATCACCCCATTCATGGGTGATACCTTAAGAAGAACATTCTTACCAGTCTGAAATGTCATATCTCTTACCTTATGGTCTGCATACTTCTTCTGTCTACTTTGGGCAGCTAAAAGCTTAGCTTGAATACTCCTCACCTTATCTTGAGCATCCTTCACTAAATCAACCCCCAAAGGTTTCACATCTCCAGCCTCGAACCATCCTGTGGGTGACCTACATCCCCTCCTATAAAGTGCCTCAAATGGTGTCATATCAATACTTGAGTGATAACTATTATTATAGGAGAATTCACACAAAGGTAGGAACTTATCCCAATGCCCTCCAAAATCAATCACACATGTCCTCAACATGTCTTCTAACACTTGAATAGTCCTCTCTGACTGCCCGTCCGTCCGTGAATGGAAGGTTGTACTAAAAGTGAGTTGTGTGCCAAATTCATCATGTAACTTTCTCCAAAACTTGGATGTGAATTGGGTACCACAGTCTCAGATGATAGAAAGGGGCACTCCATCCAACCTCACTCTCTTTCACAAAAACTTTAGTCAATTGTTCAGCATTATAATATATTCTTACCGGAATAAAATGGGTTGACTTAGTCAATCTGTCAACCATTATCCAAATAGAATCAAACTTCCCCAAAGTCTTGGGAAGACCAACCACGAAATAAATGGCTTCCTTTCCCACTTCCATTTCAGAATTGACATTCTCTGAAGCAAACCTGCAGGCCTTTGATGTTCATACTTTACTTGTTGGCAATTTTGACACTTAACCACAAACTCCGCTTTGTATTTCTTCATGCCCGGCCACTAATAAATTCGATTCAAATCTCGGTACATCTTGGTCACACCCGGATGAATGGAATATTGTAACAGCTTGCACCTATAAATGACTATAAAGAGTTTAAAATATGAAAATTTTGATATTTGGAAAGAATAAGAAAAATCTGGAAATTTTGTCTACGTTAAGAAAGTGAGTTTTGACCATTTTCAAACAGTCATAACTCCTAGATCAAGATGAGTTAGGAGCAGATCTTGATATGGTTGGAAAGCCCTTGGAGATATATTTCCAACGCCGCTAAGTTTGCATGATTTCGACATCATATGAGTGAGTTATGCCTTACGGAAGTTGAGCTGTTGGATTGAGGAAAGTCCCAATCCGGATTTAGGGAAGGGCAAAGTAGTCTTTTCTCTAATTTAATTCCTAATTCTTTTTTTGGGATTTATTGGGGTAAAAACTTATTTTGGTCAGATTAGAAAAGTTAGTTCACGCTTAGGGCTTGGAGAAAATAGAAAGGAAGAAAGAAAGGGAGAAAAGCCAAGATTTCGCCAAGAACGTCAAGCGTTTGGAGTGGAATTCGTCGGGGGTGATCCCTATTAAGGTATGTGAGATATTTTCGTGTTGGGTTAGTTCACCCACACACCAACTTATTTCAATTCAACGATTTGGAGTTGTTTACATGTTAATGTTCTTAAAGAACATTGTCGAATTTTTGTTGGTTGATTGTTGAATGCCCAGTGTTGATTTGATTCGTGTTTTCGAGTTGTTTTTCGAGTTAAATCTATTGGGTATTGAGGGTACTAATGATTCTAAGTGTTTGGGGAAAGAACCATTGAGGCTTAGAAGGTTTAAAGTTGAAAAATGGAGATGAAAAATCGTCAAAACCTAGGGAAGGGGGTGGGGCGTCGCGCCAGCCAACGCGCCCCAAAAGGGACTCTGAAGTCCACCCCTTGGGGAGACGCGCCAGCCAGAGCACCCCAGCAGCCTCTCTAATGTTTGAGTGCTGGCGCCCCACGCCTCTCAGAGCGCCAGGGACGCCAGTTCTCCCCATTCGTTCCCCACCTTTTAGTACGTGTTCCTTAGTGATGTACCTACGTTTTCTAGTTGATTTCAACACTCTAAGGTACATCTAAACATCATGAAATCATCCATAGACATGAGATCATGAACCTTGAATCCATAATCCAATTCAAGGGAAGTTAAGATCAAAGTCAAGAGAAGTAAGAGTCAAGTCAAGATAAGTTCCTAGAGTTTTCCAAAAGTCTTTTCCAAATGTTTTAACTTTGTTTTAAGACTTAAAGTTCAAGTTGAGTAAAGAGTGAAGAGTAAAGTTTGAAGTTCATATCTTAAAAAGTATAAGGGGACTAAGTATTCCCAAAGATATTTAAAATGTTTTCACATTTAAATAAGAACGGAAACTGAGATTTCCAAAGAGCCTTCGGGTTGATTTTCAGAAAAAGTAATTGCTTTCTAAATGAAGAAAGAGGGGAAACTTTGATTTCCAAGATAGACTTTGAGCTAAGTTTTTGAGTACTAATCTCAAATCACAGAAGAAGTATGTTTTTAAAACATAAGAGCCAGTATATTTTGGGAATAGTATTGAGCACCGAATTGGGGACGAGCATAAGTTTAGATAACTCACGTCACCATAGAACCATGTAGCCATCATGGGCAGAAAAAGATCATACTTTTTAGATGAATCTTTTTCGCAATAGACTAGTGGATCCATTAGGCAGTTCAGGTTCTATACCTTTGGCTAGGTATAGGATGCGCTAGCAGCGTGAGGTAGATCGATGTATCATCACTATAGCTCTTATGTGATGGTTGTCGGTTAGAGAAACTCCCATAGAAGTTATTATATTTTTATGTACATCAGTTTATTATATTTTTACATACATTTTAGAGTTATGTTGTATCCTTGTATATACACAGAGTTGACATCATGTTTTTAAACAGCTTTTCTTTATATTGCACTTGTTTAAACTGCTTTATATTGAAATGAGTTGAGAAGGGCCAAGGTAAGTGTTTCTTTCAGATTTCCCTCTCAAGCCTATGTTGTTTTATCATTCCAACTTGCATATTCGTACATTCAATGTACTGATTCCAGTTGGCCTACATCTTATTATGATGCAGACACAGGTAACTAGGATCGGCATTCCGACGCATCGTTGATCCAGTGAGCAGTTCAGAGTCTGTTGGTGAGCCTCATTGCTTTTCGGAGGATCCATTTCATTGATTTCTAGTTTAGTTTATTAGGATGTTATGGAGTCTGTCCCAACATCCATCTCAATTGTTATTAGAGGCTTCATAAATAGTCATATGTTAGTTCTTTAGTCTTATTCATTTCATTTGTATCATTTAAGACTTGAGTTTGCTTTAATGGCCAGTTGAATGTTCCTTTATAACATTCTAGTTACTTTATAAATGTGTATGTTATGAGTTAAGTCTTCCGCTAAGTTAGTAAGCCAGACCAAGGGTTCGCTTGAGGCCAGAAATGATCTTCGAGTGTCGGCCACGTCCAGGGTGTAGGCTCGGGGCGTGACAAATATCGTGAACCATGGGATTCTATCAACAATTTCTGAATCAAGTCATCAACTCAAGGAACACAAATCCTTTCTTTAAAGCTGAGCATACCTTCCGCATCAAGAGTGGTCTCTTGTGCCTTACCAATCACAGTCTTCTTCTTAAGCTCATTCAAATTTTCATCCTTAAATTATTTGGCCTTGATCTCCTCAATGAACACGACCCTTACCTCAATGCTAGCTAACAACCCACATTTTTTTCTGAGATGTCCAACCACATGAATTTAGACTCCAAGGTCTGAATTTCAGTCAACGGTCACCTGGTTACACTCAAGCAAGCTAGACTACCCATACTCACCACTTTTCGACTCAAAGCGTCTGCTACAACATTAGCCTTACCCGGATGGTATTGAATGGTCACATCATAATCTTTGAGTAACTCCATTCACCTTCGATGTCTCAAATTCAGATCCTTTTGAGTGAATATATGTTGTAAACTACGATGATCAGTAAATACCTCACATTTAACACCATAGAGGTAATGCTGCCAGATCTTAAGAGCAAACACTACCGCTGCCAACTCCAAATCATGTGTTGGGTAATTCCTCTCATGCACCTTCAATTGACGCAACGCATAATCTATAACATTCTTATCCTACATCAATACAACACCCAAACCAGAATGTGAAGCATCACAATAAACTATAAAATTCTTACCTTCCACCGGTAATGCTAGAATAGGTGTGGTGGTCAAGAGAGTCTTGAACTTTTGAAAGCTCTCCTCACATCTTTCAGTCCATTCAAATGGTATTGCTTTTTTGGTCAAATTTGTCAAGTGAGTGGCAATAGAAGCAAAGTTCTTCACAAATCGACGGTAATAGCTAGCGAGCCCCACAAAACTCCTAACTTCAGTCACAGAACTTGGTCGAACCCAATTCTTAACCGCCTCAATCTTTTGAAGATCTACCATTACCCCTTCTTTCGAAACTACATGCCTAAAAAATGAAACTGAAGTCAACCAGAATTAACACTTAGAAAATTTCGCATACAACCTTTGTTTCCCAAGAACACCCAGAACAATACGAAAATGGTCGGGATGCTCTTCCTCACTTTTAGAATAGACCGAATTATCATTAATAAAGACTATAACAAACGAATCAAGAAATAGTTTGAACACAACATTCATTAAACTCATAAAGGTTGCAGGCACATTAGTCAAACCAAATGACATAACTAGGAACTCATAGTGCCCATAGAGGGTTCTAAACGCCGTCTTCGGCACATCCTCAGACCTAATTTTTAATTGATGGTAACCAAACCTTAGATAAATTTTAGAGAAGACTAATGCACTTTGTAATTGGTCAAAAAGATCATCTATTCGAGGCAGTGGATACTTGTTTTGAATGGTGACCCTATTCAATTGACAATAGTCTATACACATCCTCATACTACCATCTTTTTTCTTAACAAACAAAACTGAGGCACCCCACGGGGAAGCACTAGGACGAATAAATCTTTTATCAAGAAGCACTTGGATTTGAGCCTTAAGCTCTCTTAATTCTGTCGGAGCCATACGATATGGAGGAATAGAAATGGGGCGCGTACCAGGCTCCAAATCAATGCAAAAATCTATATCTCTATCCGGAGGCATACCAGGCAAATCGGTAAGAAACACTTCTCTAAATTTTGACACCATAAGAATAGACTCAATAGATGGAGACTCAACCTTGACATCCCGAATATGAGCCAAATAAGCTAAACAACCCTTCCCTACCAGTTTCCTAGCCCGACTGGAGGATATGATCTTAGCTTGCTTAGGCTTGTACACTTCTTCCCACTCTAAGTTTTTCCTTCCCGGAATTTCTAGAGTTACCGATGTAGTATTACAATTTAACATAACATAATAGGGGGACAACCAAGTCATGTCTAAGATAATATAAATGTCAGTCATATCCAAAATTACCAAATCAGCCCAAATCTGAAAACCCATAAATAGGACAAGCATGATAGACATGGGTAAGTATGATTGACTCTCCAACTTGGGTAGAAACATGGATAGGGGCATCAAGTATATCACAAATTATATCAAACTCTGAGGCAAATCGCACAAATACATAAGAATAAGTAGAATCTGTATCAAATAACACATTAGCCATCTGGTCACAGATAAGAATAGTACCTGTAATCACCGCATCAGACGCTTCTGCCTCAGTCTTGCCCGGAAAGGCATAACACTGAGCCCTATCATCGTGACGGGCGACTTCCCTGCCTGGCTGCACTGCACCTCTGTCTACGTTACCATTTCCTCTACCCCACGGGCTCGCTGATTACCTCCTTACCCACCTTGTGGACGTCCTCGACCATTATTACCATTTCCTGCGGGTACCACCGCTCTAGACTGCTGCTGTGCGGAATCCGTTATGCGCGAGTGGGGACAATCTCTCCTCATATGCCCAGTTCTCCACAGTTATAGCAAGTAAGATCAAAAGATGGCTTGTTGCCCGCCGAAGGTACGGCTCCCTGGCTATCCTGAATCAAAATCTAAGGTGAAGTTTCGGAGTAATTACCTGTAAAAGCGGGCATAGCAGACTAAATTGGTTGGGCTGCAAGTGTTGGTCTACCAGATCCTCTAGAATATGAGTCCTGAAAGTTACCATAATTCTTGGCTTTCTTAGCCAATGCCTTAGCCTGACCGTCTCGCCTCACCCCGTCTACTTTCTTCACAAAGTTTGTTACCTCATTAAAGCTCCTCCCTGCAGAGGTCATATGAACAGATAATACATGCAACTCAGAATTTAGTTCCCTAATAAATAAATAACCGAATTCTCTCTTTCTCAGTAGTAACGAATTGAGTAGCATATCTAGACAAAGCATGAAACTTTGCCTCATAAGCAGCCACAATCATACCACATTGCTCCAAAACCATGTGTTGACACCCAATTTTGGACCTCCACAATATAGATTAACCACCGAGCTTCTTAAATTCCAAACATTTTGAAATAATTAGTTTTTACAAAGTTCAAAATATTTTTCAAGTTCTTTTTAACTAATTTTATCATTTTTATCATTTTTAAATAATATATATGTTTTATATAATTTTATATATAATTAGTATATTTTATAAACATTCAAAAATCATCTAAAAAAGATTTTAATTTTAGTAAGTATTTTATTAAATTAGTTTAGTTTAAATTAGGATTATAATTTTGAATAATTAGTTTATAATTAAGTTAATTATTTTATTTCGTTAAGATTAAGAAGCTCGTAAATTAATTGTATCGATTCGTCTCATTTAAGTTTTTAGCCAAATTCACTAATTAGATCATTTTGCTTACATTCCTAATTCATTGGCTAAATTCGCAATGCAATTGACCACTCAATTCGGTTAAAATTGTAACTTATTAGCCAAATAGTTCATTACTGGATAACTGCGTGTTAGTGGACAATTTGGGTGCTTTCAAACCCTTTTCGAAATGCTAATATGAACCCCGAACCCTTTAATATTTTCATTAGATTTTCTATTTTTAATATTTTGAAAAAATAGTTTTCTTAATTTTTCTTTAAAAATTAAGTGGCGACTCTTAAACCCATCGTTTCTCTATTTTTATAAAACAGAATGTCGACTCTATTGGGGAGTTGAATGGTTCTAACCTTAAAATTAACTTTTTTGGCTATATGTGTTTAATTGTTTACTTGTTTTAATTATTGTATATTAAACGGTGACATTCATGGCATTGATTCCGCCAAATGGCAAATAGAGTGCATTAGGAAAAAAGGCGGTTACGTGGCTTACCACGACTGTCCTTCAGAAAAAACATCTTCAAGTTCTTTTGAAGTGTTAACTAATAGGTGTTTTGTGGTCATCCAACATCGTTTATTATACTTCACCCCGTAGGTGGCTTGGTCTACAAACAATAATTATAACACGAGAATCAATAAACGATAACTAATTACCCGAATTACTAACAATCCCATCAACCCTAAATCAAACCCTTGATCCCGATATCCCAAATAAGGTTATTTCCACCATAAATTCCATATCAAAACTCTCCCTCATCGATAATTATCCATTAGATTACGTTTGACGGATCGAAAAAAAGATTCAAGGAGTTAAAACCTTACATTTAGCCTCAAGAATAGTGGAAAATGGTCAAGAAGTCTCCTGGGTTTGTTCCTTAGCTCTCAATTTTGAAAATTGCAGAATAAAACGCTTTTGGGATTTATTTCCGACTTTAAGTCGTGTCTGCCCCGCCACAACGGTACCCACCCCGCTACAGCAGCCCCGCCCTGGCGGGAAAAATCCCACCTCAGCGGCTTACATGAAACAGTGAGCTATTTTAATAATTCCAAGACCCCATTTCACAACACACCTTACACACCTTCAACCAACGACACTCAGAAACTACCCGTTCACACCAAGATCAGTTTCGGGAGTTCTACTCCCCCGAATTCAATTCTGTAAAGTCGTATGAGTTTCTTAACGCCTTAGCTATCTACTCATGTAATCAAAATCATATTTAAATCACTCAATTGCTACCAGATTTCCCTAGACCTTACTGACTCCGATTTCGTCTAAATCTGGACTAGGTTGGGAAATCTCAAGTTACTACGAAAAAGTATTTCGACCAAAAAATTTTCCCCGTTGGCTTTTCTATAACGGCGGGAATCGGTCGTTACACTATGATTCGTGTTTTAACGTTCCTTTGAGTCTGAAACGTCGAGTCCAATTAATTTGCATATCTGATTTGTGTGTATGGGGTTTTGAATGAATCCCGAAGGTCCTTTCGATGATTTTGAGTTTGGTTGGTTTTTGGTTTCGGTGCATGACCATTTTGGTCATCGTGATTGCATAGTATCATCTTAGGGTGCATCGCTATCGCATAGGTCTTGCCTTGATCATGATGGTTAACTTTAATGAGTTGACTACCTTACTCATCGTGATCGCATGACCCTGGGTTGCAATGAGAATTAGTGACCTCAGCAAAATATTTTTTAAAATTGGGGTTTCAACCCTATTTCCCCATTTTTGAGTTTTGGGAGCTTTGGGGAGGTAATTTGGACCAAGTTTTTGAGTAAAATCTTTTGGGTAATGATTCTTAACTCTAAATCTTTAATTACCCATTATTATTTATGAATTTATGTGTTCAAATCAAACTTTTGAAANAAAGTTGAAGGGCATAGATGACTGTTACAACCAAATTAAAGGGCATATTTATGTATTATGCGTAAAAAAAATATACTAATTATATAAGTTGAAATATATATATTAATAAATCTTGAACACTTTTAAGAAAAAAAAGAGTACATATTTCAAAGTCCAACCAAAGCCAGGCTTATGTCGGTGTCTGGTTGGTATAAAGGAGAAGGCATTCTTGAATTTAAGTTGAATTTTCTCATTTTCTCATTTCCAATATTGTTGTTAAAGTCGAAAATTAGTAACCCCCTATTTATTACTTTTACATTTGATTAAACAACAACAAAAGAAAAAGAAATTATAGGTAGTGATTTTATTGACTTTAATAATTTCACAATTTTTATTTAGTGCCATTAATAAAACCAAAAATTCTCAAGAGTCAAGATTTTGAAGTTTCGACTTGGGTTGTTGTAATGTTGGTCAACAAAGAATTTAGGGTCATTCTTCCAATTATTTGAAACATTTTTATGTTTGACAAGTTTGTAGAAATAGGGGTGGTCGCGATTTGGTTAAAAAAAGTTTAAAACTAAAAATCAAATTAAATTATTGGGTTTGGTTTTACATTTTAAAAAATTAATAATATTTAATTTGATTTTTATATTATTGAAAACAAATGGAAGGAAAAATTAAGTCTAACCGATAAATTATATGTACAATTTTAATTTTCTAGTTTATATATGTATATTATTTATAAATATTTTTAAGTACTTTACTTACTCTTTTTATCAAACATTTCTGTAGCTCTAATAGATCAATGAACTTTACATCTTAAATCTTAAAAAATAATAATTCATAGGGTGTGTTTGGTATGAAGAAAATTGTTTTTCATAGAAAATGTTTCTTGGAAAACAAGTGGATTTATAACTTATTTTCTTATGTTTGGTTGGTGAGTAGAAAATATTTTTTAATGTTTGGTTCGTGATTGAAAAATATTTTCTAGAAATATCTTTTATTTTTGGCTTGAGAATAGAAAATACTTTTTAGGAAAATAATTCCTGATCTGAAAATAAACCCCAATAATCGATCTAGGACCTGACCTTGACACCCGAACTAGGACACGACATCGACGACCGTTCCAAAATTCGATCCTGAGATCTGACCCAGGACCTGACCTAAACTTCCGATCTTGTAATATTTTTCAAAAATAGTTTTTTTTTAAATATAAATTAACGGTGAGGGGGGGGGGGGATATAGTGTAATTATTTAGTGGGGTATGAATGTAAAGTGGTATATATTTGTAATTATTTTGCTTTTATGGGGTATTTGCTTAGTTTCCCCTATTAATTAACCTTATTTTTTCATTTCAAACATCATTTGGGTAGACTATTCGATTCCTACTTTATATGGTGTCCCTTTTTTTTAGGGATTGTTGATCGCTAGATAAGAAATAAATTATTTATGTACTAATATTTCGTGTAACTTATATTATATTTAGTTAGATAGAAAATAAGTTATTTATGTATGAAATTAATATGTTATTTGGTTGACAATTTAGAAACTGACATAATTAATATATATAATTATATATAAGTTGTTAAAATTTTTATAAGGGAACCTGTTCGTGTAAGCTCAATGCTTATTGTTTCACCCAACATTATTACTTTTCTTGCTATATCTAAAATGGGACCACAAGGACAATAGCCACCACTGAAACTTCTTCCTTATTCTTTATAGAAGAATTCCTTACATTCAAATAAGATTTTTCTCCTCTCTGTTGAAAGCTTAATTGAGATAAATCAGCTCCCGAACATCTACTATTATACCCATAATGATCGGCCATGTTATTACTTTACCATCCATAATGAAAAAAAACATTTGTCTATTCATAAAAGGGATAGTATGGTAGGCCATAAATTGAGAGAATTTGCACCTCTATTAAATTTTAGAGGACATGCAAAAGGTGATAATAAATCTCGTCGTTAATATTAATAAAACATTATATTATTATATGCAGGTGGAATAAGTAAAACATATATAACTAGCTAATACATGAATAATTAATTCCTACATAACTAATATTGACAAAAATAATAAAGAAATTCACTCATAATTAATTCGTAATTTCTTAATAACGGCATAATTCTGACAAACTATCAAACAATTATATAAATCAGGTGTTATACCTAACTAGGACTATCAGAATGAGTCATTTATATGGGTACCTACTCATATTTATCCATTTTAAATGGCTTGGGTACCTTATTTAAAATGAGTAAAAAACGAATATGTAATGACTCGGTCGGTCATTTTTTTTTGTGGAATTATCATTTTGCCCTCCCGATAGTGGCCTTGAGTTTTCCATGATTGAGTTTGAAAAGTTGGTTTTAAACATTGAGTTAAAAGTTGATATTTTTGGTGAGTTATGAGTTTGAAATGCTAAGTTGTTAAGAAAGTAGTTTTCGATGTCTTTTGGAGTTTTGAGTGTCGGACTAGAATTTCGTCAATTCCATTAGTGGGATATGTAAAATCTAATTCGTGAGAGTCGTCGGTTTGATTTTCAAGTCTTTTAATTTTGAGAATTTGAGGTTCTAAGCTGTGAAATTGTGGAATTTTAGCCTTTGAATTGACTTTGGTCAACATTCGGGGTTCAAATGCTCGAATCGAAATTCTAAGAGTTTTGTTAGATTCAGGGGATGATTTTAGGCCTAGTAGAGGTCTTAGTTGATTTTTGAGATGTTCCGAGTTTATATTGGCCTTTTTAGGCATGAGTTAGTTTCTTGTGGTTTTCACGGATTTTCGGTTAAGGAGACCTATGTGTCACGACCCAGACCGTCGTGATTGACACCCACACTAGCCCTCCGGTGGGACAACCATTAATACTAATTAGCTAACCAACTCAATCAAAACACTAAAGCATTTAAGGTTACGGAAGCAAGTTAAATGCTAAGGAAAGAAATAGGGAGTTCCAATAAACTCCAAGCAATAGCCTAACAACTAAACAAATGTGGAATAATACCTAGAACCTGAAAGTCAACGTACCAAAACTCTAACAAGATCCATAAGTCTGAACAAGAAGGGTTACAACCCCAAACTAAAGTACTAACAACTAACTAGAAAATCTAAGTCCAAAATGTGGACATAGACAGAAAGAGAACTCATGGCATCCTAGAAGAACTGGCTCACCCTTGAATTCGAACGACGATCACTGATCTTCTAAACGAGGTATGTCAATAGTTGCTTGAAGATGCCCTATACTCAACAAAGAAAGAGCAAGTGCAGTATCAGTACACAACCACAGTGTACTGGTAGGATAACGCGGCTATCCCACTAAGTGCAACATACATAAGTAAATACAACATTATAAACATGCAAATACCGAACATGTACAATATCGATTATCACATTCTCAACAATATACATTTACAACAAGTCATTGGTCCTCTCATGTAATCCAAACTCAAATAGCTAGTGTACCGGTACGTGGTACCTGATCTAATATTTATGCTGGAACGTGGCAACCGATCTCATATTTATGTCAGAACGAGGCAACCGATCCCAGTTAGTGTGTCGGAATGCAACACCCGATCCATTTAACAAGCCACAATCACAATCACAAGTATATTCTCAATAATCACACAATCAAGAAGTGTATCAAGGCATGTAGTCATTTGTTCATACTCATTTACAATTAGTGTGATCAATATTACAACATTCACATACATACATGTTTCATAATGAAGTAAGAACAAACATACATCACACAATCATAGAATCACAACCATCACCTACCTCAAACAAAGCTTGAATCCCCTAAGATACTTGATTCTTCCCTTTTCGGATTTGTTCCGCTTGTTCTTGGTCTACAAACAATAATTATAACACAGGAATCAATAAACGATAACTAATTACCCGAATTACTAACAATCCCATCAACCCTAGATCAAACCCTTGATCCCAATATCCCAATTAGGGTTGTTTCCACCATAAATTCCAGATCAAAACCCTCCTCCATCGATAATTACCCATTAGATTACGTTCTATAGATCGAAAAATGGATTCGGGAGTTAAAACCTTACATTTAGCCTCAAGAATGGTGAAAAATGGTCAAGAAGTCTCATGGGTTCGTTCCTTAGCTCTCAAGTTCAAAAATGGTAGAATAAAACATTTTTGGGATTTATTTCCGACTTTAAGTCGCGTCTGCCCCGCCATAGCGGTACCCACCCCGCTACAACGGCCCCGCCCTGATGGGAAAAATCCCGCCACAGCGGCTTGCACGAAACAATGAGTTATTTTAATAATTGCAAGACCCCATTTCACAACACACCTTCAACCAACGACACTCAGAAACTACCCGTTCACCCCAAGATCAGTTTCGGGAGTTCTACTCACCCAAATTCAATTCCGTAAAGTCGTACGAGTTTCTTAACGCCTTAGCTATCTACTCATGTAATTAAAATCATATTTAAATCACCTAATTGCTACCATATTTCCCTATACCTTACTGACTCTGATTTCGTTCAAATCTGGACTAGGTTGGGAAATCCCAAGTTACTACGAAAAAGTTTTTCGGCCCAAAATTTTTCTCCGTTGGCTTTTCTATAACGATGGGAACCGATTGTTACAATAGATACCGATTTACCCATCACTCGTCCCCGAGTGACAATTTAGGAAAAATAGGCTAATGAAAGAATAAAGTAGTACCTGAATCGACGAACAATTGGGGATACTTGTCTCGCATGTCCCTCTTGGTTTCCTTAGTAGCTTCCTCGACTGGACGGTGCTTCTATTGTATCTTCATAGACTTAATCTCTTTGGTCCTCAGCTTACGCACATCACGATCAAGGATTCCAATCGGTTCCTCCTCATATTGGATGTCTTTGTCTAATACAATTGAGTCCCACTTAATGATGTAATCTCCGTCACCATGGTATCTCTTTAACATGGACACATGAAATACCAGATGAACTCCCGATAGGTTAGGAGGTAAAGTTAATCTATAGGTCACAGGCCCTACACATTCAAGAACCTCAAAAGGACCAATGTATCGCAGACTTAGCTTGCCCTTCTTGCCAAATCTCATCACCCCTTTCATGGGTGATACCTTAAGAAGAACATTCTCACCAGTCTGAAATGTCATATCTTTTACCTTATGGTCTACATACTTCTTTTGTCTACTTTGGGAGGCTAAAAACTTAGCTTGAATACTCCTCACCTTATCTTGAGCATCCTTCACTAAATCAACCCCCAAAGGTTTCACATCTCTAGCCTTGAACCATCCTATGGGTGACCTACATCTCCTCCTATAAAGTGCCTCAAATGGTGTCATATCAATGCTTGAGTGATAACTATTATTATAGGAGAATTCACACAAAGGTAGGAACTTATCCCAATGCCCTTCAAAATCAATCACACATGCCCTCAACATATCTTCTAACACTTGAATAGTCCTCTCTGACCTCCCGTCCATCTGTGGATGGAAGGTTGTACTAAAAGTGAGTTGTGTGCCCAATTCATCATGTAACTTCCTCCAAAACTTGGATGTGAATTGGGTACCACGGTCTCAGCTGATAGAAAGGGGCACTCCATCCAACCTCACTATCTCTTTCACAAAAACTTTAGTCAATTGTTCAGCATTATAATCTATTCTTACCGGAATAAAATGGGTTAACTTATTCAATCGGTCAACCACTACCCAAATAGAATCAAACTTCCCCAAAGTCTTGGGAAGACCAACCACGAAATACATGGCTATCATTTCCCACTTCCATTCCGAAATTGGCATTCTTTGAAGAAAACCTGCATGCATTTGATGTCCATACTTTACCTGTTGGCAATTTTGACACTTAGCCACAAACTCCGCTATGTATTTCTTCATGCCCGGCAATCAATAAATTCGCTTCAAATCTCTGTACATCTTGGTCACACCCGGATGAATGGAATATCGTGAACCATGGGATTCTATCACTAATTTCTGAATCAAGTCATCAACTCGAGGAACATAAATCCTTCCTTTAAAGCTGAGCACACCTTCCGCATCAAGAGTGGTCTCTTGTGCCTTACCAATCACAGTCTTCTTCTTAAGCTCATTCAAATTTTCATCCTCAAATTGTTTGGCCTTGATCTCCTCAATGAACGTGACCCTTACCTCAATGCTAGCTAACACCCCACCTTGTTTTGAGATGCCCAACCACATGAATTTAGACTCCAAGGTCTGAATTTCCTTAGCCAATGGTCACTTGGTTACACTCAAGCAAGCTAGACTACCCATACTCACCACTTTTCGACTCAAAGCGTCTGCCACAACATTTGCCTTACCCAGATGGTATTGAATGGTTACATCATAATCTTTGAGTAACTCCATTCACCCTCGTTGTCTCAAATTCAGATCCTTTTGAATGAATATATGCTGCAAACTACGATGATCAGTAAACACCTCACAATTAACACCATAGAGGTAATGCTGCTAGATCTTAAAAGCAAACACTATTGCTGCCAACTCCAAATCATGTGTTGGGTAATTCCTCTCATGCACCTTCAATTGACGCGACACATAAGCTATAACATTCTTATCCTACATCAACACAACACTCAAACCAGAATGTAAAGCATTACAATAAACTATAAAATCCTTACCTTCCACCGATAATGCTAGAATAGGTGTGGTGGTCAAGAGAGTCTTGAGCTTTTGAAAGCTCTCCTCACATTTTTCAGTCCATTCAAATGGTATCGCCTTTTTGGTCAAATTTGTCAAGTGAGTAACAATAGAAGCAAAGTTCTTCACAAATCCACGGTAGTAGCTAGCGAGCCCCACATAACTCCTAACTTCAATCACAGAACTTGGTCGAGCCCAATTCTTAACCACCTCTATATTTTGAGGATCTACCATTACCTATTCTTTCGAAACAACATACCCCAAAAATAAAACCGAAGTCAACCAGAATTCACACTTAGAAAATTTCGCATACAACCTTTGATTCCCAAGAACACCCAGAACAATACGAAGATGGTCGGCATGCTCTTCCTCACTTTTCAAATAGACCAAAATATCATCAATAAAAACTATAACAAACGCATCAAGAAATGGTTTGAACACACCATTCATCAAACTCATAAAGGTTGCAGGCGCATTAGTCAAACCAAATGACATAACTAGGAACTCACAGTGCCCAAGAGGGTTCTAAACGCCGTCTTGGGCACATCCTCAGGCCTAATTTTTAATTGATGGTAACCAAACTTTAGATCAATTTTAGAGAAGACTGATGCACCTTGCAATTGATCAAAAATATCATCTATTCGAGGCAGTGGATATTTGTTCCGAATGGTGACCCTATTCAATTGACGATAGTATATACATATCCTCATACTACCATCTTTTTTCTTAACAAACAAAGCTGGGGCACCCCACGGGTAAGCACTAAGACGAATAAATCTTTTATCAAGAAGCTCTTAAATTTGAGCCTTAAGCTCTCTTAATTCTGTCGGAGCCATACAATATGGAGGAATAGAAATGGGGCGCGTACATGCTCTTAATCAAAGCAAAAATCTATATCTCTATCCGGAGGCATACCAGGAGAATCGATAAGAAACACTTCTCTAAATTCTGACACCACAAGAATAGACTCAATAGATGGAGACTCAACCTCGACATCCCGAATATGAGCCAAATAAGCTAAACAACCCATCCCTACCAGTTTTCTAGCCCGAATTGAGGATATGATCTTAGCTTGGTTAGGCTTGTACACCCCTTCCCACTCTAATTTTCCCCTTCCCGAAATTTCTAGAGTTACAGATTTAGTATTACAATTTAACACAGCATAATAGAGGGACAACCAAGTCATGTCTAAGATAATATAAATGTTAGTCATATCCAAAATCACCAAATCAGCCCAAGTCTGAAAACCCATAAACAAAATAGGATAAGCATGATAGGCATGGGTGACTATGATTGACTCTCCAACTGGGGTAGAAACATGGATAGAGACATCAAGTATATCACAAATCATATCAAACTCTAAGGCAAATCACACAAATACATAAGAATAAGTAGAACCCGGATCAAATAACACATTAGCCATCCGGTCACAGATAAGAATAGTATATGTGATCACCGCATCAGACGCTTCCGCCTCAGTTTTGCCCGAAAAGGCATAACACTGAGCCTTATCATCATGATGGGTGACTTCCCTGCCTGATTGCACTACACCTCTGCCTGCGTTACCATTTCCTATACCCCCACGGCCTCGCTGATTACCTCCTTGCCCACCTTGTGGACGTCCTCGACCATTATTACTATTTTCCGCGGGTACAACAGCTCTAGACTGCTGCTGCATGGACTCCGTCATGCGCGGGTGGGGACAATCTCTCCTCATATGCCCAGTTCTCCACAGTTATAGCAAGTACGATCAAAAGATGACATGTTGCCCGCCAAAGGTGCGACTCCCTAGCTATCTTGAATCAAAATCTGAGGTGAAGTTTTGGAGTAATTACCTATAGAAGTGGGCATAGCAGACTGAATTGGCTAGGCTGCAAGTGTTGGTCTACCAAATCCTCTAGAATAGGAGTCATGAAAGTTACCAGAATTCTTGGCTTTCTTAGCCAATATCTTAGCCTGACCGTCTCGCCTCACCCCCTCCACTTTCTTCACAAAGTTTGTTACCTCATTAAAGCTCCCCCCCTGCAGAGGTCATATGAATAGATAATACCTGCAACTCAGAATTTAGTCCCCTAATAAATAATCAGATTCTCTCTTCCTCAGTAATCACCAATTGAGTAACATATCCAGACAACGGATGGAACTTTGCTTCATAAGCAGCCACAATCATACCACCTTGCACCAAAACCATGTGTTGACACCAATTTTGGACCTCCACAATACAGATTAATCACCGAGCTTCTTAAATTCCAAATGCTTTGAAATAATTAGTTTTTACAAAGTTCAAAATATTTTTCAAGTTCTTTTTAATTATTTTATCATTTTTAAATAATATATATGTTTTATATAATTTTTTATATAATTAGTATATTTTATAAACATTCGAAAATCTTCTCAATTTTTTTTTAATTTTAGTAAGTATTTTATTAAATTAGTTTAGTTTAAATTAGGATTATAATTTTGAATAATTATTTTATAATTAAGTTAAACATTTTATTTTGTTAAGATTAAGAAGCTCATAAATTAATTGTATTGATTCGTCTCATTTAAGTTTTTAGCCGAATTCACTAATTAGATCATTTTGGCTACATTCCTAATTCATTGGCTAAATTTATAATGCAATTGACCAGTCAATTCGGTTAAAATTGTAACTTATTGGCCAAATGGTTCATTACTGGATAACCGCGTGTTAGCGGACAATTTGGCTGCTTTCAAACCCTTTCCGAAATGCTAATATGAACCCCAAACTCTTTAATATTTTCATTAGATTTTCTATTTTTTAATCTTTTGAAAAAATAGTTTTCTTAATTTTTTTTAAAAAATTAAGTGGCGACTCTTAAACCCGTCGTTTCTCTATTTTATATAAAACAGAATGACAACTCTATTGGGGACTTGAATTGTTCTAACCTTAAAATTAACTTGTTTGGCTATATGTGTTTAATTGTTTACTTGTTTTAATTATTGTATATTAAATTGTGACATTCATGGCATTGATTCCGCCAAATGGCAAATATAATTCATTAGAAAAGAAAGGCAGTTACATGGCTTACCACAACTGTCCTTCAGAAAAAACACATTCAAGTTCTTTTGAAGTGATAAACGAATAGATGACTTGTGATCATCCAACGTCATTTATTATACTTCACCCCATAGGTGGCTTGGTCTACAAACAATAATTATAACACGAAAATCAATAAACGATAACTAATTACCTGAATTACTAACAATCCCATCAACCCTAAATCAAACCCTTGATCCCAATATCCCAATTAGGGTCGTTTCCACCATAAATTTCAGATCAAAACCCTCCCTCATCGTTAATTATCCATTAGATTACGTTTGACGGATCGAAAAACAGATTCGAAGAGTTAAAACCTTACATTTAGCCTCAAGAATGGTGGAAACGGTCAAGAAGTCTCCTGGGTTCATTCCTTAGCTCTCAAGTTTGAAAATTGCAGAATAAAACACTCTTGGGGTTTATTTCTGACTTTAAGTCGCGTCTGCCCCGCCACAGCGGTACCCACCCCGCTATAGTGGCCCCGCCCTGGCGGTAAAAATCCCATCTCAGCGGCTTGCACGGAACAGTGAGCTATTTTAATAATTCCAAGACCCTATTTCACAACACACCTTCAACCAACGACACTCAGAAACTACCCGTTCACACCAAGATCAGTTTTGGGAGTTCTACTCACCCGAATTCAATTCTATAAAGTCGTACGAGTTTCCTAACGCCTTAACTATCTACTCATGTAATCAAAATTATATTTAAATCACTCAATTGCTACCAGATTTCCTTAGACCTTACTGACTCCGATTTCATCCAAATTTGAACTAGGTTGGGAAATCTCAAGTTACTACGAAAAAATTTTCCGACCAAAAAAATTTTCCCGTTGGCTTTTCTATAACAACGGGAACCGGTCGTTACACTATGATTCATGTTTTGACGTTCCTTTTAGTCTGAAACGTCGAGTTTAATTAATTTGCATATCTGATTTGTGTGTATGGGGTTTTGAATGAATCCCGATGGTCCTTTCGATGATTTTGAGTTTGGTTGGTTTCTGGTTCCGATGCATGACCATTTTGGTCATCGTGATCGTATAGTATCATCTTAGGGTGCATCGATATCGCATGGGTCTTGCCATGATCGTGATGGTTAACTTTAATGAGTTGACTACCTTACTCATCGCGATCACGTGACCCTGGGTTGCAATGAGAATTTGTAACCTCGGCAAAATGTTTTCTAAAATTGGGGTTTCAACCCCATTTCACCATATTTGAGTTTTGGGATCTTTGGGGAGGCAATTTGGACCAAGTTTTTGAGTAAAATCTTTTGGGTAACAATTCTTAACTCTAAATCTTTAATTACCCATTATTATTTATGGATTTATGTGTTCAAATCAAACTTTCAAAATGAGAAATTTGGGGATTTTCTTCAAGAACCCTAGAATTTACTAAAATGGAGTTTGTGAATTGATTTCAAGTCCTTGTTCGAAATGATTTTCCCTAATGAGTTCCTAAAGTAATGTTTTCATGTATTAAATTTCTAATTCAAACCTTATTTTTGAAATTGGGTTTGCGTTGATTGACCCACTTTTCAACAGAAATTGATGTGGGTATTGTTGTTACCAGAAATTTATTGTGAATACTTGCTTGTGCATAGATTGTGTGGCTTTGGAAGTGATCCGAAAGGGGAAGACTCGACTATTGGAGTGATTGTTGATTGATTTAAGGCAAGTGATTTCATAAACCTTGTATTCTAGTTGAATTCATATGCTTCCTTCGTTGATTGCGTGTTGCGAGAATGGGAATGAGGTGAAGGATTTAAATTGTCCACTCGTAATATCTAAATGAATAAAAAAAAAGGTTGAAATGAAAAAGTTATGTGATGAACATGATAATGTGAATTTCCTTATTATGACCCTTGATGATTGATTGATGAAATGCTTGAAAGCATGATTGTGGACTTGAATTGTATGATTTGTTGTCTCTTCCACGTGGTATGATATTGTTTGTATGCATTGATTGTGAACGTCGTGATGAGACATGTGATGAGTTATTACGCTATGGTTTTTGCCGCTAGTGTTATTATGTCGAGGTCTTTGCCGGCAAGTGTTATAAAGCCGATGGAAAATGATTCCGGCTAGTGATAATCATTGCGACTCGATGCACTTGATGTTTATTCGTGACTTACTTGTGGATTGTGATTGATGTACTTGTTATGTGTGACTGAACTACTTGTCATAGAAATTGACTTATTTGATTTGTTTTAGTGTTAAATTGTGAAGATTGAACTGTGAATATTAGGCCTGTGAGCCGTCTATTGTAGAATTGTTAGGTTGAGCTTATTTCTGTGCAGCTTGTAGTTTGAGGAGGTTCTATTTGAGTGTAAGAAATATTTGACTTCTAGCTAGTTGTTTTGTTTGGTAGACTGCTTGTTGGGTAACGTGTTGTTGGTACTCACCCCTTGCTTCTACACTTGTGTAGGCTCCGAGTCCACACCCGTGTGACCTCTTTCTCATTCTCTTGATCTCGAGGCTAGCTTGTCAAGGACTTGAAGAGGTAGCTGCTTGTCATTTGACAGACCCTCTTTTTTCTTTTCTTACACTTTGATCTATTTGAGAAACAAAGATTAAGACTTGTATTTCTTTCTTAATTCCACACATATGTATTTAGTGGCTTGTGCATGTGAGAACCAAATTTTGGGGGTTTAAATAGAATAATAAGTTTTCCGCTTTATCTTGTTCTTGTTTTTACTGTAATTTCGCTTTTCTTTCTTTTTGTGGGTTGAGACTGACTTTTTTTGGTGGAAATAGACAAGTGTCATCACATCCATTTTTGGACCGTGACAGAATAATACTCATATTACCCGTTTAAAAGTGGATAATTAAATGGATAAAAAATGTTCATTCATTAAAAAAAATGGTATTAATATTTATTTGGGTGTAGGTGATCGGGATAGGGGGTAGGTGAGGTAACGGAAAATAAAATATTATTTACAAAAAAGAAATTAATTTTTTTTTTGGAAAGGGGCTGGAAGGGGGAGGGGTTGGTAGGGGTGGGGAGAGAATTTTTTTTATAAAAAAAACAAACTATTTTTTTTGGGATAGGGGTGGTGGGTAGGGGATGGGGAGGGGGCGGGGCTGGTAGAGGGTGGATGATTAATAAAAACTTAATTTTTTTACTTTTTTTTTGGGATAGGGGAGAGGCCGTGGGGTAAAAATAAATTATTTTTTAAAAAAAGAAAAAGTTTTTAAAGTTTTTTTTAGGCTTGGGGGTGGGGAGGTTGTGGGGTAGTATGGGTTGTTAGGGGGTTGGGGGCCGGGTTAAGGGTGGTGGTGATAAAAACAATACTATTATTTTAAAAAAAAATCAAATTTTAAAAAGTTCTAACTTTTTCTTTTGTGGTGGGTGGGGAGTGAAGTAAAACATTTGTTTTTAAAGATTTTAACAAGATCCTTGCTATAATATGGTTATCCATATTTACCCATATTATTTATTGGATAACTTGTTTTTACTCATTTAAAATATGAATTGAATCGAATCGAATATTTTATCTATTTTTGTTTAACTCATTTTCGACTCAACCTGCTCATTTGCCACTCTTATACCTAACCCTCAAACAATTAACAGCTGAACCTTCTCATTTCTAATAATTATTTTATTAAAAGTCGCAAATTAGTACGGACGCATTTCTTTTTCTTTGAGTAAACAAAAGAAAATCAGAGCAGTGATTTATTGACGCATGAAAAATTCACATTTTTTGGACCATTAATCCAACCAAAAATTCTGGAGCTCTAAATTGTTTGGTCAACATAACTTTTTAGGCCATTCAATCAACGTTTTAGTAAAATATGAATATTCTTGGTTCATCAAACAATGACTATTCACTTATTCATAAATTTCATTGAAAAAATAGCCTTGATTTTTATGTTTGATCTCATTCGAAATTATATATTTATTTATTGTATTTTTAACAATATCATTTTATAACAAGTTATTTTAGCAATTTATAGAAACAAGACATTAATAAAGACATTATTAAATAACATGAGAAAACTGACCTCTAATGAAAATGGAAAATCGATTTTCTTGTTCATTTTTTAAAAAGGAAATTGATCTCAGGAGATCAAGTTTTTAGACAAAAAAAAGTGGGAAATATGTAGACTAACCTCACAAGGTTGGTATTTATTTTTTAAATAAGTAAAAATATTTATGTTTAACCGCAGAAGTCAGTTAATTTAATTAAAAATAAGTTAATAAAATCGATGTTAGGAGATAGATTTTTCGATCAACTAGTCAAATATTGATGTAAGTTTTTAGATTAAATTACGTAGGCATTTTGCCATGAAGATAAAAAAAATATTCACTTTCTAACTTGGGTTGTAGTGTAGTGGTGAGTCTGCTTCATAATTAACCGAGAGATCTCGGGTTCGAGCTCTGATATGGAGAAAATCTTGTTGGAAGCATCGCTTTATTTGAAATTTTCAAAGTTGGATTTAGAGTTGTGTTTGGCTAAGTTTTTGCAGCTAATATTTAGAATTTAAATATATATATTTTTAAAAAATTATAAAATATTATTTGAACATGAAATATGATTTAAATGGAGTTATTTAATTTATGAAAACAATAGGATTTTTTAAAAACAAATAAATTTATTTTTTTAAAAAAATAAAGTGAAAACAAGGTCTTGTACTCTTGGTTGTTTTTCAAATTACAAATATAACTTGAAATTGTATTTGAAATTCTTATAGTCAAATACTATTTTTCAATAAAGTACAATAATATTTCAAAAAAAGTGAATAGTATTTTGGGGTCCTTTTTTCCAATTGGACCCACTCCACTCTCTCCGTCTGTCTCTGCTCTCCACTCCCTCACGTTGGGGACCACCCTAGCGTCCATTGAACACCACCGCCCAGAGGCGGAGGTAGGTGGAGGTTCATGGGTTCGGACGAATTCAGTTGCTTTTCTGTATACCCTATATTTGTATTAGAAAATTAATTAATTATATATGTATATTAATTTGTGATTCTCTAACAAAATTGATTGACGGTTGTTAAAGAAACTTAGAACCCCAAACTCTTAATCTTGACTTCCGCCACCTTAGCCCAATCATGTTCTGCCACCTCCATTATCGTTCACTGTATTGCTCCACCACCCCCACCAGAAATTTGAATCCCCNCCCCCCCCCCCCCCCCCCAATATATTAAGAATTCAATTTATGTTAAATCCAACTAATTCAATTTAAATTTATGCCTGAGATTTTAGTTTTATTGATCATCTAATTTTAGTTTATAACAATATTTATTTTAAGGGTTTTGTTTGAAAAAAAAAATTAAATGTTGAATTTATAATTAATTACATTGTTAGTTTTGAATCTTAATTGACTTTGAAATCGAGTCTTAATGTCGTAAGAATAATGTGACCGGAATGACTTAAGAATTGAGGAACAAAAGAGTTTTTAAGCTTAGAGAAACACATGCTTATATCAAGTGTGAATCAAGATTCTAGAGCCTAGATTGGTAAAACTCCATACATTATCGTGATTCTCTTTCACATGTTCCTTAAGAAATACTAATTATTTTATCATTTATTGTTATTTGAACAATTAATATCATCCATAATTTAGATGTTTGTAATCTTTAAGAACAATAATTTTTAAGAATAAAATGAAAAAAATAATAATTAATATTGTCTTGAACTTCTAATTAAACGATAAATAATTTCAGATAATTAGAATTCACAATAGATAAGTTGAGGCAGAATGAGTATATTAATTTCTCAATTAACTCTAGAATATGTGTATTAGTTAACTTTGTTGATTTAACAAGGAAAAATACATAAAACTCCCCCGAACTTGGCACGAAAACTTATTTTAGTACTTAAACTTTACGGGTAATTATTTACCCCCTATCTCATTTCGCGTGAATTTAATACCATCCTAACGAATGATGTGGCAAAAAAAGAAAAGAAATTTTTTTGAAAGCGCGTTAAGCTATTTTTTTTAAAAAATAATGGTCCCACTTTATATATATAATGAAAAAAAAAAAAACCACCCACCCCATTCTTCTTCTTCTTCAAACCCGGCCCCCCACTGCGCTTTCTCAAAACTCCACCTACCCCATCTACCTGCTTGTCTTTTCTTCTTCAAACTCCCCACCACCCTATCCCCACCTCACCCCATCCTCTTTCTCCTTCTTCAAACTCTACATTCAAAGTACATTTTCTCGTTAAACACATAAACAAAAAGAATCACATTCAAGATCCACATAATTTTTTTTACTCTTTACTTTGGAGATTTGATTTTTCTTAAAAAGTTATGATTTTTTTTGAAAAATAAAGACTTGAGCATAAAAGAAGATGAGGTTTTGTCAACCAATCTATAATGCTAATGGTTGGCAATGGCGATTGAAGCAATGGGTAGAGAAAGTTTTTTTTTAAAAAAAAAATCACTACAAATAAATGTGTTTTTTCTTGAATTAGTTAAGAATTAGACCTTGATTAATATATAAAAATTTTTAAAAATGAAGAACACCGACAATCGACATGGCAGTAAATGACGTTGAGTATTGAAAAAAAATCACTGCCAATGATTTCAATATTTCTTAAACTAATTAAGAACTAAAGATTAACTAGTATTTAAATATTCTGAAAAGGAAAGAAAGAAATGAATTTAAAAAATCAAAAATCAAATTTTAGAGAATTTCCAAAGTGGCTATGACGTGGCGCTTATGTGGTTCTAATGTGTCAATGACATGGCGCGTGTGTAATACACTTGCCAACTTGAGACTGATATTATATTTTTAGGGTGGTATTAATTCACTTCAAATATGTTAAGGGGGGTAAATAATTATCTGTAAAATTTAAGTACTAAAATAAGTTTTCGTGTCAAGTTCAGGGGATTTTTTTTATGTATTTTCCCATTTAACAATCGTATTCTCAATCAATTTCACTTAGAAAAAGAGTGTTTCATACAAACGGTTTCATATTCTTATTACTAGTATTTTATTTGCCATGCACGTCATGAGAAAATGCTCAACTTTTGATAAATTAATAATGTAAAATATGATGATGCTTAGAGCACTCATATTGTACAACAATGAGAATCAGTTACTCCCTCCGTCCCTATTTACTTGTCCATATTTCCTTTTTTAGTTGTCCCTATTTAGTTGTCCATTTTGACAAATCAAGAAAGGACAACAAATTTTTTCCTATTATACCCTTATTTACACTTCTTGAAAATTGTAAAAGTATATGTTGTTTCCCTCCAATTTATTTCACTTGAATTCAAATAAGTGGTTGTAATTTTGAAGTGAAAAGTTGTCATAAGGATAAAATTGTAACTTCACTGTGCTAATCATTGTTGCCTTAATCTGTGTGCCATTTCTAAAGTGGACAACTAAAAAGGGACGGAGGGAGTACTTTTTTAACAAATAATAATAAAAAGCGTACGTCATTTGTGACATCAAAGTGACAACTATATATTAAAGCAAAATATATATCATCATTGTCCTGGATGTTAATAAAATATTATATAGTACAACCGAGGGTATTATAAGTTACTAATGTGTACTTTCTATCCCGAAAAGCTTACATTTACACAATTTCTATAACCAAAATAATTATTTTATTTCAATGTCAAACATCTTTAATATATGTTTCCGTTTTTAACACTTTAGTACTTTCTAAGGACCACGTTTTGGTAGAGTATCTGACTTTCTTACTTCAAATTGCATAACGATTCATTTTGAACAATGACAAAATCAGAATTATTACTTGAGAAGTTTATAATATAAATAACTAAATATATGAACTAGTTAAAGTGTGTTCAATATTTACTATATATACATACATATAAAAATAATTTGAACCATTTATAAATAATGTAACTTTTTGTTATAAAAGATTCGGATAAATTTCTAAGCCTAAGCTGACTCCACCCTGATTTTTTGTTGTTGAAATTATTAGCTATGAATCTCATCTCTTATTCATTATTAAATTGCTTATAGCTAATAAAATTTTCTTATTATCCGTAGCTAATTTGTCTAATTAAGAGGATTAACAATTAATTTTGTTCTGTTATTTTTGTTGTTGTCGTATAATGACAAACTACTCAAAATAATAACAATAATATTATGACACGATTATGTTATAGTTCACCAACTCGTAATTTATATAGACTTTTCCTTTTTCACAACAACTATTGAGGGGCCGCCGTTCACATGATTTATTTTCCTATATAAGTATGTGCCCTTTCCCATAAATCATACAACAAACTTGCAAATATTGTCTATTATTTGTCTTATTATTATTAGCAATGGCTTTTGTGTTGCCAACATTCATTTTGGCTCTTATTTTATTATTCATTTTCTATGAGTTACTAAATATCAAAAACAAGAAAAAACTTCCTCCTGGTCCAAAAGGCATTCCAATATTAGGACATCTCCATCTTTTAGGTGAAAATCTCACTCAAGATTTACACAAATTTTCCCTAAAATATGGTCCTATTATCTACATGAAATTTGGATTAGTACCAACTTATGTTATATCTTCCCCTGAATCAGCAGAAAAAATTCTCAAAACTTATGATCATACTTTTGCTAGTAGGCCTCATAACGAGACTGCTCAATACATATCGTATGGCCAAAGGAATTTGATTTTCTCAAAGTATGGCGCGTATTGGCGTAACATGAGAAAATTGTGTACGGTCCATTTGTTGAGTAACATGAAGATTAACTCATTCCAATCTACTAGAAGTGAAGAAATTGCCATTATGATCAAATCGATCAAAGAAATAGCTCAAGGTCGTGTTGATGTTGATCTTAGTGCTCAAGTGTCGAAGTTGAGTGCCAACTTGAGTTGTTTGATGGTTTTTGGGAAAAAGTTCAC
>NC_064283.1:15916872-15927302 GCF_019186545.1 Solanum stenotomum | reverse complement strand
ATTTAAATTCAGGACATGCTTGTGGCATCAATAGATACATCATCAAGTTCAATTGAATGGATGCTGTCAGAGCTTCTAAGAAATCCAGACATAATGAAGAAACTCCAAAAAGAATTAGAAGAAGTAGTAGGCCTAAACAGAATGGTACAAGAATCAGACTTAGAAAACTTAAAATACTTAAACATGGTATTTAAAGAGTCATTTAGGCTACATGCTGCTGCCCCATTACTACTTCATGAAGCCATGGAAGATTGTATGGTAGATGATTTCTATATCAAAAAAGGATCACAAGTTATTGTCAATGCATACACTATTCATAGGGATCCTAATTTTTGGACCGATGCTGATAAGTTTTTGCCAGAGAGATTTCTTGAAAGTAACGTAGATATTCGTGGACGTGATTATCAACTTTTACCATTTGGTTCTGGTAGAAGAAGTTGCCTCGGGATGCAATTGGCATTAATTATTGTTCGTCTTGTGGTGGCACAATTGGTTCATTGCTTTGATTGGGAACTCCCAAATGAGATGCAGCCTAAGGATTTGGACATGACTGAGCAATTTGGTATAGTTACAGGCAGGGCAAATCATTTAATGGCTGTTCCAACTTATAGGCTACAACACAGCTGATTTTGGGAAATTGATTTTTATACATCTAGTTATAATAATTTATATGATCTTGTATAATAAAGTTTCTTTAGTGATGTTGATTGATTACTTCTTTGTATGCAATAAATATGTTATTGTTTTTGTTATTACTTCTGATAAATGATATATTGCAAACTTTTGCTTCTAATCCATATTATTATATTATATGCCTTTATTTTGGGATATCCCTGAGAAATTAAAGATACTTAATAGTTAATAGCCTTAGCGCAATTCATGAGATTAACTACTAAATTACAGTTTATTTTTAGAAATAACTATTTTTCTTAATTTAATTATTATATTTTCACATTTAATGATTAATTATTTTTCATCTTCTCTTTTTTTTTTAAAAAAAAAATACGTTTTAAAAATTTAAGATTTATTTCTTTGAAATAATGTTTAAATATTTTTGATACTATTGATTTTAAGTATTACTAGTAAAAATGGCCTGTGTTAGCACGGACCCAACATTATATTTATATACAAAATATTA
The DNA here is from genome assembly GCF_019186545.1 of Solanum stenotomum. Classification (NCBI taxonomy): domain Eukaryota; kingdom Viridiplantae; phylum Streptophyta; class Magnoliopsida; order Solanales; family Solanaceae; genus Solanum; species Solanum stenotomum. The sequence continues at coordinate 15,926,164 of NC_064283.1, read as the reverse complement.
GGATAAAATTATGCATAATTTATTTTTATAAATTCTATATACTATTGATATTCTAATTAATACATCTCAATTATCTAAAATTATAATATAGTAGAGGAGGATTTTTTCAATCACAATAAATTATTTCTTAAGCGTAAGGAGTCTATCGACTTTTTGATTATTTTATTATTATTTCATGGATGGCATTAATTGTAATTTAACAGAAAATGATGGTAGACCTGTTGATGTGGTCTAAAGAATAAAGCAGAAAACACAATTCCTTTGAAATAAATTGATCTAGGAAAATACTACTATACCCTTAAACTTTCATCTAATGTCACCGACATGTTGAAACTCTCTCTTTCTAATATATAGAAATTTATATTGGAGTGAGTACCTATGATGAATGTCACCATATAATAGTACTCTTTTTATTAAAAGAAATTAAATAAGTATTTTTTATAAATGAATTAACAATATTTTTTTTCCACATCCGTGGATAGTAGTTAATCTCATTAATCAAATAATGATTGGTGAATCTATGAATAGTCATTGTAAGCTAAAATCGAAATTTTACTTGATATCCAAAATTTGGTTAAAGGGTTTATTTGATGAAGTTGGTGGACCAATGAATTGAGATATAGTTTGGTGTTGATTTTTATTCACCGACTTTTAAGAGTGGATATTATATCCCTTAATATAATCATAACAAAAATATTTATATTTTCTTAAGAAGCGTGTGAAAGAGAATTTGGCCAGAAAAATGAAAAGTCTCAGTCTTTCAGCTATAGCTAACCTTATAGGACCCGTTTGGTAGGCGGTATTAGATAGAATAATCCATGGATTAAAATTTAGTCCATCTAATACATTGTTTGGTTACTTCATTTAATTTAATCCATGAATTGCTTATCCACCATATGTGGTCTTATCTTATCCCTAGAATATGGAGGGATAACTAATCCAAGGTTTGCTAAACCTTGGATAAGACCCCTAAATGATTAAACTAACCCCTTATTCCTTTTTCTAAATTTCTTTTGTAATTTAATTTTCTTTTTATTTATATTGAAATGGTTATAAATGTTCTTTTTTAATTCTCCAAATCTGTTTAGTGTAATTTAATGATTTCACTAATATTTTTTTCTCTATTTTTTCTTGATTTTTATTTTATTCAAGATAGTTTGTCGATTACCCACTTGAACTATTTGTTTTTTTTTTTAAAAAATAAGCTTTAGGTATTGAACAATTTAAGTAGTCTTAAATCTATGTTAAGTTTAAGATATATACTTCACCAACAGAAAATTAGAAATACGTTGTGCCATCAGTGATCTTCTTAGTGGTACATCACACCTTAAAATTAATAACAATTTTATGTATATATGTATTTGGATTAACTAATCAAATGGAATAGAAAATTCTTTAAAAAAAATTGTCCGGTCCGGTGGTTATCTACTTTGACCCAATTACATGAAATAAACACTCATAATATATAACACAAGGGTATAATAGGAAGGAAATTTTTTGTAGAATTTTAAATCAAACACAAAATTAAGTGAAAAGTAGTAAACCAAACACTTGACAAAAAATAATCCCTATACTGTTAATCACTGCATTACTAATTACTGCGTTACTAATCACTGCATTATCGATGTTTGTACCAAACGACCCCATAGAGCATTAAAAAGAGGAAAGTATACAAAAGGGTCACTCGGCTTTTCGCTTTACACAAAAATTAACACAATTTTCAAAATTATTAAAATTGATCAAATACTTTTCTTCTTCCTTTCAATTTCATTATTGATGGTGTTCTGCTTTTTTTTCCCCCTTTCAATTTCGTTATTATTGGATGTTTCTGCTTTTTCTCTTATTCGTCATTCTGCTTCGTCTTCTTCATTATTTCCTCCGTCCATAATTATTTGACGGGTATACTAAAAATAGATGTCCAAGATTAATTGTCAATTTAAACAATCAAGAAATAATTAGTCACTTTTTTCCAATTCTGCCCTTAATGATAGTGTAGTTCAATTGAAAAGTTATGTGGACTTTTGGTATTCTTGGTAGTAGGGTTATATTAGTCAAATTACACCTTGTATTAAATTTTCCTTGAGGGGTGTGCGTGACCTTACCCTGACAAATAATTGTGGACGGAGGGAGTATTATTTTTTGAAAAAAATCAACGTACCAAAATCGTGAATCATTTCAAGTAAATTATATAACAAAAGACTCGAAATATTGAGAGGATTTCATATCTAAATTTTGAGACTATTTAGAGGTAATTTTGAGTTGATCGAGATCGAATTTGTCAATGTATATTTCATGTATAGATAAATTATATTCAACTTTTTGGATGTATCATAACATATAGTCAGTGTATTGATCATGTAGGTAAGTTGTATCGTATAATGAGTGTATGCATTCTGTGATTTTTGACAAACTATATTGTATAGTCAATATATATTTTTTGTGACTTCTGATTATTTTTTTATGTAAATAAAAAACATTTATTGTAAACTAATTACTTATTGAATTTATTTTAAACTAACCCCATTCAAAATGTATCACATTTGACAGAAATACGAATAGTGTGTCTTTTGGTATGATGCATCAATTCATAAATGAATTGATCATTTTGAATTGTTTGTGGTGGTGGAAATCAACTATTCATAAAAGATAAAATTGCTCAGATCTCATTAAAAGTTTAGAATGATTATATTTATATTACTATTTTTTTTATATTAGAAGAGGGAATAGAGAGGACCTTAAGGTAAAGTTTGGGAATAGTGAGGAACTTAAGGTCAAGTTTCTCAATTTTGCAAAAACAGGAACTAAGTTTCATAAGCAATAAAGTGTATTAGTAATGCTTGCATTAGTAATGCATGTATTAGTTATACTTGTATTAGTTATGCATAGATTATTTCTTACATTGTTTGATTTGATGTATTAAAAATAGTCTGCATTGTATAAAAAAAATTATTTACAAAAGTATCCATCACAATTATGGTGGAAAAGATGTAAAAGTACTTTTGAGGGGTAATCGGGTCTTTAACCATATTAATGCATGTATTAAATCTTTTGCATTACTAATACCTAGAAATTTATGGTATTAGTAATACACTCCTCAATACACAATAGAGTGTACAACAAATGCAAGCATTAGTTATACATAACATGAAAAAATGCACCAAATAAAGGACTACTGATACACTTAATTAATGCATGCATTGTTTTTTCTAGAGAAAATACATAAAAAAACCCCCTGAACTTGTCCGCATAACTTACTTTAGCACTACAACTTTACGGGTAATTATTTACCCCCCTTAACTCATTTCAAGTGAATTTAATATCCCCTCAGAAGTCTAGAACCACAATTTTAAAGGTAGGTGTGCTACACGCACCTCCACGTGTCAAAAAAAATATTTTTACACATTTTTTTAAAAGTAAAAAACCACCCACCCCAACCTTCATCGTCCCACATTCCACCACCGTAGATTTCACAGTGCACCACCATTCACCAACTACTCCTCGCTTTGTTCCTTGATTACCGCCGCCATCAAATTCACAACATTTTCACCACTACCTACACCATTATCACAACCATCAACTCCACAATACCCATCACCGATAACAATATCACCAGCCACCGTCAACTCTACAATACTCATCACCAACAGTTGTATCGCCTCCATCACCGTTAATTTCATATTTCTTAACACCACCACCATTGAAATCAACTCCAAAATACAACACCATCGCTGTCAATTTCAAAATACATCAATACCCAGGGACATATACAGGAGGGGGTCACTGGGTTCACGTGAACCCATGGTCCTCTCCCGAAATCATATATAATAGTGTTATATTTTTAAAAAATATTTAAATATAGATGTGTGAACCCAGACTCGAAGTATCATATAATGTAGTACGATGATGATTGGGTGCACCTCTCTGGGTGAGGTTAGAAATTTGAATCTTTTATCTATCTTGTTTTAGTTTTCTTTCTAAGATTTTGTAACTGGTTTGGATAAATAAAAGTTAATTTTGGACCTATGATTTTAAAATTTTAATGGTTTTCAGTAAAAAGAATCTAACCGATCAAATTTATGTCTTAGATCCACATTTTTGTAATAGTGCACCCATTATCTATAAATCCTGAATACGCCTCTGTCAATACCCATCACAAACATCAATGATGTCAACATAATTTGGCCACAATAAACGTCTGAAAACAAATTTATAAAAAAAATTGAAGAATAGTGAGAGAAGAATGAAATGGTGGTGAGAATGAAAACGTGTGCAGGTAATTAGATCGGCCACAAACACCACATCGAAATGAATATGGATGGTTTTACCCAATACCTATCATCAACTCCACAATACCCACCACAAACACCATCGGTACAAACAATTTTATTTCCTCATGAACTGAACACCCGCCTCAGAGTGTTAAGGTATTGTACTTCCTCTCTCTTTAACCACACAATAGACACCTCTGACCAGCTTTTTGTCCTTTCCAAGGAAATCAAAATGCTTTTTTTTTTCATTTTTTATTCTAGTGGAATCAAAGAGGTAGAGGTGGGGATGGAGGAAGAGGAATGGAGAAATGGTTGATTTCATGATGGCTTTGTGAACAAGATGAAAGGTAGAGAAAGAGAAAAATGAAAAAATTAGTGAAATTGAAATTTGGTCAGCTTTTTAATTACTTTTTCCCCTTTTCACGCGAATTTGGGAGAGTGATCACACCTTCCTTGTCATATCATCAATTAAGGAGGTATTAAATTCACTTGAAATGAGTTAAGGGGATAAATAGTTCTCTTGCTAGTGGAAGTAAGAGTAGCAAGGACAATGTAGTGCAAGCGACGGGTAGCGCTTGCCATAAAGAAGCTAGCCAGAAAGCAGGTCATGCAGGATAGGATTTTCATTCCTCCCGCCAAAGCTAGAAAAGAAAGGAGCTCTCTCTTTTTTCCAGCCTTCTTTTAGAGACCAAGGAAGAGTAAGATAGATTTAGGGCCGGCAGGCGGGTCTAGAATAGATTCCCCACTGCTTGAAGTGATTGTTACGACCACGAAGAAACGACAAATCCCAACTACGGATATATAAGAGCCAAAACTGCTAAGGGCATTCCATCCAGCGTAAGCATCTGGATAATCTGGCATATCCCACTTTTGCACAACAGGGTTATGAAAATCCACAAGAAGCGACTGGGCGTATTGTATGTGCCAATTACCATTTAGCTAATAAGCCCGTGGAGATTGAGGTTCCCGGATTCTTTTTATATAGAAAATATTGTTGGGATTTCAAAAACTTCCAGCTGGTTACCTTTTTTGTTCGAAAAATGCACAGTGGAAAGGGATGCTAGTCGGCTCGGCGAAATTGTAGCCCAAAAAAAGAAGAACCAGAGTGATTCCTCATACCCGTAAATTTACAGTGCTAAAGTAAGTTATGCAAACAAGTTCAGGGTTTTTTTTTTTTATGTATTTTCCTTTTTTTCTAATACACTCTACCAAATGACCCATAGAGACTACTAACTACTGAGAGCACACTTCATGGGCCTATCACAAAGTTGGGCCACCTACTTTTATGCACTCCTCTTCCATTATATTTTAATATTTTCCTTTTTAAATAATACTAAAAGATAAATTTAAAATATTACAAATTTGGTTAACTTTCGAAATTTCATGCGAACTGTATAATTGGAACGAAGGGGATAACATATATTATTTAAAAAATTACATTAAGAATACCATAAACCACAATAAATAACAACTTACAATATTTGAAAAATATATTAACTCTAAAAATTTCACATGTGCCACATAAATTAGGACAAATGGAGTAACATATATTATTTGAAATTACGTTAAGAATACTATTAATCACAACTTAAAATATTTAACAATAGATCGATAATATATATTATTTGAAAATAATGCAAAAAATAGTATAAATTATAGTAATAATTAACAATTTAACAGATATTGTGCATGTGCTTGCCTATTAGAAGTGAGAATGTTTAGGAGCTTAGGGCCAATCATTTGATGACAGTTTCAACTTATAGGCTACAACACAACTGATTTTGGGAAATTGATTTTGATATATATCTAATTATAATATGACGTTTGACCTTTTATAATAATGTAATTTCATTTTTAGTTATTTTGATTAAGTTCTTCTTTGTATGCACTTGTAATAATAGTACGGGAAAGGTCACTATAATAAATATTTCATTGTTTTTGTTACTTCAAATAAATAAATATATACAATATTTTGCTTCTAATCCATGTTTTACTATATGTCTTCAAATATTTTAGGTTTATATATTATTATTTTATATTGTATATATTATTTAACCTATTATATTACATGATTAGAGAAAAGGATAATAACAAACTTTTGTAGGATGAAGATATCATCACATGAATGGAACGTGATAAAATTAGGGATGAAAGGAATCTCTGTGATGTATGATGAAATTTATATATTTTTGTGGTGAATTTTTTGTATGTAGTGATTTAATTTGTGGGATAATTTTTAAAGATAGAGGTGGACAACCACTCGTTCTATATTCTTTTTAAATGTATTTTTCATACTCCTAAACTCATGATCCATTGGCAAGAATTGACGATAACAGTCAATCAAGAATTTTTTTCGATCATATTTTAACGTGAATGATTAAGTATTTTTCAAACAGTAAAGACAAGCTAATTTGTTGTAGCTGTCATCCATCCTGACAATATCTCATACGCAGAAAAATCATTAATAGTCCACATTAAAGAAGCCCACGAATAAATTTTTTTCTTAGCATACACATCAAATGTTTCAACCCTTGAACCCACAACTATTTCAATTCATCAATTAAAAGTTGCAAAGTATTTATTAATCGTAGCACAATTAGTTCATTACTTTAATTAGAAGCTCCCAAATGATTTGCACCCTAATGATCAATTTGTTATTGTTGCTGGTAGGGCCAACTTATAGGCTACAACACAACTGATTTTGTGAAATTGATTTTGATATATTTCAATTTCATTCTAATGTGCATCTTACCTTTTATTATAATATAAACTAGATAGTCATGTCCGTGCTTAGCACAGGCCCAACATGTTAGATTCTGACATTTTTTCTACAATCATTTTTGTGGTGTATACCAATGACCAAAATAAAATGATACTTCATATTTTTTGTGCCAGAAACAATCCTCTAGATACAAAAACTTTGTATAACAGATTTGAACTTTGAAGTATAGACTGATGTATCTTGGAACATACAAATATTTACATCTCAATACGGTAAATACACGCTCTAATCATGCTCCATTAGTTTTAAATTATATACACAATTAATAGTCGCAACTTAGATTAATCATGTTCCATTAGTTTTGAATTATATACACAATTAATAGTCGCAACTTAGATTGATGACTTTATTTTTTATTTCTTCTAAAGAATTTCTTTTGATCGTTTAACACCATGTTTTAGTAATTATAAAGAACTTACAAGACACATCCAGGGTGCAACCAACCTGCAACACCAAATATGAATACTAACATAGTTGCAAGCATGTTCTCATCAACACTGTCACCTACATTTCAAGCTATCACAAATATTTGAGTCAATGTTTTTGGACTGAATTTTCTTCAATTTCTAAACATCGCGTTTCTTTCATTCCAAACAATCAAAAAAATGCAGGCTGAAATTGTATTTCATACATATCTAAGGTGTTCTATTATATATTGTTCATTCAGTTCATGATAAATTTTTTAAGAGTTTTAGACGTCACCCATTCGAATGAAAATAATGATAGTATTACATACACTTGGTATAGCTGACACATATTCAATCACTTCACTGGATGATGACTTCAGCTTCCATTTAAGGCACATGTATCATCTTACACATCAATTCCAACCATGTTTTTGCTTGAGTTAGTAACTGCAATCTACTCCAATAGTTTAATGTTGAAGATATTGTACTCTTTCAAATCTGCCTCCAACTTCAAGTTCCAGATGTGTTAATTCTTTTTGATAAGAAAAGAAACCATTACAATATTCATAAATAAAAAAACTTGAAGATATATCTTAATTAGACACTTGTTTAGTATCCACATTTTACTCTTTAAAATAATATTAATAAGATGGAGAGAAAATTTGATAAGCTCCATTAAACAAAAAAAAAAATTACTCTACAATAAGATCACAAAGTTAAGATGAATTAATGTGAAGACAATAAAGTGTGCACTTAAACTGATTGTTCATCTTTAGAAAGACCCTTCTCATCATACTTGAATACTTAGCTCAAGAAGACAGTAAAAGANTTACAATATTCATAAATAAAAAAAGTTGAAGATATATCTTAATTAGACACTTGTTTAGTATCCACATTTTACTCTTTAAAATAATATTAATAAGATGGAGAGAAAATTTGATAAGCTCCATTAAACAAAAATAATTACTCTACAATAAGATCACAAAGTTAAGATGAATTAATGTGAAGACAATAAAGTGTGCACTTTAAATTGATTGTTCATCTTTAGAAAGGCCCTTCTCATCATACTTAAATACTTAGCTCAAGAAGACAGTAAAAGAAGGAATTTGTGGCCACTATAGAGTAACTTAATAACTATTTTTTTATCAGACTAACCTAAAGCACTTAGTACCTCATTTCTAAGATAAAGGACAAAGAGATCAGATCACAAATTCCAGAGACTCTTAACGGGTTTCATGTCGTTTACTGATGAGAAACTATTTTGAGGTCCATTTTTTGGAAAACTGTTGAAGAGAAACCATTAAGAACCTTCTTTGTAGCACATTGCATGAATACATATCCAAGTCTCGAAGCATTACCTTTCCAGATTTAATGTTGGTCCTCTTCCTCCCTTTATTTGCTTAGGCTTTACAACAGCCCTCAGATAGAGGAAATGGTAAATGAACTCTTTGTTCTTCCTCAAAATTGTTTGGTATAGTCTCTAATTAATAGATGAATTGACCAATCCATGTTTATCAAGATAGATCGATAGTAGAAAAGATCATTAATCTCAACATTTCTATTGAAGTACCAACATTTCAATTTTCATTAAATTTCTGAGTAATCAATATACTTTTCAAGGCTTAAATACATATTTACATGATGACAAATATGAGGAAAATGACTTTTTATGAGATCTGTTTGTGTAGATATCGATATGGTTGTGAATTTTTTTTAGAAGTAATTGAATTATTTTGATGGCAAGATGAGTGAACTGAAAAGAACTAAAACATGATATCTCTCTCAAACCTCCCTCACAATGTGAGTCCATCATGAGAGCTAAGGGTTAATTGATG
>NC_064283.1:15836636-15916772 GCF_019186545.1 Solanum stenotomum | reverse complement strand
AGGACATGAGCCTTGTCATGGGGCAACACGAGATAGGATCTAGGCAAGATATGGCACTTATTTGAACATGATTAAACTAACACTTTAAGAGTGAATCTATTTTCAGGCTCAATCACCATCCTCCATGTCCTGATATTCAAGAATTCAATGCCAAAAAAATGATTGGATTTGGAGAAAATACCGATCCATTAATCATATCAGTATTAAGATCCAACAACACTTCTGGCCTTCAAATTTTACTCAAAAATGGCCCACGTGATCTTAGCTTAGCGTGCTAGCCGCTGCTTCATTTCGTATTTAATATGCCTTACTTGAAATGTTGAAAAAGTATTAAGTTACTATGTTTATTTTGCACACATTTATTAATTCATTGATATTTATTAATGTATCAAAGATGGTACAACAGTACAGGCATGAGGAAAATGCATCAAAATGAGTGTTTTCCTTGGAAAGTAAGAGAAATTTGCGGTACTACTACTACCTGTCCTTTGTTGTTGTTGTCCTCATCATCATTATCATCATGACCTCAAAAATGCCTTTCAGAATTTTCGTCTGCATAATTCACTTTCCTACCAGTTTAATGGATGAGGAAAGGAGAAGGAACGCCCCTTTATAACTTAGTATAGACCTCGGCTTAAGGACTATAGTAGTGCTATAATGTCAAAAGAAATTTAGAATGTACATTTTGATAAAGAAAGCACTTTTATAAACTCAGGGAAGAATCTAATTTTAAACTCAAGGAAGGTTCAACTACTTTGCTAGAATACAAAAATAATACAAAATTCTCTCGTAAATCAATACTACAAGACATTTATAAAGTACTTGTTACTATTAGGCATTTGATTTGAAAGTAAGATTAAGTTATTTCCAGAAAGCTTCTTTACCAGTGAGTCAAGACATTGACCATATTTTGGATTCAAATAAGTAAGTAACTGAATGTGGTCGCTAAGGCTTACGAACTCTAAGGATTGAAAGCAATGCTTAGCCAACACAAGTTTCTTTTGCCTACATCCACTTCAAGGAACTGACAACAACTCAAGTAGTAATGCAAGGCCATTGACTCATCCCCTCAAAGGTAAGTTTCATATGTTATCTCCGTTCTTTTCTTTCTCTTAAGTACTTGTCTTATGCCCCTAGTATTAAAAGCTTTGTTTTCCCTTTCCACATTTACAGTGTGAAAAGATGCAATACTTCCTCGAGATCTAAAATATAAACATCTTCGAGCAAAAATCAGGGCATTGACTCAATATCTTGAAACATAGATTAAATAAGGATTCATGAAACAGTAGAAGATTCAACCTAAGCTAAAAAAGAAATGAAAACTACAATGCAAGAACCTAGATTAAATCGACTAAGCATATAAAGCAATAAATAGAGAAAGAAAAATAAGAAGAGAGGTGATTACCTTTTTGAGGGTAGCGTCTTGGAACAACGAGCTTAGAAGCTAACACCACCGGCGAGCTCTAGTGAGCCCCAACGACCAAAAGAGATTTTGTAGGCATTTCAGACGGCTGGACTACATAGTTTACCTATGGTTTACTGATCTAAAAACAATGAAAATATATGCATGGAAGAAATAGATATATCATAGTAATTTATAACTCATAGTTAAAGTGAAAATCATTATGATCCGTAAATAATATTATGATATATATGATACCAGATATTGTGAGGCATAGACAAGGGGCAAAGCAAAGAATAAATCTTGTCTTTGTTTATTTAAAACACAACAAATGCCAAATTCCATTCAACTATTTCAAGATTTTTCATTCAATTCTCATATTGAGTTGTATACTTCAAGTTGTCTAATTGTTGTCATTGTCTTTCTGCTTCTATTTATCAACCAATTCGCTTAAGCCTTTCACTTCATAGTTCATATATAAATGTGCACTTCTACACTAACTTTTTTCAAGACAAAGGAGAAAGGAACTGATGGAGAATCAAGAGACTTGTAGTAAAAAAATGCTACTTGTCACTGATGAAGACGGAAAACTTAATGAGTAAAATGGAAATTTCCAGACTAGACGGGCATGCATCAATGCGGGTACAGGACACCAGATAGAAAATAATATGAATTAAGATACTATCCGTTGTTGCTTGCTTTAGTTGGCAGCCATTCTAGAAAGACATTGGACTACCTGAATAGAAGAGGATCCGTACCACCACAAATGTTATGTATCAAAAAGATGCAGAAGATAATATGACACCTTCTACTCCAATGTTAAGTAGTTAGAGACATAGTTGGGGCTTGGAGTGTATATGGCAAAAAAAGAAACACATGCTTTAATGGAGTTCTGCCTCCTAATCACTCCTTGAAATTTAGGTATTTAAATAACTTTTTGGGCAGGTGCAATTAACACAATGTGAATAACTTCTTTTTTTACCAATCCAACAACCAGGGCTCTCACCTTCCGTTGTGACATAGATCCCTATCTTATTTATTAATAAGTAAAATATTATAAGGGGTGAAGGAACAAGAAACCTCTAGAGCAAACAAACAAACAAACAAACAAACATATTCTTAAATCTATAAATGAAATTACGCAAATCACATGTAAATTTGCTCCACAAATGTGCTAAGCATTCCAAAGCAGAGTACTCACTATAAATAATTTAAACAGCCTTGGCAAGAATAGGTAGAAACTTTTACAAATAGATCACCTACTTACAAAGTGTCTTTTGATGGTTTTATGCCCCAAATAGGCATTTGAATTATATCAAGAGAATATAAACCAAAATCAAACTTGGGTAGATTAATTAATAACGGCAAAAAATTATAGCATACTATATCCTCGTGACTCATTTAACAAGAATACTCGCAACATATAACTGTTGAGGAGTTATATATGTAAATCAATGCTACATGTTCCGGTGGTGGATATCTGTGGCATAGAAGTTGAAGATCGGTGTAAGAAGATTGCTGAGGCTTTTTCCAATTGATAAATGATGGGGTTCCTTCAAGTGTTTTGGAAGGAATGATCGAAGGGACTTGTAAATTTCATGAACAAGATGTTGAAGTGAAGTAAGGGTGCTATTCATGAAACAAACAAGCCAGGAATGACAGCAATTTTCATTTGTACAAAACAAAAGGAAGGACTATATACATGGTTGAGTGAGCTAGATTTCAACATATAGAAGTTAAGAAATAGAATCAATTTCATATACTTTCAAGCATCCTTAATCTGAAAACAACTTATGCGAGTCTAAAATAAATGCAGCGGAAAGAGCTATTTAAATATATAATCACTATATTTCAATTCGAATTAAGTGATGTGTAATCACAAGCACATAAATATCAATGCATGGATCAAATAAATGAGAAGATTCTAATTCTCAAGGCTTTCTATTCGACTCTTGAGTCTTTTTGATCCATAAAATTAGTTCATTTTGGTTAAGCCACGGAATCGGTCATTTGAACATGTCAAAATCTAAAGGGAACCTAAAAAACTTTAGCCACCTCTTTCCTATAACCAGTTCATGTCCTACTATTACCAATAATACTGCAACCCTCCAAACAACATCTCTGTGATATTTCTTTTCTTTTTTTGATTGGCAAAAGGAGGACAACATCTACACGAATTATCAAGCAAACTAAAGATACAAGTTTTTTGATGGAGATCAAACAAATTCAAGAGAAAATTAAATTGACATTTCTCCGGAGAGAAAAAATCTGATTTTTCTAAAATGATCACTACGAAATTACTATTTTGCCCTTAATAAAAGTCATATTTCAGAAGTGTCCTTGATTGGCCTCCTCATCACATTTCTATATAATAGAAAAAAATAAAAATATGTTATTGTTTTTGCTACTTTTGATAAATAAATATATACAAATTTTGCTTCTATATGCCTTCAAATAGCCTTAATATTAAGAGTATTTGCCTAAATTATCCTTTTTATTTCTTATACATTTCATTGATTGTTAATTTGAATAGTACGAATGAATTTTACAAAACGTAACAACTCCCAACCCCAGCCCAGCCCACCCCACACGTCCCGTTTCAATTTATTTAAGAAAATAAAGAATATCTTTAAATTTTTCGGTCTTAAATCAAATATGTAAAATGTATTAGTATGTCTTTTAATTATGTGAAAATTAAAGATATGTAAAATGTACTATTTGAATTTTAAACATGTCAGGTAGAAAGTTAAATTTTTTTAAAAAATATCAAAAAGGAAAGAATCATTCCTTTTGAATTTGACTAAAAAAGAAAGTAATTAAGACAATAAATTGAAAGGGAGGAAGCAAATACTTCTTTTTCTACTACTCTCTCTGTCCAATATATGCAACACGATATTGTAGCTTGACACAAAATAAAATAAAATAAAATAAAAGACTTTTAAAATTTATGATCTAAAATTCTTCTTAACCATTTATATCATTGATGATATAATTAGAATTTTAAAATTAAACTTTTACTAATTATAAAAAATGACATTTTGTGTTTAAACTAAAAAAAATATCACATAAATTTAAACAAAGTTCCAAGTTAATATTACTAACAAGTAGAGTAACAACTTACAAAGAGCGGTCCACCTATAGTGGTCCATTCTGGATCGATCGAATTGATACGGAAGATTTAGCATGGGAAAATTACGAAAAACATGATTTATTTAAATAAATAGAGAAACAATTTCTAGTCTTTAATTCAATATATGTTTTACTAGGAATCATCATTTTTACATATAGAAGATCTTTATTTTTAAGCTAAGTAAATATTACTGACAACCGACAAATATTGATCACCTATGAATAGACTATACAAATAACAACCGACAAATTATAGTGATCCGCCTATGAATAAAGCACTACACACAAGTTTCCAAGACAAATTTTAGTTTCAACTTTCCGCGTGACATGTTTCAGACCACAAGATTAAAGAACATTTTTGTAAATTTGACATTACTTTATTTAGGACCATAAAATTGAAAAGTCTTTTTTTTTTTTTTGAGAAAATGGCCAAATGTCCCCTCAACGTACATCAGAATTTCCAACTACATACTTAAACTTCACGGGAGTCCTATCACCTCCCTGAATTGTTTAAAAATGAAATAATTATACCCTTAAAAAGCAATAACCAGATCTATGGTGGCATGAAAATTTCACGCATTTGACACATGGAAAATTCATTAAATGTAACATTTCGCTATTTGAAAGAACTAGAAAGACTTAAAATTGGAAAGAGTCATTTTAGGAAAGAATGAAAAATCTGGAAATTTGTTACGCTAAGTTGAGTTTTTGGGTCAACTTCAAACGACCATAAATCCTAGCTTATGATGGATTAGGTGTTCTTCCAGATACCGTAGGAAAAATCTTGGAATTATCTTTCCAACGCCGCCGAATTTGCGTAATTCTGAGTTCGTATGAGTGAGATATGCCCATTTGAAGTTGAGTTGTTTAAATAAGGAAAGTCTAATCCGGATTTTTAAGGGGTATTTTGGTCTTTTCCATACCCACTTGATTTAATTAGTTTTTAGTGAATTAATTAGGGTCAAAACTGAATTGGTTCATTTTGCACAATTGAAAATTCACTCTAGGGCTTTAGAGAGAAGAACTCAAGAGAGAAGAGAAGAGGAAAATCAAAATTCGTCATCTTCGTAAGGAATTTATTGCGAATTTTGTCAAGGATTTGATCCTACGAGGTATGTGAGACTTTCATAACGTTGGGTTCATTCACCCACGTGCCAAACATATTTAATTCAGTGTGAAGTCGTTCTAATAAAGATTGAAAGTTTAAATGTTCTCGATGGGTGTTCTTGAATTACTCTCGTTCTTGAATTTGGGTTGAGATTGAGGAGTTTCTTGAGATTAAAGTGTTGATTCCTTGAGTTGTTTGAGTTAGATTTTTATGTATATGTTTTGGATATCTGATTCTAAAGAGAATTTGATAAAAGGGATAGAGTTTAGTCTAATTTAGATCATAAAACAAGTTGAAAAGTTCATGGCTGGCGCGGCTTGCCCTTGTAGCGCCAGGAAGGCTGGGGCGGTGCGTCAGCAGTGTGCCAGAAATGAGCCCCAGCAACTTGGGGGCTAGTGCGGCGCGCCAGGAACACACCTGGGTCGTTTGCTCCACCTATTTTTCATCGTTTAGCCCGTTTAAGTCCTTTTAAAGTGTACTAACACTTCCTAGTGATTCTAACTACTCTAAATGATTCTAAACACTTAGAAATCATTCATAAACTTGAATCATAACCTTGAATCCATAAATTCAAATTCAAGGAAAGTTAAGAGCCAAGTCTAGAAAGTCCATAGAGTCTTTTACAAATGTTTTAATCTTGTTTTAAGACTTGAGTTTTGAGTTAAGTAAGAGTAACAAATGAAGTTCATTTCTTCAAAAAGAGTATATGAAAACTAAGTATTCCCAAAGAGTAAATGTTTTCACATTTAAACAAGAGAGGAAACACTAATTTCCAAGAGAGTTGTTGAGCTAGTTTTGAGCAATTATCTCAAACCAAAGAAAGAGTGTTGTTTTCAAAAACGTATGAGCTGAGTATATTTTGGGAGTAGTATTAAGCCCCGATATGGGGACGAGTTCATAATAACTCAAGTCTTCATAA
Source organism: Solanum stenotomum (assembly GCF_019186545.1). Taxonomy (NCBI): domain Eukaryota; kingdom Viridiplantae; phylum Streptophyta; class Magnoliopsida; order Solanales; family Solanaceae; genus Solanum; species Solanum stenotomum. Next base: position 15,910,214 of record NC_064283.1, on the reverse strand, counting down.
ATCATGTAGCCATCATGGGTAGAAAGGGTCATACTTTGTAGATGATTTCTTAGTGCTTTTTAGCATAGACTAGTGGATCCTCTTAGTTGAGGCGTTCTATATGACGACAAAGTATAGGACAGTTCTGGCAGCATGGACGAGACGATGTATCATTAATTAGGTTCATAGTGGTGGTTGTCGGTTAAAAAAACTCCCACAATATTATATTACTTTATTATATGAGTAAACTGAGTTGTTATTGTATCTCTTTAACACATTGAGTTACCACGTATTGTTTTAAATGCTTTGTATAAACTGCACCATTATTGTTGTTTTTACTTTGCATTTGAGTTGAGTTATTCATGAGTTGAGTAAAGCCAAGGTAAGTGTTCTTTTCAGATTCCTTTCAATCTTATGTCTTGTTTAGTATTCCCCTCGCATACTCGTATATTTAATGTACTGATGCCATTTGACCTGCATCATTTTATGATGCAGACACAGGTAACCTGGATCAGCATCTAGCGCCTCGTTGATCCAGTTGAGCACTCAGAGTCAGTTGGTGAGCCTCCTTGCTTTCTGGAGGACTTCTTTTACATTGCTTTAGTATTTCAGTTGTTAGGATGATCGGGGGTCTTGTCCCGACATCCCTCTTTGTTTTAGAGGCTTCATAGACGAGTAGTCAGAGTTCTTTAGTCTTGTATTTTAGATGTTTTGCTATAAGACTTGAGTTGCCATCTATGGCTAGTTTGAATGTTTTATCCTTAAACGTTATGAGTTTAAATTGATATACTTGTTTTATAAATGCATTTGATCCTTGTAATAATGCTTAAAGTCTTCCGCTGAGAGTCTAGCTAGGCCAAGGGTTCGCTTGGGGCCAGAAATGGCTCTCGAGTGCTAGTCCCGCCCAGGGTGTAGACTCGGGGCATGACATTAAATATTTTTTTTCATTTTTTCTATTTCTTTACCCTTTTCTTTTTTATATTTTCACCCATTCCTTCCATCACCAAAGCACTTTCACCATTTTCATCATTACTAGAACATCACAAGTTCATCAAAACTGGGTCTTTGAGGAAGATAAGTGAATAATGAACTGAGTCTTTGAGGAAGATAGGTGAATGATGATTTCTCGTTTCGAGATATTTGGACATTGCTTTGAAAACCTAAAAAATAAATTAAAAAATGTGAAGGAATAGGGGAGAGAAGACGAACAGGGCAGAATATTTGCATTAATGAAGGTCACCGAAGCTCTCGAGGAAGATGAGGAGGAGGAGCCTACGATGTCTTCCACATCATCATCATAATTTCGAAGAGGAAAAGCCCGATTTACCGACGATTGATGAATTAACGAGATTGATAGCGACAATTTCTGATATGTAGTTGATTGACTAAGGTTTGAGATTGATAATTAAAGGATCTATTAGTAAAAAAAATTGAATTTGAAGTAAACCCGATCCCTTAAGATGCTAGTTCTTAAAAGGCAAGAGAGAAAACAATTGGTGTGCCCCATTCAACAGTTTTTAGTGTTGCCTCCCAAATGAGGTGAAGATACGAACATAAATCGGTCAACGAATCTGGGAGGAATTATCAAGAATCCTTGAACTCCATGAAGAGATCAAGTATAGTGTTGTCAAATTGTTGGAGTCACAATGTGTTCATCTATAAAATGTGCACTTTTGTATACATTGAAAACTATCTGTAAGAGAATGTGCACTTTGTACCCAAAGAATTCATCAAGTAAATTAATATATTATATTAATTTTTTTTTATTTTTAATATAAAGTAAACCCATGTTGATTTTTCTCAAATCAGATCTAAAGTATTTTGGGGTGATATGAATATGTAAATTTATCAACAATTGATTGGTTTTGCAAGAGTTTTTACATGAGTTTGAAAATTTGTTTGAAATCAATAATGATAAACTTGGTGGAGATGGTGGTGACAATAATGGCTTAGAGATGGTGAAAGATGAAGAGATTTGATTTGTATTGCTATGGAGAAGAAAGAAAACAAATAAGAACAAAAAATAATTTAAAATAAATATATTTATTGAAAAGAGATATTCAAAACAAAATTTTAATATTGGTTTGGCTGCTCACTCTCTCAAAGAGAGTGAAATACACTCACTTTGCCAGGTAAGCATTTAGGGAGTTAATAATTTCAGTTTTATAAAATTCAGGGGGTAATAGTGTTGAGATAAATTGTGATTATTCAAGTGTAAATTAGATTAGTCATCAGTTAGTTTGCTTTCCGTTTGTTAGTTAGCTTAGCTTTCCATTAAAGTTAGTTAGTCAAGTTTTCTAGAAGCTTCCTAGTTCTTATTGTATATATACATTGTGATCATCTAAAGCAATACAATTTTCATTTTACAGTTTCACAAAACTTCATTCTCTATTTTTGCTTCGAAGCTCAGCTTCATGTTCATCAATGGAGAAATGTTGTTCTTCATGATTTCTACTTGAATTCGACATGGTATCAGAGTCGTAAGGCTTTCTCCTTCATCTTTCGCGATTCTTTTTCCTTTTTTTTTTCTGCGTCGTCAATTGCTCACGTTTTGGGAACATTATGGAATCAAATGGTGTTCAGGAAGGGACCTCTACTGGAAATCAACTACCTAGTCAAGTTTCTATAGTTATGACTAGTGTGTTCTATGTTCATCCTTCTGAAAGTGTTGGATCCACAATTGTTCCAGTCTTTTTCGATGGATCTGGGTATCGTTCATGGAGACGAGCTGTTCTTCGAGGACTGTCTATAAAGAATAAAACTGGGTTCATAAATGGCAAGGTGTTGAAGCCACTTCTTGATTCACCTGGTTTTGCTCAATGGGAAGGATGTGACGATATGGTCACGTCTTGGATTTTGAATTCTCTGTCTAAAGATCTCAGGGACAGTCTGCAGTATGTTGATAATGCAAAAGAACTTTGGGATGAATTGGAGGACAGGTATGATCAACCAAATGTAGCGAAATTATATCAGCTACAACGTGAACTTAATGATCATAGTCAGGGGAATCTCGATGTAACTGGGTACTACACCAGGATAAAGAAGTTGTGGGAAGAGCTTAGCACTTTGGACACCAATTCACAATGCACATGTTTGTGCACATGTGGTGGAAAGTCGAAGATGCACAAAACTGAACTTGATAGGAGACTAATTTAGTTCCTCATGGGACTAAATGAGGTATATACTGTTGTGAGAGGAAGCATATTGATGATGAACCCACTACCTACTATGGCCCAAGCGTTTTCTATCCTTGTTCAGGAAGAGAAACAAAGGGAGGGAAGTCAAACCTCACAACAAACCTCATATGGACTAAGCTCTTTTCATGTAAATGCTGCTAGCACTAGTTCTGGTTTCAGAACCAACTATACTCCTCATAAAAACAATGTGGGCACCAGCAGGCCCTCAAGCAAGTCCAATCTCTTTTGTGATTACTATAAGAGGATTGGTCACACCACAGACAAGTGTTACAGGCTTCATGGTTTCCCTCCTGATTTTAAATTCACCAAAGGTAGAAATGCAGGAACAACAACTAATGCAAATGGTTTTTCTAAGGATATGTTGGGAGATACCTTTGAGAAAGGTCATGGTGTGGGAAAAGGCAAGGGAAAATTGCATGAACAATCTAGTCCAATGTTAACCAAGCAGCAGTTCAACCAACTTGTGAACCTATTGGATCACATTCAAGTTCAAGGAGGCACCAATACTAGCAACACTGCACAGGAGGATATAAGTAACTTCAATGGTGGAGTTGTCAACTTTGCACGTATTTTGGCATGTTATTCTTCAATTTCTGATATTGGCAATCTGTCTTGTAGATGCTCAAAACTTAATGTTGATTCCTAGATTATAGACTCAGGAGTCACACACCATATGACCTTTACAAAATCCCTACTTACAAACCTCAGACCTTTACCATATCCATTCCTAATTACACTTTCAAATGGCTACAAGGTAAAAATGATAGAAATTGGTGATGCATGTTTAAATCCATCACTGACTTTGCATAAAGTGTTATTTGTTCCTAGTTTTAAGTTCAATCTAATTTCAGTCCATTGTTTGATTTCTCATCTAAAAGGACTGGTCAGTTTCACTAATTCCTCTTGTTTGATGCAGGGCCCTTCACAGAAGAGCCCTCTGGAGATTGGTAGAGCACAAAATGGACTCTATTTTCTGTGCGCAAGATGTCACACTTCATGTTCTACTTCTGGTTCCACTAGATCAACTTCTGTCATTGCATCTAGTCCACCTTGTTCTGTTCTTTCACCCATTGCTACTACTTTTTGCAACAATAATTCTGGTAGTTTTTCCCATCATACTTCTGTAAGCACTTGTAATGACACATGTTTGAGTAATGATAATGTACTTCAAAATTGTGCTTCAAATGTTACTGCTTCTACACTAAATAACTTTATCATGTCTTGAATGTCTCATGGAAATAGTGTTGATTACTTGTGGCACAATAGGCTAGGACATATACCATTTGTGAAAATGAAGGGCATTTCCAACATTCCCATACAATTTTCACCCAAACAACCCTTCACCTGCATTGTCTGCCCCATGGCTAGACAAACTAGGCTCCCCTTTCCTACTAAGTCCACTATCTCTAGTAACAACCTTTTTGACCTTTTTCATATAGATTTATGGGGGCCCTATCATGTTCCCACACACAACAATTACAAGTATTTTCTAACAATAGTTGATGACTACAGTAGATCAACATGGACATACCTTTTGAGCTACAAAAGCAACACCCTTCAAACCATGCTATCTTGCATATCTCTTGTTGAGAACTAGTTCAAAACCACTGTTAAGTCAATAAGGACTGACAATGGTTCAAAATTTACTAACAATGAAACCAATGCATACCTCAAAGCCAAAGGCATCATACATCAAAGAACTTGTCCCTACACACTATAACAAAATGGTGTGGTGGAAAGGAAACATAAACACCTGTTAGAAGTAGCTAGATCACTACTTTATCAGTCCAAACTTCCAACCAAATACTGGGGGGAGTGTGTATTGACAGCAACCTACTTAATAAATAGAATTCCCAATTTAGCATTCAATAACAAAACTCCTTTTGAAATGCTGCACCATCTTCATCCCACTTATTCCCATCTTAGGTCTTTTGGATGTCTATGTTTTCCCACTTTAAAGACATATAAAGACAAATTTGATCCAAGGTCCACACCTCACATTTTTGTTGGATACCCTTGCAACACAAAATGATATAAAGTTCTAGACCTAAGTACCACAAAAATACATGTTTCCAGGGATGTAAAATTCTATGAAAACATTTTTCCTTTTGCTTTACCTAAATCTGATTCTAGTTTTGATACTGTGCTACAAACTTTACATGCTGATTTGAATGTGTTCAATTCCACTGATTCCACTAATGACATTTTTAACAAAGTACCTGTGATGGATAATGATGCCATTTTTTATGTCAGTATAAATGAATTACCTACACATGCACCCTTCAATGCACCTTCACCACCATCAAACATTGATCATTCATTGGCTCCCACTTCACAACCAAACATTGAACAAAACCTCCCATGTTGTTCAAACACTACCACTACTCAACAGCCAGACCAACCTCTTAACCCTAAAAGATCCAGTAGACCACACAACATTGCTGCCTACCTTAAAGAATATAGTTGTACCTTACCTTCTTTCCAACACAAATCCTCAACCTTATCTTCTAACCTTACTTTACCTGCATCCAATTTGTCCTTCACAAGTCCCAACCATGGAAATCAACAAATGGTCAAGAGTTTCTGTCATGACATTGAGCCATGTTCATATGAAGAAGCATCACTTGACCTTGCCTGGCAGGCAGTAATGACATCAGAGTTTGAAGCCTTATATGCTAATAACACATGGGATCTTGTCAAACTACCCATAGGGAAAAAGGCAATTGGGTGCCGATGGGTATATAAGATCAAACATAAGGCTGATGGCACAATAGAAAGGTTGAATGCTAGGCTTGTTGTGAAAGGTTACACTCAACAGGCTGGGATTGATTACAATAAGACATTTTCTCCAGTAGTTAAAATGACTAGTCAAGATTTTAATATGTATGGCTATCAAGAAAGGATGAAATTTGTATCAGCTAGATGTAAATAATACATTTCTTCATGGAGACTTACATGAAGAGGTGTATATGGACACACCCCTATGACAGAAAACACAGGGTTGGTTTGTAAGCTCAAGAAATCTTTGTATGGACTGAAACAAGCAAGTAGACATTGGTATGATAAACTTGCACATGTTCTGTGTTCAAGAGTCTATTCTCATTCAGAAAGTGACTATTCTTTATTTTTCAGGAAAACTGGAGTGTCTTTGGTGTTTGTTGCTGTTTATGTTGATGAATATCATCTTGATAGGTACTGATGTTGAAGAGATTACTTCCTTAAAGAGTTACCTTCACAATGAGTTTAAGATCAAGGACTTGGGTAGACTTCAATATTTTCTTGGTTTGGAAATTTTTTACCAGGATTCTGGAGTGTTGATCTCTCAAAGAAAATTCACTATGGACCTATTGAAAGAATTTGATTGTTCACATTATACACATGTCCTGTCACCCCTTGAATCCACATTCAAACTTAAACCAGGTGAGGGTACATTGCTGAAAGATCCCACACACTACAGAAAGTTGGTTGGGAAGCTAAATTTTTTGACTAATACCAGAATGGACATAGCTTTTAGTGTTCAACACCTTAGCCAATTCCTTCAAAATCCCAGAGAACCATATCTCAAGGCTGCATATCATGTTCTAATATACTTAAAAGGTGATCCATGTTTGGGCATATAATTGTCCAACAATACAGACTGTTCAATCACAACTTATTGTGACTCAGATTGGGTTGCATGCCCTGATACAAGGAAATCAGTAAGTGGTTCTGTAGTACTGATGGGAGACAGTTCCATTAGCTGGAAATCTAAGAAGCAAACAATCATATCCTTGTCCTCAGCAAAGGCAGAATACAGATCTATCAGAAAGGTGGTAGGAGAGATAGTGTGGCTGGAAAGATTATTGACAGAGCTGAACTTAACATGCACCTTGCCTATAACTATTTTTTGTGATAGCCAGGCAGCTGTTCACATAGCCAAGAATCATGTTTTCCATGAGACGACAAAACACATCGAGGTGGACTGCCATTTTGTTAGAGAGAAATTCCAAGAAGGGCTCATTACACTCCATTACATTCCAACTGAGAGTCAGCTTGCTGATGTTTTGACCAAGGCCCTGCCTAGTACCAAACATTCCAGCATATTGCACAAGTTGATTGTGAGTTCCTCACCTCCAACTTGAAGGGGGGTGTTGAGACAAATTGTGATTATGCAAGTGTAAATTAGATTAGTCAACAACTAGTTAGCTTTCCGTTTGTTAGTTAGCTTAGCTTTCCTTTAGTTAGTTAGTTTTTTGTTAAAGTTAGTTAGTCAAGTTTTCTAGAAGCTTCCTAGTTCTTATTGTATATATACAGTGTGATCATCTCAATACAGTTTTCATTTTCCAGTTTCACAAAACTTCATTCTCTATTTTTGCTTCGAAGCTCAGCTTCATGTTCATCAATGGAGAAATGTTGTTCTTCATGATTTCTACTTGAATTCGACAAATTGGACCCCCGTAAAGTATGAGTGTGTAGTTGGGAATCCAGCTATAGATTAGGGGGCTTTTTGCCATTTTTTTTTATATTCCGTGTCAAGTCAAACTAGGTCACTTTTTTTTAAAAATGAAAGGATCATTTATTTTTTTTATAAATAAATCATCATTTTTACAAGATCTTCGTTTTTATATAAGAAATTTGAAAAATAAATACTTTCTTCTAATCAAATTATAAAAGGACAAAAATCTCAAATACTCTATTTTTCTTCTCAGTCATTAAAATTTCTCCATTGATAGACAATATTAAACACGACAATATCCATCCTGGTCCATATTCTATACAGAGGAGAGGTTGAAGAGGTGGATTTTCCAATTAAATTTTATGAATTCACTTTTTTAAAGATTTTAGCATTCAACTTTTTAGGAATTTGTATTCTTAAAGTTATGATTCATTTCAATAATGTGTTTAGGAAAAACTTTTATGGTAAAAGCTAATTTCGATGAAGCAATATAGACCTTTAGATTAATAATTTAAATAGTTCAATGCTCCTTATGAAATGACACTAAGAGAAAAGAGGCTACCGTGTATTATGTGTCATCCATCCTATAACTTACTCAGATTTCGCAACTAAACCAAGAAACACTTTTTGTGACTAGTTCAAATTTGAGATTTTTGATTAATGATGAAATAGTACTTATCATTCCACCACAATCTTTGTTGGTTTGTGCTTGTTATTAACCGTTATCTTGGTAGTATAAAGAATTTAGAGGCGGCGAAGTCAACATTTAAAGTTTATGAGTTACTAGATTCTAAGTTAATAATTTTGTATATTCAATAAATTTCTTGAACAAATATAAAATTTTAACCAAAGTTTGATCAAACACTTAATTCATAAACGCAAAGGGTTAGGTTCACCAATTTTTTTTAAAAGCAGTACAGTTTGGCAATAAAATGATATGCAACTAATATATGAATATAACATGTCATCAAAGGACCAAGTGTTTTTGCTTAATTAAGACTAAACTAGTACGATAAACTCTAGAATTACGTCATTGCAAACAAAAAATATAAGCAATTACTTATCATTTTTCTACCAATTATGCCATTGCAAATGTTATTACCTAATAAGTAATAACATATGTTACTTTTGTAACACCTCACTAAGTGAAAGAGCTGGAATTAGAAAGAGTCATTTTTGGAAAGAATGAAAAATCTGGAAATTTGTTAAGTTATGTTAAGTTTGAGTTTTGAGTTAACTTCAAATGACCATAACTCCTAGCTCATGATGAGTTGGGTGTGCTACAAGATATCGTAGGAAATATCTTTGGATTATCTTTCCAACCCCACTGAGTTTGCTCATTTTCGAGTTCGTATGAGGGAGATATGCCCATTGGAAGTCAGGTTGTCTAGATAAGGAAAGTCAAAACCGGATTTTTAAGGGGTATTTTGATCTTTTCCATACTCAATTGATTTAATTCGTTTTTAGTGAATTAATTAGGGTCAAAACTGAATTGGTTCAGTTTATACAATTGAAAATTCACGCTAGGATTTTTGGAGAAAGAACTCAAGAGGAAAAAGGAGAAGAAACGTTTAAGATTCGTCAAGTTCTTGCGATTTTGGTTGTGGATTTCGCCAAGGATTCAATCCTACGAGGTATGTGAGACTTTCACAACGTTGGGTTAGTTCACCCACGCGCCAATCATATTTGTTTCAGCGAAATTCGTTCTAGAAAGTGAAAGTATGATGTTTCTTGAATTATGTTCTTGAAATTTGCTTTAGTTCTTGAGATTTGATGGGATTGTTGAGTTCTTGATGGAATCGTGTCGATTTTAGAGTCGTGTTTGATTAGATTCTTGTGTTCATGTACTGGGTATCTAAAACTAAAGAGGAATGGAGAAAATAATCGAATTTAGGCGAATTGGGGTGAGAAAACAAAGAAGGAAAAAGTCGAGCAGATTTTGGCACGCAGGTCCGCGTCGCGGACTTGCTCTCCCAGTGCACAAAAATCACCTCCGCGTCGCGGAGAGGATAAGGACTCCTCTGTTTCAAAAATAAATTTCGTGATAAAATTTTTAAATGCATCTCCGTGTCACAGACTTGTTTCCTGACAGTGATTTCTTGATCGTTTATCATGCTTAACTATCTAAAAGCATTCCTAAATATCATGAGATCTTTTCTATCACAAATCACAATCCTTGAATCCATAAGTTCAAATTTAAGGAAAGTTAAGAGCCAAGTCTAGAGAGTTCTTAGAGTTCTTTCAAGTAGTCTTTTGTAAATGTTTTAAACTTGTTTTAAGACTTGAGTTTTGAGTTAAGTAAGAGTAACAAATGATTTTCATTTCTTCAAAAAGAGTATATGGGGACTGAATATTCCCAAAGAGTAAATGTTTTCACATTTAAACAAGAGAGGAAATGCCGATTTTCAAGAGAGCCTTTGAGCTAATTTTTGAGTAATTATCTCAAACCACAGAAAGAGTTTTTGTTTTTAAACATATGAGCTGAATATTTTGGGAGTAGTATTGAGCACCGATATGGGGACAAGTTCATAATAACTCAACTCTCCATAAACCATGTAGTCATCGTGGGTAGAATGTGTCATACTTTTTACATGATTTCTTAGTGCTTTTTAGCACAGACTAGTGTTTACATCCCTACTCTATTCAAATAGGGCGAAATGTCGCGGTGACTAAAAAAATAATCAATTGAATCAATTTTAATAGAATTTTAAGAAAAAACGAGTTTTAAAGGAGTCACCACCTAATTTTAGGAAAACTAGGAAACCAATTAAATGATCTACGAAACCAAGAGATTCTAGGTAAGGGGTTCAAGTTATTTCGAAGGGAATGTGTTAGGCAACCTTCGAAATCCACAATTGTGGGTTCCAGCTGAATTCATTTTTTCAAATTAAGGAGGAGATAAAGTAGTATACGAGTATAACAAACATGCAATGTACACAACTAATAAAATAAAACAATAATATAATAAACAGCCTAAGGTTTGCCTAACATTGATAACATACACAATAACAAATAAAAATATAATTCAAATTCCATTCAATTAGCTTCAATGGGAAGCAACTCCGGGTACCTATAAAGACACTAGTAAAAGTGTTAGTAGTAAATAAATATGACTAAAAATAAATGAATTAAACAATAACTTAAAAATAAACATCTGTCTTATTAACATGGAGACCTTGAAAATCGACAGTAATTTCTTCATCGGCCAATTTCAACTTGTAACAAATATGAACTTAAACTAAATTTCCGTCTTTTACAATGTGGAAGCCTCAAAAATCGATGGAGAGATTTTTTTCATTGGCCAACTTTAACTAAAAAATAAAGAGAAAAAATATATCTATAATATCAATTTTTTTCATATAATAAAGAAATCAACAAGACTACAGATAGAGTAGCATTAATTGAACACAAATAAAATATTGTTTTAAAAAAATAGATGTAAAACAAATAGTAAAAAATGAAACAAAAGCAAAGAGATACAAACAACATAGGAAGTCACTAAAAATAAAATAAAATAAATAAAATAACGACATCACCTAAACAATTGAGGAACATGCAAAATTAATTCATCAATAGCAACAAAAATAGAAGAAACATAGATAGTATAATGAACGAAATTAATCATTTAAATATTAAAGCCAAAGAATCCATAAATGGAACTAAAACCGTGTTTAAAGGGAGGAGCAACAATATAAATAAAAATATTAGTATAAATTGGGAATACAAAAGCTTAATAACATAGCAGAGCATCAAGAAAAATGGAGCAAAAACATAATGCAAATAAACAAACCAACAAAAATATAACATAATAAGGTGAACAATCATAGTAAAATGTCAAAATAGTTCAAGCTAAGGTAAAATACTATTTTTTGGAATTAAATAAATAATAATAGTGAACTAAAATTGTCCAAATAAAGGAATAGATGGTCATGTCAAAGCAAAAGAGGTCACGGAAGAACTATTGCAAGTAATAATAAAATAGGGGACATTAGTTAGTCTTGCCAAACTAAAAGTAAATAGAGAAATAATAAGAACTAATGCAGCAAATCATTTCAATGGAAAATAATTATCAAAGAACTAAACCGGATAAACAACATCTAACAAAGATTAAAAACAAACAAGTAAAAAAAGAAGTATGCCGGAGTCCAAACCTTTGTTGGCTACAACGTGATTCCTGCCGGAGGAAAACGGAAGCAATGGTAGATGTGTTGTTGTTTTTTGTTGATGTTTGCTGGTTGATTTGATTTGTTCGGCTTCATTCACGGGACTTGACGTCGCGGCACCTAGCTGTTGTTCCCCGGAGATGGAGCCACGCCGGAGGTGGTTGATTTTCGACCAGATCTGGTCGTATCCCATCGTGAAAGAGACAAGTGAACATTGGGACTTCCAGTGGCGTAGCCAGGAATTTCACAAAGGGTGTCCAGAAATAGCAGCTTGTTATGTTAAGGGTGTCTAAAATATGCTATTTAATCATTTCGTGTATCATTTTACTTGTATATATGATATTTTTTCCAGACGAAGGGTGTCCAATTGGACACCCTTCCTACCATGTGGCTACGCCACTGGGGACTTCGTTGGTTGCTCGTTGTCGGAGCTTGGAGGCATTTTTGGTGATTTGGGGGCTGTTTGAGTGAGGTTTTGGTGGTGGCGATGGAGTTTTGGTGGTCTCGTTTGCTGTTTGTTCACTGGTTGTGTGGGCGAGGGACTGTTGGAGCGTTGCTTTCCGGTGGGGTTTTGGGGTGGTGTTCCGGTGGAGAAGAGGAGAGTAACAAGTGGTTTGGGTTGCTATTTTTTGTTGTCATCTGGTTGCTGGTGGTTTGGGGTCTGGTTCGGTGATCGTTTGGTTGCTGTTCCGTTGGTGTTTGTTCGCTGGACGAATTTGGTGGTGTTGGATGGTCTGCAGGGCGGCGTTTCTGGATAGTTATCGATAAATTTATTTAAAATTATAAAAAAAAATGTATTTTAAACTATTAAATAAATAAAAATTTAAAAGTTACGAATTTTAAAAATGTTAGCCCAAAATTAGGTGTCAACAACTAGTGGATCCACTCAATTGATTCGTTCTATATCCCGGTAAGTTATATGACAGTTCTGATAGCGTGGGCGAGACGCTGTATCATCACATTAGCTCATAGTGATGGTTGTCAGTTAGAGAATTTTCCACAGAATTATATTACTTTATATATAAATTGAATTATTATTGTATTTCTTTAAATACATTGAGTTGCTATTTACTGTTTAAATGCTTTATATAAAGTACTGCACCTTTACTATTGTTTATTTCTGCATTGAGTTGAGTAAAGCTGAGATAAGTATTTCTTTCAGAATTCAGTTCAAGCTTATGTCATGTTTAGTTTTCCCCTCGCATGCTCATACATTCAATGTATTGATGTTATTTAGCCTGCATCGTTTTATGATGCAGATACAGGTAATCAGGATCAACATCCAGTATCTCGTTGATCCAGTTGAGCACTTAGAGTTAGTTGGTGAGCCTCCTTGCTTTTCGGAGGATTCATTTGGTTATATTTTACTTTATTGCTTGTGGTTATTTCAGTTCTTAGGATAATCGGGGGTCTTGTACCGACATCCCACTTAATATCTAGAGGCTTCATAGACAGTTACATATTAGTTCTTTAGTTCTGATATTTCAGTTGTTTGATTTTAAAGACTTGAGTTGCCATTTTTTGCTAAGTTGAATGTTATTTTCTAAACATTCTTAGTTTATCTATTCAAACAGTTTATTTAAGATTGTATTTAAGTACATTTTTTGTTGAGTAAGTCTTTCGCTGAGAGTTTAGCCAGGCCAAGGGTTCGCTTGGAGCCAAAAATGGTTCTCGAGTGTCAGTCCCGCCAAAGATGTAGGCTTGGGGTGTGACAACTTCTTTGTCATTTATATTTTTTTAATTATTTATAAAAACACTAATGCAAGTTCTTAATTACATAGTATTCTCTAATCCGTTTTAATTTGTTTAATTTATTTTATATTTATTTTTAATTCATTTCATAAAAGAATCGTTCCTTTTCTGACAACTTATTCTTGTTTCTAATTTCCTACATGAAAATTTTCAAATCACATGATCAAATTGCATTGTATATTCTACACATGTATATCTTTAGTTTTTCTTTATTTTTAATTTTAAGTCAATAAAAAATCAGATAAATAAATTAAAATGAAATGTAATGAAGTGTTTGATTTGCTGTGATGCAAAATGGAGTTAATTTATAACTTTCATGTATCAGATACAAAGTCAAAATTTAAAGTTTTTAGATTTAGAATTTTAATTTTTTAAGTTAGTGACATCTATATAGTTCTCATCTGTTCCACTTGAATTCGTTTATTTGGTTTTTAAAATGTGTTTGTGATGCAAATAATTCTAATTAACTAAGTCATTATTCTTATAAAAAAGACTAATGTTTTCAAATTACAAATACAACTTGAAATTGTATTTATCAAAATGGTTGTGGTGGAGTGGTAAGTATCCCTTCATCCTTAACCAAGAGGTCTCGGGTTCGATTCCTCCCTTGGGTACAGAGTCGCCTTTGTTAGGGAGCGCTTTCCCTCCCAAAGTGGGACTTTCCGGTGCGAATTCGGATTTAGTCGGGCTCCAATATGGGTATCGGACAACGGATGCGAATAAAAAAAAAAGAAATTGTATTTGATAATTTTATAGTCAAATACTATTTTTCAATAAAGTACAATAATATTTCAAAAAAAAAGTGAATAATATTTTGGGGTCCTTTTTTCCAATTGGTGTTTTACCCCTTCCCCCTCCACTCTCTCCTTTTGTCTCTGCTCTCCACTCCCTCACGTTGGGGACCCCCCTAGCATCCATTGAACACCACCGCCCAGAGACGGAGCTAGGTGGGATTTCATGGGATCGGACGAACCCACTAGCTTTACTGTAAACTCCTATATTTGTACTAAAAAATTAATTAATTATATATGTATATTAATTTGTGAATTTCTACCAAAATTGATTGATGGTTATTAAAGAAATTTAGAACCCCCAAACTCTTAATCCTGATCTCGCCTCTGCGGCACCGCCCTTTGCCCAATTATGTTCTGCCACCTCCATTATCGTTCACTGCATTGCTCCACCACTACCACCACCATCACCACCAGAACATCAATTTGAATCCTGAATGGATTTAACTTAGAATTGAACTCAGTGGCGTCGAATTCACTTAGATCTAGAAAGCGCTCTTTTTCCGAAGAGATTCTTGCCAACACAACAACAAGGACATACTTTGGGAGAGTGATTAGCAATTGGCACTGCAATTGGAAGTGGCGAGGAACTCAATGCATCTTACACTGGCTCGAAAGCAGCTTTAAAAGACTGAAAATAGGATATGAGGATATGCTTGGATGGGACTCCACCCACTGTAAAGGTAACACAAGCAGAAGAACTGTGATTCACACAAGCGGAAAAACTGCTTTTTGAAACCTTATCTAAAAAGCCAATCTTCCATTATGCTACTCATACGTGCCTTTATCCAAGTCTTCTTCATCTGCACCTGCAACCATTACTGAGACTGCTACTTCTACCTTGCTTTGGCTAGCTTTTGACTTATGGGGCGCTATATTTTTGGTCCACTTTTGGGACTTGTACTCTTTTAGTTGCTTTATATTTGTGATTACCAAGTCTTGGATTTGATTTCTATTTTTGACTGTATATATCTTTTGTTGCTCTTATTTTCTGCCATTTTCGTTAACTTGTTTTAGCTCTATCATGAATTGATTTCTCAGGTCATGATGACACCTAATAAACCCCAACAATAGGTAAGCCTAACCCATGGCCCAAAACCATAAGCATTGGGCTATCAAACGGAACATAACTGATAAGAAGCAATAAGTTAATAACAAAGAAAAGAAAGAGAGATCACCTAAAATAATACAAGAAACCATCCCCAAGACCTATCATCAGTCAATAGTCGAGCATCTAATCAAAATAAGAGTAAAAAGCTTTTACAAATACAATATAAGTATAAGTTGTCTCTGAATACATCATAAAAATTAGTCTAGCCAACATAGATGGAAATCGGAAACTACGAATGCTAGAAGCTCACCCTAAACTGGAAACTACGACTGCTACAAGCTCACCCTAGTCTCTGAATACCAAAAGCTGCTCTAAACAAGCTCCAAGTCAATGTCTTGAAACGTTATTTGTTTTTTCAATTGAGATGGAACGATGCTTTAAATAAAAGAATGCTCGAAAATATCAAGGTATATTGTCTCCTGCTTCGACTGATAAATCCAACCACAATTACTATATCGTCAATTCAAAGGAGAGAAATGAGTTTGGATATAATGCTGATTCAGGCAAATTTACCTCTTACAGACTTGATGAAGAAGGGGGTATTGATTATCTAACCTATTCGGTTGTCACCCTTAATTCGATTCAAAAAAATTACGAATTACGAAGGCTTAGTTCGGATCTAAAACAATGAGATTTTTGCTTGGGCAATTCAAACTAGTGGTTGCTTAATGAGACTCCTAGCTTAATTAACGGCCTTTTTTTTATTTATTTCTGGAATTATTCACTATGTGGATAAAATATCTATATGCACATTTATTATAAACATAAGTATATATGCATTAAGTACGTGCAGTAGATACATAGTGTCTAGTGGCTCATTGTTGAATAATAAAATGGATTTACCTAGGAAGTCTAGGAGAAAAGAATTCAATTTATGTTAAATCCAACAAATTCAAGTTAAATTTATGCCTGTGATTTTAGTTTTATTGATCATCTAATTTTAGTTTATAATAATATTTATGTTAAGGGTTTTGTTTGAAAAAAAAATTAAATGTTGAATTTATAATTAATTACATTGTTAGTTTGAATCTTAAATTGACTTTGAAATCGAGTCTTAATGTCCTAAGAATAATGTGGCCGGAATGACATAAGAATTGAGGAACAAAGAGTTTTTAAAGCTTAGAGAAATACATGATTATATCCTTTAGAGCCTAGATTGGTTTCACTCCATACATTTTCGTAATTCTCTTTCACATGTTCCTTAAGAAACACTAATTATTCTATCCTTTATTATTATTTGAACAATCATAATATCATCCATAATTGAGATGTTTGTAGTCTTCAAGAACAATAAATTTTAAGAATAAAATCGAAAAATTAATTAATATTGTCTTGAACTTCTAATTAAACGATAAATAATTTCATATAACTATTTTTAGAATTCACAATAGATAATTTGAGGCAGTATATTAATTTCTCAATGAACTCTAGAAGATATGTATTAGTTAAATTTTTTTATTTAACAATCGTATTCTCAATAAACTAAGTTGCAATCAATTTCACTTAGAAAAAGAGAATGTCCGTAGGTGGCACCCGTCGGTGGCACTTGCAACTTCTGAAATGACCGCTGGTTGGTCTTTCTTAGGGATGGGAATGGGAGGGGTGGGGTGGGGGTGGGGCGGGTTGAGCTTAACCCGCATAATTTTTAATCCGCCCCGCCCCGCATAACAACTTTTTTCATATTTAACCCGCCCCGCATAGACCCTCCCCACCCCCGCCCAGCATAATTTTTTTAATATTTTCTTTTTCTAGTTAAGTTTGATAATAAAAATAAAATTCATAAAAAGAAATTCATTTTTTCATTAAGTTGTATTAATTTAATAGGATAGTGACTTAAAATTTTATTTTTTAGAGGTCAATTGGAAACATGTACGAAATTGTATTATTTTTTATTGAACCATTTTCATTTACTATCTTAAATATTTTCGTAGTTTTAAAGAAATTATTTTAATAAATAATGTTCTATCACTTTTATAACATGTAAGAAGTTAAAATGAAGTTTGAACCCACATGAAATCACATATACCAGCAACCCGCCCCGCCGCACATTAATTTTAAAAAAATCAACTTCAACCCTCCCCACATCCCACCCGCCTCGCACAACCTTAAACCTATCCCACCCTGCATAGCCTTAAACCCTCCCTGCCCCATTGCCATCCCTAGTCTTTCTAGGATACGGGATGTTACATGGGGTGTAGACACAGGTACTCTGATGTAGGATTCCAAGAGTAGACATAAGATTTTGAAATTCAGTGCTAAAAAATTCACAGCCATTATCAGTCCTTAACACCTTAACTATAGTAGAGAACAAATTCTTTGTTCTTGTAAGAAAGTTTCTTAGAACAACAATAACTTCAGACTTGAATTGCATTAGAAACAACCATACGTACCTTGTGTAATCATCTACTATAGTGAGAAAGTACCTTTTGTTGTTGTGAGAGGGAACTCTATAAGGATCCCATATATCGCAATGCAACATATCAAATGAAGACTTAGAACTAGACCTACTAAGCTGAAAAGGTAATTTTGTGTGTTTAGCTAAAGGAAACACAGTACATACATGATTTTTCGGAACTAAATGTTTAAGACTCTTATGCTTCTTGATCACCTCAAGTGGAGCATGGCCTAGTCTTTTATGCCATATACTGGTAGAATCAGACCCTTGTTTAACAGAACTTGCACAACTATAAGGAGAATATTGTTGAGATGGAGTGACAGTCTTATCCTTCAATACATACAACCCCTGATTCTCTTTACCAATCCCCTTCACCATGCCAGTGTAGAGAGATCTTGAAACAAGCAAAAGTTAGGAAAGAATGCCACAGAGCATTGAAATTCCTTTGTTAGCTTGGAGACTGATAATAAATTAAACTCGGAGTCTGTTAGGAACAGAACATTGGTGACAAGGTTATTTAAAACATGAGAGCTTCCTATGTGTGATACTTGTACTGTATCTCCTATAGGTAGATGAAGCTTGCTGTTCTTAGGGTTTGAAACCTCAGTATAGTTAAACAACATATGAGAATTTGAGGTCATATGATTGGATGCACCCGTATCCACTAACCAACTAGTATATACATTATTAGGGAAGGAGGTAGTCTGTATACCTACATTTGCAGCCTAAGTGGGGATTGTCTCTTCATTACCTTTGCTGAGCATATGAAGAATCTGAGTATACTACTTTTAAGTGAAGTATGGCGGAAGTGAACCATGTGGAACTACATTGGCATTTCCTGGACTGCATTGAGCTGATGTCTCAGATTCATTAGAACAGTTCATTCGAGACTCAGAGTTACCATAGCTTCCTACTTGATTAGCAAACACTCATTTCTTCTTAGATGAGGGCCATTCAGGTGGATATCCAGTCAGTTTGTAACATTTCTCCTTGGTGTGACCATTATAGTTACAGTACTCACATATTATTGAGCTCTACTTTGGTGGTCTAACTCCACTTACAGAGGGCATATTTCCTGAGTAGTTTCCTCCAGAACTAGAACCTCCTTCTAAAAAAGTTCTCCCTGAATTCATGTTACCTCCGCTATAGTTGTTTTTACCATTATTTACACTAGTTCCTCCTTTATGACTGAAGAAACCTACTCCTTCTATAGACTCATCTACCTGATTTACTGGTGACAGACTTGCTATAGATCTCTGACTTTTCTGACTAATTACCAATGAATATGCCTTGTTTAGAATAGGGAGTGGGGACATTATTAAAAGTTGACTTCTGCATTGAGCATATATTTCATTAAGACCCATGAGAAATTGTAAAAGTCTCTGATAGCCACAGTATTGAGAGTAGTTGCGAGTTACACCCTGGACATGGCATGAGAGCATCAAATTCATCCCAGGGAGTTCTCATTCTAGAGAAATAGTCACATACAATACAGATTGAGTTCCTTATGTAAGAGTAACGATCTCCTATGAAGATAGAATATTCTAGATCCATTGATAATATCAAATCTCTCCTGTAAATCAAGACATACCTTGTGAATTCGAGGCGTAGATGCTGCTGCTCAGAAGATCATATTTCACAGCATTCATGATCTATGACAACACCACAACATTCACTTTCTCTCATTGATCATGTAAGGATGCATCAAACTTATCTCTAGGGTGTCTTCCATCGACAAATCCTAATTTACTCTTTCCTAGCAGAGCTAGTTTTATAGATCTGCTCCACAGAGCATAATTTGCAGATCCAGTGAGCTAAAGAAAAATAAGAGAGCTACCTGGAGTATCATTTGGATGAAGAAACAGAGGATGATTGTGATTAATCACAGTTCCACTGGTGCCTAGAGCAGAAAAAGTAGGATCAGTGGTTATTCCATCCATCACCATGATCTAGATCTTCCTGCTACATTGAAACTGATGAACTGAGCTTTAGACGATCTTTCTCGCTGATCGAAGCTCTGATACCATCTTAACATTCATGGCTGCGAATCTTCTAGAAGCTAAACAGAGAAGAAGATAACTAAAGGAAAAGAGAAGAAGCTGAAAGGGAATCTCAATTCACATTCATTCAATCTTAGTGAATTAGTTACATATGAATTGTACTTATAAAATCTGAAATCAATTCATTTAGTAAACCACTTAGCTCTCATTCTAACTAATTACCTAACTTCTAACCACTTCTTAACTGCTTGAGTTACTATTAACTCATTTGTGGTTACATCAACTTGCCTCTTGGTTTAACAGTTAGTTTTGAATCTTAAATTGACTTTGAAATCGAGTCTTAATGTCCTAAGAATAATGTGCTGGGAATGACTTAAGAATTGAGGAACACAGAGTTTTTAAGCTTAGAGAAACACATGCTTATATCAAGTGTGAATCAACATTCTAGAGCCTAGACATACATTGTCGTGATTCTCTTTCACATGTTCCTTAAGAAACACTAATTATTTTATCCTTTATTGTTATTTGAACAATCATAATATCATCCATAATTTGAGATGTTTGTAGTCTTCAAGAGCACTAATTTTTAAGAAACATTACTTATTTTATCCTTTATTGTTATTTGAACAATCATAATATCATTCATAATTGAGATGTTTGTAGTCTTCAAGAATACTAATTTTTAAGAATAAAATGGAAAAAATAATTAATATTGTCTTAAACTTCTAATAAAACAATGAACAATTTTTGATAACTAATTTTTAGAATTCACAATAGATAATTTGAGCCGGAGTGAGTATATTAGTTTCTCAATGAAATCTAGAAGATATGTACTAGTTAAATTTTTTTATTTAGCAATCGTATTCACAATAAACTAAGTTGCAATCAATTTCACTTAGAAAAAGGGAATGTTTCATACAAACGGTTTCATATTCTTATTACCAGTATTTTATTTGCCATGCACGTCATGAGAAAATGCTAAACTTTTAATAAATTAATTAATTAATTAATAATGTAAAATATGATGATGCTTAGAGCACTCACATGTACGCCAATTAGAATGAGTTACTGTTTTAATAAATAATAATAAAAAGTGTCATTTGTGACATCAAAGTGACAACTATATATTAAAGCAAAATATATATTATCATTGTCCTGGTTGTTAAAAAAAATATTATATAGTACAACCGAGAGTATTATAAGTTACTAATGTTTACTTTCTAACCCCAAAAGCTTACATTTACACAATTTCCATAACCAAAATAATTACTCCATCCGTTTAAAAAAGAATGACCTCCTTTCTTTTTTAGTCTGTTTCAAAAATAATGACCTCTTTCCTTTTTTGGTAACATTTTAATTTCAGCGTTCCACGTAACGTTTATTCTAACTCCTACTATATAAATCTTGTTTTGACAATTTTATTGAGGAGGTTTGAAAATTGCCGCAATTTTATATTATTCGTTGCAATTATTAACCCCCATAAATTTATAAATTGGTTAATTTTAGAAATAATATATTTTCTATATATCTTTTATTTTTGATATATCATAAATACTCATATTTTATAATTTATAACAAATAGCAATGAAATTTAACTCATATACACGTCATTCTCTTTCTTCAATTTAATAAGATGGTAAATTTATGACCCCTATACATTATATCTATTTTATTATATATATTAAGTTACTATCAAAATATTATTTGTCTATTCAACTTCATTTAGTGTTTTATTTTATATATTACTACTTTATATTAATTTCTAACAATTATCTCTATTTTTAAAATTTAATCAAAATATGTAATTAACGGAAATATTTTTAACATAAGCCAACCAAAATCCAAATAAAAGGATTATCTTTTCCCCTCAAAATTAAAAATTTCTAAGGACTAAATTAATTCCCCGCAAACAAATTTAAAATAAAATCAAATACAAACTCCCCGGCCCCTTCCCACCACAAAATAAACTCCCAAATCTCTCCCCCACTTCCCCACTTTCACTACTCGACGATAATAACTCAACCATGATATCTCCCTTCTTGTTTTGCTTTTTACTTATTTTATTCTTTTGTCAATTTGATTATGTTTTGCTTGTGTGATTTATTTAATTGTCCTTTTCTTTTTAGGTTTTTTGAAGTACAATTTTCAAAGCAACAAGTTTGTATAACATGTGTATTGGTTCGTAATATTTTTGTGAATATAAAAGTAATTCTCTGTCACAAGAACTTTAGAATTCACTTAAGAATTTGAGATTTATGTATATTTTGTTTAATTTTATTTGTAAACAAATATGTATTTTGTAAGTTATTATGCTTAATGTAGCCATGCTTTTATATATTTTAGGATATATTTTTTAGTTTTCATTACACAATAAAGAAAATTATATATGATCTTTAATTGATTGTAGATGAGCCTCATTTTTATTTTTGTTTAGATAAAAACAATTACTAGTGTTCTATAAATTTTGTATCAGTATGATTCTTATTGACACCTATTAAGTCTGTTTTGTTCATTTGAGAATTGAGTTTCAATTCGTGTTTTTTTCTTTCTATAATTGTATGTTTATTTTCTGTCAAAATAATGTAACCTTGTCTAATATTTTACAGATTATTGCTCTATCGAATATTAGTGTCTATTTTAATATCTATATAATCTTACATGCGTTAAGGAAGGAGAAAATACAACTATTTTATTCTACAAACATAAATGAGTAACAAGGTAGGGTTGAAAGAAACCACACCATTTTACTCTTTTTTGAATGAGAGCTTAAAGATATTTACATTGTCTTTGAATTGATGAGTATGACTTCACTAATAGGTTATTAAGGCCAAAGGTTCATATGAATTTATTTTTTAGATAAATTAAATTTTAAACTTTCTTCTTGTTCAAGGTGTACAGGGATATGTATGTATCAATATTTATTTATCTAATTACCTATAATTACTACAGATTTGTATAATGAAATATGACTTACATTAAATATTTAGAAAATATTTATATGTATTATTAAAAAGGCTTGATGTAATTTTTTTTTTTTATAGAAATATTGCAATTTGTGGCGGTCACAAACCTCCACAAATTAGATTATGGGAATATACATATCACATTGTGGTAATTTTAAACACACACAAACATAATTTAAAAAATTTAAAATAATATGATGGAGGTTGTAAACTATAACAAATTGACTTAAAAAACCTCCACAAATTCCAATGCATGTTTGCGACGGTTGTCATGGAGGTTTCTTAAAACCGCCACAAATATGCTCGTGGCAAAGGTAATTGTAGCATTTTAAAAAACTGCCACAATTCTTATTGTGAGGGTTAAAAATTGCCTCAAATTGACAAAATAACTCCCATAAATTGAGCATTTTTTTGTAGTGTTGCGTTAATTGTATGTTTTTAGACCACGAACAAGCAAGAAAAAATTGGAATGTGAAGATTCAAGTGCCTTAGGGGATTCAAGCTTGGATTCGAGGTAGGTGATAGTTCTGATTTCATATTTTGCGTGATGTATGTTAGTAATTGCTTTATTGTAGTGCATACATATATATGAATGAAGCCAATTGATCACACCTAATATAAATAAGTATGAAAAAAGAACTACATGCTATGAATCACCTCTTGTTGTATGATTTTGAGAATATACATTGTGATTGTGATTGTGGTTTATTGAATGGAACGGTTGTCACGATCCGACACACTAACTAGGATCGGTTGCCACGTACCGACATAAACATTGGAACGGGTGTCACGATCCGACACAATAACTGGGATCGGTTGCCATGTACCGGCATAAACTTTGAAACGGGTGTCACGATCCGACACACTAACTTGGATCGGTTGCCACGTATCGGCATAAACATTGGAAATGGTGTCACGATCCAGCACACTAACAGTTTGGGTATGGGTTCCATGAGAGGACATGTCACGCCCTGAGCCTACACCGCGGACGTGGCTGGCACTCGAGAACCATTTCTAGCTCCAAGCAAACCTTTGGCCTGGCTTACTTACTCAGCGAAAAACTTAAAAACATAAATACAAGGATTCAATGCATCTCTACTCAACTGTTAAATAAAATAATTTAGAATGTTTAAAAGTCAACATTCAACTTGCCCAAAATGACAACTCAAGTCTTAACATATGAATTGATAATGTAAAGACAACTGAACTACTAACTGTCTCACTGTCTATGAAGCCTCTAAAACAAAAAGGGATGTCGGGACAAGACCCCCGATCATCCTAACAATGAAATATTGAAAACAAAGTAAACAGAGTCCTTCAGAATTGCAAGGAGGCTCACCAACTGACTCTGAGTGCTCAGCTGGATCAACGAGGCGCTGTGTGATGATCCTGGTTACCAGCGTCTGCATCATAAGAAGATGCAGGCCAACTGGCATCATTACATTGAATGTACGAGTATGCGAGTTGGAACGCTAAACACAACATAGGCTTGGAAAGAATTTGAAAGAAACACTTACCTTGGCTTTACTCAACTCTTGAATAACTTAACTCAATATAAAGCAATGAACATATGCAATAAATAGAAAGCTTGTAAAACAGTGCAAAACAACTTAGTTTGTTAAAGAAATGCAATAACAAACTCAACTTTACTCATATAATAAAGGAATATAGTTTTCTATGAGAGATTTTCTAACTAACAACCAGTACTATGAGCCTAAGCGGTGATACAACGTCTTGCCTACGCTGCCAGAACTGTCCTATACTTTGCCGTCACATTGAATGCCTTAACTAAGTGGATCCACTAGTCTATGCTAAAAGCATCTTAAGGAGTCGTCTAAAAAGTATGATCCTTTACTACCCATGATAGCTACACGGTTTATGGAGACTTGAGTTATTATGAACTCGCATCCCCATATCGGTGCTCAATACTACTCCCAAAATATACTTAGCTCATATGTTTTTAAAACAAACTTCTTTCTTTGGTTTGAGATAATTACATAAAACTTAGCTTAAAAGTTCTCTTGAAATCGATGTTCCCTTTCTTGTTCAAATGTGAAAACATTTTAAACTCTTGGGAATACTTAGTTCCCTTATAACTTTTGGAGAAATGAACTCAACTCTTCACTATTTGCTTAACTTTAAAACTTAAGTCTTAGAACAAAGTTAAAAACGTTTGTGAAAGACTTTTGAAAAACTTTAAATGAACTTCTATTGACTTGCTTCTTAACTTCTAAACTCAACTCTTAACTTTCCTTGAATTGAATTATGGATTCAAGGATTGTGATTTGTGATAGGAAAGATCTCATGATGTTTAGGAGTGTTTGTAGATAGCTAAACATGAGAAAAGATAAAAAAAATCACTGTCTGAGGGTGGGTCCGCAATACAGAGAGGTATTTAAATTTTGGTCGCGAAAATACCTTTTGAGGCAGAACATTTCGTGACTGCTCCGCAGCGCGAAATGATTTTTCCCAAATCAGGGGAGTAGGTTCTTGACGCAGAGCCAGTTCCTAGATTTGCCCGACTAATTTTCTTTTTCGTTTTCCAGCCCCAATTCGCCCAAACTCTGTTCTTTTTCCCAAATTCTTTTTAGATATAGATACACAGTAAATGTACCTAAGAACCCAACTCCAACCAACTCAATAATTTGACGTAATGATCTCAGAAACTTCTCAATTTTAGCCCAACTCAAGAATAATATCAAATTCAAGAATAAATATCAAGAACATAAAGTTTCAAACTCTTTTAGGACGAATTCACGTTGAAATAAACATGTTTGGCACGTGGGTGAACGAACCCAACGATATGAAAGCCTCACATACCTTGTAGGATTAAATCCTTGGCGAAATCCCCACGAAAATCTCCAAAAAATCGACGAACTTTGAAATTTTCTTCTCCTTTCTTCTCTTTTCTCTTTTCTCCATGCCCTAGCGTGAACTTCAACTTTTCTAAACTGTTCTAATTCTGATTAGACCCTAACTTAATAACCAAAAATGAAGTAAAACAATTGGGCAAGGAAAAAGACTAAAATACCCTTCCAAACCTTATCTAAACATCCCAACTTCCAAAGAGCATATCTCACTCATATGAACTTGGAATCGCACAAACTCGATGGAGTTGGAAAGATTATTCCAAGATCTTTCCTACGATATCTAGAAACACACCTAAATCCTCTTGAGCTAGGAGTTATGGTCGTTTGAAGTTGACCAAAACTCATCCTTAACTTAACTTGAACAGATTTCCAGATTTTCATTATTTCCTAAAATCACTATTTCCAATTCTTGACTTCTTCCTAGTTATTTCAATTTGCGAGATGTTACAACATCTCCCCATTGGGAACATTCATCCTCGAATGAGATTACTCTTACTAGGCTAAGGGTGTAACATTTAACATTTAGCTCAACACCCAACAGGCAATGCAATTACAACATGCTAACTTATAAATGAAAGAGTACTAAGAAGAGAATTAGTACTTTGGTCTGAAATCTCTCCGGTTTCAAAGAGATGTGAATATCTCTTCTTCATATCTTCTTCAGCTTCCCAAGTAGCTTCCTCAACAAACTGGTTTCTCTAAAGAACTTTGACTGATGCTACTTCCTTAGTCCTCAACTTGCGAACTTGGCGATCTAGAATCTGAACAAGAATCTCCTCATAGGATAAGCTATCTTTGATCCCAATATCTTCAATTGGTATGATCAATGAAGGATCACCCATGCATTTCTTCAACATGGAGATGTGAAATACCGGATGAACCGCTGCTAACTCTTGTGGTAGCTCCAATTCATAAGCTACTTTGCCAATCCTCTTGGCTATTCAATAAGGTCTAATGTATCGGGGGATAAGTTTCCCCTACTTACCAAATCTCATAATTCCCTTCATGGGTTAAACCATTAAATACACCTAATCATCTACTTCAAACTCTAACTCCCTTCTCATAACATCAGTGTAGGATTTCTGACGACTTTGCGCCGTCTTCAACCTCTCTTGAATCACTTTCACCTTCTGTATATCTTGATGAACTAAATCTGGTCCTATCAACCCAGTTTCACCAACTTCAAACCATCCAATAGGAGATCTGCATCTTCTCCCATTAAGAGCTTCATAAGGAGCCATTTGGATGCTAGAGTGGTAACTATTGTAGTAAGCAATTTCGATAAGAGGTGGGTGATCATCCCAATTACCCTTGAAATCAATCACACAAGCCCTCAACATATCCTCCAAGGTCTAAATGGTGAGCTCTGCTTGATCATCTGTCTGAGGATGAAAAACAGTACTTAAGTTCACCTTTGAACACAAGCATTTCTGAAAATATTTCCAGAACTATGCAGTAAATTGTGCACCTCTATCTGAAATTATCGAAACTGGAACCCCATGGAGTCTAACTACCTCTTGAATATACAACTTAGCATAATGTTCTACTGAATGGATAGTCTTTACCAGCAAAAAATGGGCTGATTTTGTCATTCTATCGCCGATCACCCAAATAGAATCATGCTACTTGCGAGACCTTGGTAAACCTGTGATGAAGTCCATATTAATCGTCTCCCACTTCAATTCCGGAAGTTCTATATTCTAAGCCAAACCACTGGGCCTTTGATACTTTACTTTAACTTGTTGGCAATTCGGACACTTATCACCCAACTCTACAATGCCCTTCTTCAAGCTACTCCACTAATAGACTTCTCTCAAATCATGATACATCTTTGTGGAACCCAGATGAATGGAGTATCTGGAGCTATGAGCTTCCTCCATGATCCTCTCTTGGAGTCTATCCACCATTGGTACACACAATCTACCTTGATATCTAAAAACGCCATCTCCCCCTTATTCAAAAGCTAATACGTTTTGCTTATGAACATTTGCCTTCAATTCAAGAAAAATTGGGTCTTGGCCTTGCTTTTCTTTCACTTCTAACACTAATGATGATTCAGCCTCATTCATTACCAGTACTCCTCCTTCTATGGAATTCATTAGTCGAACTCCTAAGCGTGCACGTCTATGTACATCTCTCGCTAACCCTCTCTTTTATTCCTCAACATGGACGGTACTATCCATAGACAACCTGCTTAAAGCATCAACAACAACATTAGCCTTACCTAGGTGGTAAAGAATACTCATATGATAATCCTTGAGTAATTCTAGCCACCTCATTTGTATGAGATCAAGCTCTTTCTCAGTAAACACATACTGAAGACTCTTGTGATAAGTGAATACATCTACATGAACTCCATACAAATAATGATGCCTCAAAGCAAATACTACACTAGCCAACTCTAAGTCATGGGTTGGGTAATTCTTCTCATGAACTTTCAACTGTCAGGAGGCATAAGCTATAACTTTGCCATTCTACATTAACACGCAACCCAAACCAACTCTAGATGCATCACAATATACAACAAAGCCTTGTGTACCTTCTGGTAAGGTCAAAACTGGGCGTAGTCAACCTTTTTTTCAATTCTTGAAAGTTTTTCTCACAAGCTTCAGACCATTGAAACTTCACTGTCTTATGAGTCAACTTGGTCAAAGGGGACGAAATAGACGAGAACCCCTCTACGAACCTTCTATAATATCTAGCCAAACCAAGAAACTTCTAATATCAATTGGAGATGTGGGTCTACGCCAACTCTGCACTACCTCTATTTTTTTCTTTTGGGTATCAACTCTAATTCCATCACCGAAAACTATGTGACCCAAGAACTCCACAGACTCAAGCCAAAACTCACATTTAGATAATTTAGCATATAACTCCTTATCGTTCAAAGTCTGAAGAACTATTCTGAGATGGTTAGCATGATCTTCTTCATTTCTTGAATAGATTAGTATGTCATCAATGAAGACGATACCAAACATATTTAAATAAGGTTTGAAAACTCTATTCATAAGGTCCATGAATGCTGCAGGTGCATTGGTCAAACCGAACGACATGACGAGAAACTCGTAGTGACCATAATGGGTCCTAAATGCTGTCCTGGGAATATCACATTCCCTTACTTTTAACTGATGTTAGCCAAATCTAAGGTCAATCTTAGAAAAATAGGAAGCACCCTGAAGCTAATCGAAACGATCATCAATTCTCGGAAGAGGGTACTTGTTCT
The DNA here is from genome assembly GCF_019186545.1 of Solanum stenotomum. NCBI lineage: Eukaryota > Viridiplantae > Streptophyta > Magnoliopsida > Solanales > Solanaceae > Solanum > Solanum stenotomum. The sequence continues at coordinate 15,881,335 of NC_064283.1, read as the reverse complement.
TGATGGTAACCTTGTTCAACTGACGGTAATCTATACACATCATAAGGTAACCATCTTTCTTTCTCACAAATAAGACCGGAGCACCCCAAGGTGAGACACTTGGTCGTATAAAGCCCTTATCAAGGAGATCTTTGAACTGTTCTTTAAGCTCTTTCAACTCTGCTGGTGCCATTCTATATGGCGGAATAGAGATAAGACGAGTATCTGGAAGAACAACTATATCGAAGTCTATCTCTCTATCAGGAGGGACTCCATGTAGATTATCTAGAAACTCTTTTACGATAGGAACTGACTGAATAAAAGGTATCTCAACACTAGAGTCATTAACTCGGACTAAGTGATAGACACACCCCTTGGAAAATAACTTTCTTGCCTTAAGGTACGAAATAAAAATGACCCTTAGGCACTGCTGAACTACTTTTCCACTCTAAGACTGGCTCATTAGGAATTTGGAACTTAACAACTCGAGTTCTACAATCTATTGATGCATAACAGGCGTGAAGCCAGTCCATACCTAGAATAACATCAAAATCTACCATGTCTAATTCAACTAAATTAGACATGGTACCCTTGTGATTGACGGAAATGGAACAATCACGATAGACTCTTTCTGCTAGAATTGACTCATCATCAGGTGTAGAAACACTGAAGGCTCAAGAAGTTGCTCAGGAAGAACATCAAAATGAAGACTTGGATCATACCAGTGACAATATCTGGTGAATCCTCTTGCTTTCGGTGACTAGCGATACCATAAAGACGGTTTCCTTCTCTGCCTGCCCTTGAAGTAGCTCATCTAGATGCAGCTCTATCTGGTGGAGCAACTGATGAAGATTAGGCTCTATTGCCCTGATTTCCACTACTTGCCAGTTCTTGGGACACTCTTTTATGAAATGACCCTCTTGTCCACACTTGAAACAATCTGACTGGCCATCACGACACTTACCTGGGTGGGTTCTACCACACCTAGCACATATAGGAGCCCAGTTACCTCCTTGTGCCACACTACCTTGAGACTGTGCAAGCCTAGCTCTGAAGTTCTGCAAATTCTAACCATCATCCTCACATTTGTTTATGGGTGTAGGTGCACTAGCAGATGATGGTACATGTCCTTTTTTCTTTTGCTAAAAGGATGAACGACTCACATTACCTTTCTATTGCCCGAACTCATTCCCTGTCTTAACTTTCTTATTTCTGAATTCCTCCATATCCCTCAACCTTTCTTCCTCAACCTGCTGCACATATACTATTAACCTCGATATATCTATGTCCCCAATTAGCATAGTTGCCCTACCCTCTTTGCTTGACAGACAGGATAACCCAGCAACAAAAAGACTCATTCTACTCCTCATATCTGCAACCATCTCCGGAGCATAATGGGATAGTTGGGTGAACTTCAATCCATACTCATGAACACTTAGTGACTCTTGCTTAAGGGTAAGGAACTCCTGTACCTTAGCCTCTTTCAGTTCTCGGGGAAAGAAATGCCCCAACAAGGCCTCCTTAAAACATGCCCAACTCGTAGGTGGTGCATCCTCGGGTCTACCCTCTTTCCACTGGTCAGACCAAATGCTAGCAACATTCTTCAGTTGATATGCAGCTAGTTCAACTCGCTCAGTATTAGCAACATGCATAACCTCAAATACCTTCTTCAGTTCCTCAGTAAAGTTCTCTGGATCCTTAGTAGTGCTTGAACCCGTGAAACTTGGAGGATTCATCCTCAAGAACTCTCGGATCCTTGAGGTATCAACCTCTTCTTGTCGAGCTTCTATTTGTTGCCCAACCTGGTTAGTCACAGCTTGACTTAGCATCCTTATTGCTTCCCTGAACTCAACATTAGTAGCTTTTTCGTGGGGTTACACTTCAGGTGCATTGGGTACCTTTTTCTCCTCAACATTATGCCTAGCAGGACGACCTCTAATAGCTCTTCGTAGAGGCATGATTTTCTGAAAACATGCGCAAGCATGAATTAGAAGAAACTTTTTAGAGATCAAACTCTAACCCATGAAATGAGTATGAAAGAAGTGAGAAATTTTCCTAAGTGTCGCAACCTCCTAATTATAAATTTTGGGCGCTTCACACCGATAACTAGGAGTCTACAGACATGGCTTCTTAGACTCCCAAGGACTGTTGAACTCTGTGTTTTGATACCAAGTTTGTCACTCCCCAAGCCTACACCGCGAACATGGCTGACACTCGAGAACCATTTTTGTCCCAAAGCGAACCCTTGACCTGACTTACTTACTTAACGGAAGACTTAAAAGCATCAATAAAAGGATTCAATGCATCTGTACTCAACTGTTAAATAAAATAACTTAGAATGTTTAAAAGTCAATATTCAACTTGCCCAAAATGGCAACTCAAGTCTTAACATATGAACTCATAATGTAAAGACAACTGAACTACTAACTGTTTGACTGTCTATGAAGTATCTAAAACAAAGAAGGATGTCGGGACAAGACCCTCGATTATCCTAACAATGAAATACTAAAAACAAAGTAAACTGAGTCCTCTGGAATTGCAAGAAGGTTTACCAACTGACTCTAAGTGCTCAACTGGATCAACGAGGCGCTAGGTGATGATCCTGGTTACCTACGTCTGCATTATAAGAAGATGCAGGCCAGCTGCCATCATTACATTGAATGTACGAGTATTCGAGTTGGAATCCTAAACACAACATAGGCTTGGAAATAATTTGAAAGAAACACTACCTTGGCTTTACTTAACTCCTGAATAACTTAACTCAATTTAAAGCAATGAACATATGCAATATATAGAAAGCTTGTAAAACAGTGGAAAACAACTTAGTTAGTTAAAGAAAAAGCAATAACAAACTCAACTTTACTTATATAATAAAGTAATATAGTTTTCTGTGGGAGATTTTCTAACCGAGAACCACCACTATGAGCCTAAGCTATGATACAATGTCTTTCCCACGCTGCCAGAATTGTCCTATACTTTGCCGTCATATAGAACGCTTTAACTAAGTGGATCCACTAGTCTATGCTTAGAGCATCTTAAGGAGTCACCTAAAAAGTTTGATCCTTTACTACCCATGATGGCTACATTGGTTTATGGAGACTTGAGTTAATATGAACTCGCATCCCCATATCGGTGCTCAATACTACTCCCAAAATATTTTTAGCTCATATGTTTTTAAAACAAACTTCTTTCTTTGGTTTGAGATAATTACTCAAAACTTAGCTTAAAACATCTCTTGGAATGGATGTTCCCTTTATTGTTCAAATATGAAAACATTCTAAACTCTTGGGAATACTTAGTTCCCTTATAACTTTTGGAGAAATGAACTCAACTCTTTAGTCTTTGCTTAACTTTAAAACTTAAGTCTTAGAACAAAGTTAAAAATGTTTGTGAAAGACTTTTGAAAAACTTTAAATGAACTTCTCTTGTCTTGGTTCTTAACTTCTAAACTTGACTCTTAACTTTCCTTCAATTGAATTATGGATTCAAGGATTGTGATTTGTGATAGGAAAAATCTCATGATGTTTAAGAGTGTTTGTAGATAGCTAAACATGAGAAAAGATAAAAAAAAATCACTAGGGTGGGTCCGCGACACAGACAGATATTTAAATTTTGGTTGCAAAAATACTTTTTGAGGCAAAACGGTCCATGACCGCTCCGCGACGCGAAATGATTTTTCCCAAATCTGGGGAGCAGGTTCTTGACGCGGAGCCAGTTCCTAGATTTGCCCAACTAATTTTCTTTTTCGTTTTCCAGCCCCAATTTACCCAAACTCTGTTCTTTTTCCCAAATTCGTTTTAGATACAGATACATAGTAAATGTACCTAAGAACCTAACTCCAACCAACTCAATAATTTGATGTAATTATCTCATAAATTTCTCAATTTCAGTCCAACTCAAGAACAATATCAAACTCAAGAATAAATATCAAGAACATCAACTTTCAAACTCCTTTAGGATTAATTCACGGGGGTGAATGAACCCAACATTATAAAAGCCTCAAATAGCTTGTAGGATTAAATCTTTGGCAAAACCCACACAAAAATCTCCAAGAAATCGACGAACTTTAATTTGAACTTTTCTTCTGCTTTCTCCTCTTTTCTCTTTTCTCCAAGCCCTAAACTGAACTTCAACTTTTCTAAACTGGTCTAATTCTGATTAGACCCTAACTTAATTACCAAAAAAGAAATAACACAATTGGGCAAGGAAAAGACTAAAATACCCTTCCAAAAAATCCGATAAGACTTTTCTTATCTAAACAACCCAACTTCCAAAGGGCATATTTCATTCATTCAAACTCAAAATCGTGCAAACTTAGTGGCATTGGAAATATTATTCCAAGATCTTTAATACTATATCTGGAAACATACCTAACTTCTCCTGAGCTAGGAGTTATGGTCGTTTGAAGTTGACCAAAACTAATCCTTAACTTAACTTTAGCATATTTCCAGATTTTCATTATTTCCTAAAATCACTATTTCCAATTCTTTAATTCTTCCTAGTTATTTTAATTTGTGAGATGTAACAGGACCATTGAATTAGGTTCCATGAGAGAAACATTGATTTGTTATATCTAATTTTTATTGAGAATGTGGAATCGTGCATTGCTCCTGAAATGATAATCGATGCATATATATTTTCTGTGCATGTATGTGTTTACCTTTTTGTAATTCTGATATATGTTGTGCTTACTAGAATAGCCGCGTGATCGTACCAGTACATTGTAGTTATGTGCTGATACTACACTTGCTTGTTCTTTGTTGAGTACAAGATATCTTCAGGCGACTATTGATAGACCTCAACTAGCTGACTATTAAGCGTGACTAGATTCAAGGGTGAGTCGGTTCTTTCAGGCTGCCATGGATCTCCCTTGTTTAAGTCCACTCTTTTCGGACTCAGACTATTTCTTTAAGGTAGAGTTTTGGTATAATGACTTTCAGGTTCTAGGGGTTGTTCTTCTGCATTAGTTTGACTAGTTTATTTTAACCCTTGGAGTTTATGTGAACTCTATATTATTTCTGTATTTAAACCTGCTTCCGTATCTTTAAATGCTTAGTGTTTGGTTAAGTTGTTTAGCTTGGGTTTTAGTAATGGTTCGCCCATCGGAGGGTTAGTGTGGGTGCCAATCACGATCTGGGTCGTGACAAAGTTGGTATCAGATCCCTAGGTTCGTTGATCTCATTGTACCCAAATGAGTCTAGTTGAGTCTTGCGGAACGGTATGAAAACGTCCATACTTTTCTTTGAGAGGCTATAGGACTTTAGGAAAAACTCAGTTCTTTCTACTCCTTCGTGCCATGACTTGATTCCAATTGGTATCTGGGTGATACAAATTAGTATCTTTCCTCTTTTACTCTATGGTCCGAACTAGAGCAACAAAAGTGATAATACCATCACTAGCTAGAGAGGATGTGTGTAGATTATCGATAATTAAATAGGGTCACCATTCGAAACAAATACCCATTGCCTCGTATAAATGATTATTTTGACCAATTGCAAGGTGCATCAATTTGCTCTAAAATTGATCTAAGGTCTGGTTACCATCAGTTGAAGATTAGGCCTGAAGGTGTGCCCAAGACAACATTTAGAACCCGTTATGGGCACTACGAGTTTCTAGTTATGTAGTTTGGGTTGACAAATACGCCTGTTGCTTTCATGAGTTTGATGAATGGTATGTTCAAAACATTTCTTGATTCATTTGTTATAGTCTTTATTGATGATATTTTGGTGTATTCGAAAAGTGAGGAAGAGCATGCCGACCATCTTCGTATTATTCTGGGTGTTCTTGGGGAGCAAAATTTATATGCAAAAGTTTCTAGGTGTGAATTTAGGTTGACTTCAGTTTCCTTTTTGGGGCATGTAGTTTCAAGGGAAGGGGTAATGGTAGATTTCCAAAAGATTAAAGCCATCAGGAATTGGGTCAGACATAGTTCTGTGACTGAAATTAAGAGTTTTGTGGGGCTCACTAGCTACTATCATCACTTGTGAAGGGATTAAGGTCAGATCTGCAGATTCAAGTTTTTGGGTGACAACATTCAAGAAGTTTTGTTTAGGGACGGCTAGATAATGAACACCATTACTTTGAAAAATGCATTTAGTATTGTTGTAATAACATGTATGGATTGTTTAGTGATGCCAATTGAGGTTAGAAACTATACTAGGATTTCCTGGATTGATTGTATATTAAGGAGGGTGAGGATATAACTGCTCCAATAATATCGATGTTTACTTGGTTAAGTTATTAAGTGTGTTAAAATTGTGGAGAACCTGGGCATATGAGGAGGAAATCAGCGAGGTCGTGGAGGCCAAAGAAATGGTAATGCGGGTAGAGGAGCAGTGCAGCCAGGCAAGAAGGTTGTCCGTCCAGATGACAGGGCTCAGTTTTATGCCTTTTCGGGCAAAACCAAGGTTGAGGGTCTGATGCAGTGATCACAAGTACTATTATTGTTTGTGACCGGATGACTAATGTATTGTTTGATCCGGGTTCTACTTATTTTATGTGCACGTGAGATTTGCCTCATAATTTGATATGATTTGTGACATACTTGATGCCCCATCCATGTTTCTACCCCAGTTGAAGAGTCAGTCATATTCACCCATGAATATCATGTTTTCTTGTTGTGTTTATGGATTTTCAGATTTGGGTTGATTTGGTTATTCTGGATATGACTGACTTGATATAATCTTAGGCATGACTTGGTTGTCCCTCTAATATATTGTGCTTAATGGTAATGCTAAGTCGGTAACTCTAGGGATCCCGGGTAGGGAAAAGTTAGAGTGGGAAGGGGGTACACTTCTAAGTCATCTAAGGTTATATCTTTCGTGTGGGGTAGGAAACTGGTGTGGCAAGATTGTTAGAAATAATTGGCTCATATTCGGGATGTTGAGGTCGAATCCCCCTCTATTGAGTCTATTTTTATGGTGTCAGAATTGAGAGAGCTTAAAGCTCAAATCCAGGAGCTTCTTGATTAAGGTTCCATCCCTCCTAGTGGTTCCCTGTGGGGTGTTTCTTTCTTATTTGCTAAGAAGAAGGATGGTAGTATAGGGACTGATGATTTTATATTAAGCTATAAAGGAGTGGATTGGTACTGTAATGACAATCGTATGAATAAAGAAAGTCCCATTTAGTATACTTGGGTGAAGAAAATTTAAAATTTTAGTAAGAAAGTGCGTATAAAATTGGGTTAGTCCTTTGAATTTGATGAGTTTACCTGAGTTTTAGGCGTCGTGTTAATGAAAAGGTTGACTTCGTAGTGATAGTCAAGGTTGACTGAGCGTAATGGTAATAATAGTTTGTGATGGATTGTGACGGGATGAAAATATATAATAAGATTGTTGGTTAAGCGAAGTTTGTACAATAATTACGACTTGCGAGTATCTAAGGTCGTGGTTTTCTAATATTTGGTGAGTAACGTGGTTGCATGTAAAGGTTTAAGAGATGTTGGAACACCACTCGAATAGAATTTAAAAGAGCTAGAGTCATAATGGAGAAAAATAGTGGGATGTAGTACAACCTTTAGAGAGAGGCGAGAGCAAGAATATTTTATTTGATTGCTAGGGCTAAAATATTTACTTCAGAGGGGTAGAGAATTGGGTTCAGAGATGTGTGAAATCATCCGTTGTTGTGGCTGTGGTAATAGTGTCACAAGTCCGTCAGATTGGTTAAAAACTATTGGAAAGGACTTGAGAAATGAGTGTACAAACATTAGCTCGAGTGTGATGATAAGTGCTTTGTTTTTGTTTAGAGTTTAGTAATGAATACCATCAAATTTTTAGCGAAATATATTGTAAGATTAATGGAGATGCGATCAATGATAAACTGAGATCCATGAATTCATAAAAATCTTCAAGGTACAAGCTAATGTTGATAGAGAAAGGGACTGTGTTATACAGTGGAAATTACAATTCAAATTTTTCATTGTAAGTCTACATTCGTGGTGATGTATTTTGTCAAGGTTTGAATTGGCAAGGTGAGAAATGATCAATTGTATCTGGTATTGAGCATTTCAAAGGATTTACACCTGGGTTGAGTCGTAAGTTTATTACTGTTGATTGTTAAGTACCTAAGAAAAGTTTTCATTTAAAGTGCTGGTTTATAGTAAGGTAAATGGTCGGAGTGTTCATGATGGTTGTTAGTATTGAGAGTGTGGACTTCAGTGGCAGGATGTGAAAAGTACATGGAGTCAAGTGAACGGAAATGGCTGGTACCGAATCTTCAGAGGAAAACCTTTAGTGTTATTCGATAAATTTTTACATGACCATCTATTTCATTTTGTACACGGTTGTGAGTATGATTCACTAGCCATGCTCACATGTGTTTTCACTTTTGTGGGTGGATCCCTAGTGGTGGATCATGTGTACTGATCCTGCGATGTTCTCTTGGTTGAGTGAGATGATTGGGATGACTTGGTTATTCCATATGATATATGACATATTTGGTGTTGTCGTGGAGTTGTTAAAGTATTTCAGTGGTTCTACATGTACCACCTTGCTTATGAAAATTCATAAAAAAGTTACCACGTATTTGTGGTTGACTGACAATTTTAATATCCCTTTAGTCGTCGAGGTCATGTATCGATTATGTGTGGTTGAATGTGGGGATCATTGGGTCCAATTCTACTGTTCTTAAAAGGTAATCTTAATTGCTAAATCTAGCATTCGATAGTGTGGTTAGAAGGTTTGTATGATTGGACATATCCCTCGATGAGTATCTGATGTCTAAAGATCAAATTTTATAACTTAAGCTTATGGAAATGTATGTTGTGAGATGGAGATGTTGATAAGGACTATGATTGTTTGGGTATTATGAGTGTGTGTTAGTTGGTTCAGGATCACTTCTAATTGTAGCGAGTATTGATTTGGAATTTTATCATGCTTAAGTGCTAAAGGATTCGTCTAAATGATTGTGTCAAGGTCCTTGATAACATGTTGCAGACGTGTGTACGATTAACTTTGGTGGTTGTTGGGGATCACGTTGTTGTTTGTTGAGTGTACAACAATAATTATCATTCGAGTATTGAGATGAATTCATTGAGACATTGTATGAGAGGATGCGTAATATTCACTTGGTTCGGGGACGATAATTATGTTATAAAGTGAGATTCTATTCTTTTAAACAAGACCTTCTGTATGAGGAAGAACTGGTTGAAATTCTTGATTGTGATGTCCAAAAGCTAAGGACATGTGAGATAAATATCCCCAGTTATTTGATGATTCAAATACTACTCTACCCTTGCTTTAGCCCTTTTCTCCTTGTTTGTCACTTGGGGACGAGTGATGGGTAAATTGGTATCTATTGTAACGACTTGTTCCCATCGTTATAGAAAAGCCAACGGGGAAAGAAATGGGGTCGAAAATATTTTTTGTAGTAACTTGGAATTTCCTAGCCTAGTCTAGATTTGGACGAAATTAGAGTCAGTGAGGGCTAGGGAAATCTGGCAACAAATGGGAGATCTAATTATGATTTTGATTACATGAGTGGATAGCTAAGGCGTTAAGGAACTCGTACGACTTTACGGAATTGAATTCGGGAGAGTAGAACTCCCGAAATTGATCTTAGCGTGAACGTGTATTTCTAAGTGTCATAAGATGGAGGTGTGTTGTGAAATGGGAATTTGAAACTCTTAATTTGACATTCTGTTTCTGTGCAAGCTGCTGTGGTGGGATTATTTCTGCCAGGGCGGGGTCGCTGCAGCGGGGTGAGGATCGTTGTGGTGGGACAATCGCGATTTAAGTCAAAAATAAACCCCAAAATCATTTTATTCTGCACTTTTCGACTTTGAGAGCTAAGGAATGACTCCAGGTGTTTTCTTGATGGTTTTCCACCATTCTTGAGGCTAAAGGTAAGGTTTTTACTCCCCGAATCCATGTTTCGATCCGTAGAACTTAGTTTCTTGGGTAATTATCGATAGGGGAGGGTTTTGATCTGGAAATTATGATGGAAAAATCCCTAATCTAAGTATAGGGATCAAGGGTTTGACCTATGGTTGATATTATTGACTATAATCTGGGTAATTAGGCCTAGTTTATTGATACTTGCGTTAATTGTATGTTTTTAGAGCATGAACAAGCGGGAAAATCCGGAAAGGGAAGATTCAAGTGCCTTAGGGGATTGAAGATTGGATTCGAGGTAGGTGACAATTGTGATTTCATGTTTTGAGTGATGTATATTAGTAATTGCTTCATTGTAATGCATGCATATATGTGAATGAAGCCTATTGATCACACCTAATGTAAATAAGTATGAACAAAGAACTACATGACATGAATCACCTCTTGTTGTATGATTGTGATAATATATTTGTCATTGTGATTGTGGTTTGTTGAATGGAGTAGGTGTCACGATTCGACACACTAACTGGGATCGATTGCCATGTATCGGCATAAACATTGGAACAGGTGTCACAATTCGACACACTAACTGAGATCAGTTGCCATGTACAGGTATAAACATTGGAACGAGTGTCACGATCCGACACACTAACTGGGATTGGTTGCCACGTACCGGCATAAACATTGGAATTGTTGTCACGATCCGACACACTAACAGTTTGGGTATGGGTTCCATGAGAGGACCATTGAATTGGGTTCCATGAGAGAACCATTGATTTGTTATATCTACTTGTTATTAAGAATGTGGCATCGTGCATTGCTCCTGAAATGATAATCGATGTGTATATATATTTTGTGCATGTATGTGTTTACCTTGTTGTAATTCTGATATATGTTATGCTTACTGGAATAGCCGCGTGATCCTACCAGTGCACTGTAGTTGTATACTGATACTGCACTTGCTTGTTCTTTATTGAGTACAGGGCATCTTCAGGCGGCTATTGATAGACCTCAGCTAGGTGACTATTGAGCGTGACTGGATTCAAGAGTGAGCTAGTTCTTTCAGGCTGCCATGGATCTCCCTTGTTTAAGTCCACTCTTTTAGGACTCGGACTATTTGTTTAAGATGTTGTTTAGTTTCGGGGTTGTACCCCTTGTTCTTAGACTTGTCATTAGTAGAGTATTGGTACAATGACTTTCAGGTTCTAGGGGTTGTTCTTCCGCATTAGTTTGGCTAGTTTATTTAAACCCTTGGAGTTTATGGGAACTCTATATTATTTCTGCAATTAAACCTGCTTCCGCATCTTTAAATGCTTAGTTTTTGGTTAAGTTGTTTAGCTTGGGTTGTAGTAATGGTTCTCCCATCGGAGGATTAGTGTGGGTGCCAATCACGATGGTCTGGGTCGTGACAAAATCTCATCTCTAATTCATTATTAAATTGCTTATAGGCTATAGCTAATAAAATTTTCTTAGTATCCGTGGCTAATTTTTCTAATTAAGATAGGATTAACAATTAATTTTGTTCTGTTATTTTTGTTGTTGTCGTATAATGACAAACTATTCCAAAAATAATAACAATAATATTATGTTACATTTATGTTATAGTTCACCAACTTGTACTATATAGACTTTTCCTTTTTCACAATAACTATTGAGGGGCCGCCGTTCACATGATTTATTTTCCTATATAAGTATGTGCCCTCTCCCATAAATCATACAGCACACTTGCAAATATTGTCTTATTATTATTAGCAATGGCTTTTGTGTGGGCAACATTCATTTTGGCTCTTATTCTATTATTCGTTTTCTATGAGTTACTAAATATCAAAAACAAGAAAAAACTTCCTCCTGGTCCAAAAGGCATTCCAATATTAGGACATCTCCTTCTTTTAGGTGAAAATCTTACTCATGATTTACACAAATTTTCTCTAAAATATGGTCCTATCATCTACATGAAATTTGGATTGGTACCAACTTATGTTATATCTTCCCCCGGATCAGCAGAAAAAATCCAACTTATGTTATAATTTTTTGGATTGGTACCAACTTATGTTATATTTTGTTGTTGTTGAAATTATCAGTTATGAATCTCATCTCTAATTCATTATTAAATTGCTTATAGGCTATAGCTAATAAAATTTTCTTATTATCCGTAGCTAATTTTTCTAATTAAGATAGGATTAACAATTAATTTTGTTCTATTATTTTTGTTGTTGTCGTATAATGACAAACTATTCAAAAATAATAGCAATTGTTATAAAATATTATAGTGTGGATGTCCATTACACCAAGACATTTTCTCTCACCCATTATCTCAATTACTTTCCTCCAGTATGAAGATAATCATAACCTCCATAACCTCTAACTTTATAACAATTATTCTTGTAACCTTTCACTTCAATAACCTCCTCCATTATGTTCATGTTAATGTCATGTTTATGACTAACCTTTTGTATGCCTCTATGTTATTCTATAAATAGAGGTAAAAGGGTTCATATTGTAGCTGAGACTTGAAGACTAGGAATAATAAGAAAAGCTCTCATCTCTTGTCTCTATATTTCTATTGCTTCCATCTTCTATATTTCTTGTCTTATTTTGCTTTAGTTTTACAACACATTATCAACACGGTTGTTCTACTATTAAAGGATTGAAGCAAAGTAAATATAAAGAAGGTAAAAATATTTGTGTTTATTTCTCTTCGGAACTAGGTAAATTACTATATAATCTATTTTATATTTACTTTTGATTATGCATCATTAGTTTTCTTACCATCTCAAAATTATATGAGTCCAACAGTTTGATCACTTATATATTTAAAAAGTAAAATTAGTTTTGTAAGATAATAATTTGTAAAGAAATTGTTCTTTATGCTCTTGTTTTATTAAAAGATAAGTTGTTGAGTTCTATGGCATATACATATTGATTGGATTATCATTATTGGTTACTTTTGGACGTCTTTATTTTTCTTTATCTAAACATTTGCTTGTTGAGTTATTAATATATTATTTGTGCTAACAAAGTTTGTTTTGTGGTTATTTTAAAATGGTTAGTAAATTATGTTAATCTTCGTAACAATATTGAGAAGGAATGTTAAAAGGTTTTAATTTATTTTAACTTGAAATTTTTATATGGTTCCAACATGTTGTTTTAATTAATTAGTTTTGTTCAATTTTATTCAATTTTAAGTCAAATTCAGATTATATTTATGGTTTTCAATATTTATTTTTTGGTAATGCATTTGGTTTATTAAGACATTGAATGAGGGTAAGACAGTGAATTCAAGTTTCACCGCACCAAGTAGGTAAGACATCGAGTAAAGTCTCGGTGCACCATGATAATATGAAGTTGTCCCATTGATTTATGACCAAATGCGTCTTTATATGGGTAAGACATTGGGTTTAAGTCCTAATGCACTATAGTGATGATATGATGATGACTATAAAGTTGTATACTTTTGACTGAAAGTCATGAAATTTGCCCATTTAATTTGCTCCATTCACTTATGTGAATGTGGTAGCAGTGCATAATATGTCTGAAAAATGACAAGTGGTTGAATGTATAAATATGAATGTGGTAAAATGTTAATGGTCATCATTGTGGTAATTAAAAACAAGAACATTATGGGTTATTAAGATGGCCCTTCAAATCTGAAGGTAATTTTGTCCATCAAAGTGGTATGAAAGGTTATTGGGCACATTGTTTCTTAAGATGGTCCTTCAAATGTGAATGCAATTTTTATCCATTAAAGTGGTATGAAAAGGTATGAAAAGATATTGGGCACACTGTTGTTGATGCAAGCCGTAAATCCTCCATCAAAATAAAGGAATACAAAGTGGTAGTACATTTGGTACATTTGACCTCTTAAAGTGATGTTGGGGTGAGTCACATAAATTTGATAATGCCAAAGCATGACAATGAGTTTCTGATAAAAACTTATGGAGCATGTACAAATGGTTATGGTTCATTTCTTGAAGAGAATGTGACTTGTGTTCGTATGGATAAGGACATGTTCATGTATGGTTGGATAAATGTCACATCTCACCTCTACGGAAAGTTTGAGATATTGAAAAAATATATATTTTGACATTAATGGTCATTTTGGTCATATACTTTGAGTACTACACAAAAATTGTGGTATGTTTTATGATGAACTATTGGAGGAAAAAAGAAAGAAATAATTATTTTCTATAAAGATTGTGGTCATGACCAAAATACATGTTGTTGTGTGGCAATACAAATTTGTTATTGGTTATCAAGGAATAAGTCTTGCATGTAATAATTTTAACCATGACAATAATAATAATTTTTCCCTTGAAGGAAAAAAAAATTCTCTTTGAAGGAGATGGTCACCATAAGAATGGTGTTGTGAAATTTGTGGCAGTACACAAACTTAATTAACATTTCGAAAGAACTAATTTGTTACTATCCAGAAATAAAAACAGTTCATAATAATGAGGTTGTAGTAAGTCTCAAAAGAAACTTTTTAAGTTTCGGAGGAATTGAAAAAAATTATTATATTGAAACTGTAAATTATTGAAAGATTAAATATCTTCAGATTACTACAATCAAAGCGGGTTATGTATATTTACATAAAAGGTTACCTGCCTTTCTTTTGTTTGTTGTATACAAATATAGGCATGATGATGGAATCGCATGCAAAAGTAAACTAGAGGTTTACTAGAATAAATATTAGTTGACATAACCGGTTGACCATTTCGGTTCAAATGTGATGCAAAAGAATTGAGAACTCATGTGGTTATATGTTGAAGAAATAAACACATGTGCATTTGTATCAACTTACAAATTGGTTTTTGTAAGATTGTTTGCTCAAATTGTTAAATTAAGAGAACATTTCCAAACTATAAAATTATGTTGATAATAATGGTTAGTTTAGCAGAAATTGTTTGCCTCCAGTTATAGCTAGACCATTGATTATGAGAACAAATATCTCAAATAAAATTTGGTATGAGATGATGTAACATCTCGCAATTTGAAATAACTAGGAAGAAACTAATAATTGGAAATAGTCATTTTTGGAAAGAATGAAAATTTGGAAATTTTGTTAAATTAGAATAAGTTGAGTTTTGGTCAACTTCAAACGGCCATAACTCCTAGATCAAGATGAGTTAGGTGTATTTTCAGATATTATTGTTCCAACGCCGCTGAGTTTGCGCGATTCCGAGTTCGTATGAGTGAGTTATGCCCTTTGGAAGTTGGGTTGTTTGAATAAGGAAAGCCTAATCCGGATTTGGAAGGGTAATTTAGTCTTTTCCTTACCTAATTATTTTAATTCCTTTTTAGGAGTTAATTGGGGTAAAAACACAGATTTTAGCCAGTTTAGAAAAGTTGAAGTTTCATGCTAGGGCTTGGAGAAAAAAGAAAAAGAAGAGAAATGAGAAGAGGCAAAGCAAGATTCGCCAAGAACGATCAATTTTGGTTGTGGATTTCGCGAAAGAATTGATCCTACAAGGTATGCGAGTCTTTCATAGCGTTGGGTTCATTCACTCATGCACCAAACATGCTTAGTTCAGCGATATTCATTCTAAAAGAGTTTGAAAGTTGATGTTCTTGATATGTATTCTTGAATTTGAATGTCGTTCTTGAATTGGGCTAAATTGAGGAGTTTCTGAGATCTTTACGTTGAGTTTTAGAATTGTTTTGAGTTAGGTTCTTAAGTAAATATGTTGGGTACCTAGATCTAAAATGAATTTGAGACCAATGGTCGAGTTTAGGCGAATTGGGGCTGGAAAAAGAAGAAGGAAAAGTCGAGTAGGTTTTGGCACGCAAGTCCGCGTCGCGGACTTACTCCCTCAGTGAATAAAAGTCAGCTCCGCTTTGCGGACTCCTCTGTCTCAAAATTAATTTTTGGGATAAAATATTTAAATGAAACTCAGCGTCGCGAACTTGTTCCAAGATGGTGATTTCTTGATCTTTTCTCATGTTTAGCTAGCTACAAACACTTTTAAACATCATGAGATCTTTCCCATCGCATATCACAATCCTTGAATCCATAATTTAATTCAAGGAAAGTTAAGAGCGGAGTCAAGTGAAGTTAAGAGTCAAGTTAAGAAAAGTTTATAAAATTTTCAAAAGTCTTTCACAAACGATTTAACTTTCAAGTTAAGCAAAAAGTAAAGAGTTGAGTTCATTTCTCAAAAAACTATAAAGGAACTAAGTATTCCAAGAGTTTAAGATGTTTTCACATTTGAGCAAGAAAGGGAACACCGATTCCAAGAGAGCTTCTAAGCTAAGTATTGAGTAATTATCTCAAACCACAGATAAAAGTTTGTTTTAAAAACATATGAGCTAAGTACATTTTGATAGTAGTATTGAGCACCGATATGGGGATGCGAGTTCATATTAACTCAAGTCTCCATAAACCATGTAGCCATCATGGGTAGTAAAGGATCATACTTTTTAGATGACTCCTTAAGATGCTTTTAGCATAGACTAGTGGATCCACTAAGTTAAGCGTTCTATATGGCGGCAAAGTATAGGACAATTCTGGCAGCGTGGGCAAGACGTTGTATCACCAGTTAGACTCATAGTGGTGGTTGTCGGTTAGAGAAACCCCCACAGAAACTATATTACTTTATTATATGAGTAAATTTGAGTTTGTTATTGCATTTTTCTTTAACGAATTAAGTTGTTTTGCACTATTTTACAAGCTTTATATATACTATATATGTTTATTGCTTTATGTTGAGTTAAGTTATTCAGGAGTTGAGTAAAGTCAAGGTAAGTGTTTCTTTCAGATCCTTTTCAGGCTTAAGTTATGCTTAGCATTCCAACTCGCATACTCGTACATTTAATGTACTGATGCCAGTTGGCCTGCATATTATTATGATGCAGACACAGGTAACCAGGATCAACATCCAGCGCCTCGTTGATCAAGTTTGAGCACTCAGAGTCTTGTGGTGAGCCTCCTTGCTTCTGGAGGATCCCTTTTATTACTTTCAGTTTTATCTTTAGTTTATTAGGATATCGTGGGCCTATCCTGGGATCCATCTGAGTTGTTTAAAGGCTTCATAGACAGACAATCAGTTAGTTAAATTCATTTGTCACTACTTTATTATTGGCTTATGTTTTTGAGACTTGAGGTTGCCATATTGGCTAAGTTTGAATGATTATTTAAAGACATTCTAAGTTATTTTACAAGTTCCTTTTTAGACTATTTCTTGTGTTTAAGTCTTCCGCTGAGTAAGTAAGCCATGCTAAGCGTTCGCTTGGGGCCAGCAATGGTTCTCGAATGTTAGCCACGTCCATGGTGTAGGCTCGGGGCTTGACAAACTTGATATCAGAACACAGCGTTCAAGAATCCCAGTGAGTCTATGAAGTCGTGTCTGTAGAGTCCTAGTTATCGGTGTGAAACGCGCCACGTCTATAATTAGAAGGCTGCAACATTTAGGAAATTATCTCACTTCTTTCATACTCATTTCGTGCGTTATAATTTTATCTCTAAAAAATTATTTCTAACTTGTGCTTACGCACAATCGATTTTGAGCTGGCCTTTGGTCGAGAGTTCCTTCATGAGGCGTTTCTTTCCTCGTGAGCTAAGAGAAGCAAAAAGATGGTTGCCGACATGAGGAGCAGGATGAGTTTTTTCATTGTTGGGTTGTTTCGTTTGTAAAGTAAAGAATGTAAGGTAGCCATGCTAATAGGTTACATGGGCATAGGAAGGCTAATAATCCGGGTGCAACAATTTGAGGAGGACAAGCTGAAGGATAGAGAAGAGTTTAAGAACAAGAGAGCTAAGACATCAGGGAATAAATCTAGGCAGCAAAAGAGTAATGCGAACCGGTCTTCTTTCCAACATAAGCAGAAAGGACATGCTCCATCATCTACTAGTGCACCTACACCAAGGAACAAATGAGAATACAATAGTCAAAAATCTCAGAAATTCAGAGCTAGACCTGAGCATTCGCAAGGTACATGGCACAAGGGGATACTAAGACTCCTGCATGTGCTAAGTGTGGTAGGAACCACTCATGGATGTGTCGTGATGGCCCCACTGGTTGCTTCTAGTGTGGCCTGAATGGTCATTTGATGAGAGAGTGTCGTAAGAACATGCAGAGTAATGGTAATGGGGGCAATAAAGCTCAGTCTTCTTCAATTTCTCCATCAGACAGAGTTGCATCTAGATGAGTTACTTCAAAGGTAGGCGGAGAAGGAAACAATCTTTATGTTATCGCTAGTTGCCGAGAGCAAGATCATTCACCAGATGTTGTCACTGGTATGATCCAAGTCTTTATTTTGATGTTCTTCCTAAGTAACTTCTTGAGACTTCGATGATTCTACACTTGGTGGTGAGTCAATTCTAGCAGAAAGAGTCTATCGTGATTGTTCCGTTCCCATCAATAACAAGAGTACCATGACTAATTTAGTTGAGTTAGACATGGTAGATTTTGATGTCTTTATAGGTATGGACTGGCTTCATGCCTGCTATGCATCAATAGGTTGTAGAACTCGAGTGGTCGAGTTTCAGTTTCCAGTGAACCAGTTATAGGGTTGAAGGGCAGTTTAGCAGTGCCTAAAGGTCATTTTATTTCATACCTTAAGGCGAGAAAGTTAGTTTCCAAGGGGTGTCTCTATCACTTAGTCCGAGTTAATGACTCTAGTGTTGAGATACCTCATATTCAGTCAGTTTCAGTAGTAAGAGAGTTTCCAGAAGTCTTTCCTGATGATCTTCCCGGAGTCCCTCCTGAGAGAGAAATAGACTTCGGTATAGACATTCTTCCAGATACTCGCCCTATATCTATTCCGCCATATAGAATGGCACCAGCAAAGTTGAAAAAACCTAAGGAGCAGTTGAAAGATCTCCTTGATAAGTGCTTTATTTGACCAAGTGTCCCACCTTGGGGCGCTTCGATCGTATTTGTGAGAAAGAAAGATAATTCCCTTAGGATATGTATAGATTATCGTTAGTTGAACAAAGTTACCATCAAGAATAAGTACCCTCTTCTGAGAATTGATGATCTTTTCGATCAACTTCAGGGTGCTTCTTGTTTTTCTAAGATAGACCTCAGATCTGGCTGCCATCAGTTGAAAGTAAGGAAATGTGATATTCCAAAGACATCATTCAGGACCCGTTATGGTCATTATGAGTTTCTGGTCATGTCATTCGGTTTAACTAATGCACCAGCAGCATTCATAGACCTTATGAATAGCGTTTTCAAACTTTATTTTGATATGTTTGTTATCGTCTTCATTGATGACATACTAATCTTTTCAAGGAATGAAGAAGATCTTGCTAGCCATCTCAGAATAGTTCTTCAGACTTTGAAAGCTAAGGATTAATATGCTAAGTTCTCTAAATGTGAGTTTTGGTTTGAGTCTGTGGTATTCTTGGGCCACATAGTTTCCGGTGATGGAATTAGAGTTGATACCCAAAAGATAGAGGCAGTGCAGAATTCGCCTAGACCCACATGTCTAACTGATATTAGGAGTTTTTTGGGTTTGGTGGGCTATTATAGAAGGTTCGTAGAGGGTTTCTTATCTATTTCATCCCCTTAGACCAAGTTGACTCAGAAAACAGTGAAGTTTCAATGGTCGAAAGCTTGAGAGAAAAGCTTCAGGAATTGAAAAAGAGGTTGACTACTGCCCTAGTGTTGACCTTTCCAGGAGGTACTCAAGGTTTTGTGGTGTATTGTGATGCATTTCGAGTTGGTTTGGGTTATGTATTAATGCAGAATGGCAAAGTTATAGCTTATGCCTCTAGACAATTAAAAGTCCATGAGAAGAATTACCCTACCCATGACTTAGAGTTGGCTGCGGTAGTATTTTCTTTGAAGATATGGTGTCATTATTTTTATGGTGTTGTAACATCTCGCAAATTGAAATAGCTAGGAAGAAGCTAAGAACTTGAAATAATTATTTTTGGAAATAATGACAAATCTGGAAAATTATTTAAGTTAGGAATAGTGAGTTTTTGGTCAACTTGAAATGGCCATAACTCAGGATGAGTTAGAGGTATTTCCAGATATAGTTGGAAAGCTCTTGGAATGATCTTTCCAACGCCGCCAAGTTTGCGCGATTCCGAGCTCGTATGAGTGAGTTATGCCCTTTGGAAGTTGGAATGTTGGAATAAGGAAAGTTCAATCCAAATTTTAAAAGGGTAGTTTGGTCTTTTCCTTGGCCTTTTATTTTAATTCGTTTTTTGGTAATTAATTAGGGGTCTAAGATGAATTAGATCAGCTTACACTTTTACCAAAAAAGTTAGGGTTTTGAGAAAAGAGGAGAAAAGAGGAGAAATGAGAAGAACGCTCAAGACCCATTAAGATCGTCTTGAATTGCTTGAGGATTTCATCAGGGGTGATCCACGAGCCAATCATGATTCAATTTCAGCGAAGTTATTAAATTTTAAAGTAAATCCTTGAGTTCTTGATAGATTTTCGTTTGAATTCTTGTGTGTGTTGTTGATTGGAGTTTCTTGAGGTTGATTCATGTTTTTAGCAGTGTTTTCGAGTAGAATTTGATATATATTGAGGGTATAGACTATTCTAAGTGTTGGGTAAAAGAACCCATGGAGTTTAGGGGGTTTAGAGCTGTAAAACGAAGAAGAAATTTTGTCGGTCAAGATTTAGAGGTGCCTCCGCGTCGCGTAGCCAAACAAAAGTCAATATCTTAAACAGACACGACCTAGACAAAGCGTAGAAATGTAGAATGAAATAAAGCAGGTCTTAAACTAAAGAAAATGACACCAATGAAACAAATGTTTGTATCAATCTTCATACCCCAAAGACATAAATGTCATGCTGGCATCCCCATCTGCTCGCTCATGGAGATGTTGATGTTACACAACCTCCTACACTCTGATGTATATCTTGCACCGAAGTCATAAGGTACTCAGCGAATTCAAGTACTTCAGCCAGAAATTGTTCATGGTTCATCTCTTGATAGTCTAAACCCATTTGGGCAGTGCGATGAGCCAAACGACGGACTTTTGATTGAAGTGAATTGCAAGTCAGATTCCATCCTCATATCTATTGATCACGGGAGGCCACCATTTCTCTAGCACATCTTTTTTGAGTCGAGACTGACTCTATTTCCTCTCGAAATCTTCCCCTTTCACGGATCCACTAAGCTCTCTCTTGATCAAAATCTGTTTGACTTTTCTGATCACATGTCCTCAATTGTTGTTGTCAAGATACTGCAAGTTCCGCAACTTGTGCTCCCCTAATTGTTGCCAGATCAACTTGTCCTCGGAGCAAGGTTTCTCTCTGAGTTGCCTTGGCTCTTTCCTCTTCGAACTTTACTTGTGTTGTTCTGCCTTGTAAAAATTATGCATGTATCTGGCTTATTTAAAGTAAAACTAGTCTTACTATAATAGTGTTTTGAAGTAGTTATCTTCCAAATCATCACTTACTTGTTTGACTTGGAAAAAGATTCAAGAGATGTTAGCTTTCAATTGTTGTTACCGCAATTTGTTCCCTTTTTGTTAAAATCGTTGCTTTAGTTTTACTTGGTGGTAGATTTTTCTTTGTGCAATTCAATTTACAAACTTTTGTTTACAGTGTTATGAAACAATAAGAGAGCCTATCAATTATGTCGGCGGAACTTCCAAGTTCGGGGATGAATATGGACTAAATACAATTTGCCAGATTATACTTTGCAAAGACTCTCTTAACTATGGTTAGTATATAGTAGTTAATAAATAGATCACATCCATTGAAATTTTAAGTGGGCACGTGTAACAAATATAAGGCAATACTGGACGAACTGGAGAGGAGCCGCGTCCGACACATGAGTCATATGTGACATACATCATGTAAGACTCAAATTGTCATGTAGGATGCCATGTAAGACGCATATGTCTATTTGTTCAACTTTCTACAAGTTTAAGTGTCTATTTGTACACACCCAAAGTTGAAAGACATAAATGTGAGTTAGGGTCAAGTTAAATGACATATTTATGTATCCGTTCACGATTTGGATAAAAATCAATCCAAACCAAAAAACCAAATCAAATCGATAAAATAAAACCGATTTTCTTTGAGTTTGGTTTGGTTTGGTTTGGTTTTAGATTTTTGAAAACCAATAGTATTTGGTTTGGTTATGGTTTTATTCGAAAAAAACCGAAGAAATAACCGAACCGATGAATTATATACATATATTTTATTAATATACATCCTTAACATATTATTTTTATAAACAATTTTAAAAATCTTATACATATTTTAATTAAAATTTCTTTATAATTTACTTATTGAAAGCAAAAATGCCCAAGATGAAACATTTATCTTATTGATTTCATGTATATGAGTGTCGATGACAATTCTTTGTGGGACTGAAAATTTTATTGTATCTTCCTTCTAGGCCAATATAGTGAATTTTAAAAATTTATTGATAGTAGATTTAGTGATCGAAAGTTCAATAATTTAAGTCATTCTAACTAGTTTTCATTTTGAATGGATTGTTGTTACTTTTTTCACATTTTAAATGATTATTTCTTTTATTTTTGTGTATGGTTAATAACCGAATAACCGAACCAAATCAAACCGAAATCGATAATCACCAAACCGATAAATGTATATTCTACTTGGTTTGGTTTGGTTTTGATAATTTTAAAACCGATTAATTTGGTTTGGTTTTGATTTTGACCAATAACCGATCCAAACCAACCCGTGAACACCCCTATTTATGTATTTTTCCTTTCAAAATTGGTGAATATTTTAATCGATAACTATTTATCATTTATAAAATTGTGACTATACACATAGAGAGTGTAGGTTTTTACACTATCAAGACAACATAACAGTTCATATGTGTTATGATCAAAGAGTACGTCCTAGTCGTAACTCATAAAATGGTGCTTAGAGTCACAAGTTATCACGCCTCGAGCCTACACCGTAGGCGGGACTGGCACTCGAAGACCATTCCTGGCCTCAAGCGAACCCTTGGCCTGTCTTACTTACTCAGCGGAAGACAACATTCATACTTAATACTCAATGAACTTAATTGAACGGAAAGATAAGATAACTAAGAATGTTAAAAAGTAAACATTCAACTTGGCCAAAAGCGGCAACCCAAGTCTTAACAATAAGAAATGATACTGAAAAAAACTCAAAGAACTAACATTTGACTGTTTATCTATGAAGCCTCTAAACAACTAAGATGGATGTTGGGACAGACCACACAACATCCTAATGAACCAAACTAGAAAGCAATGAAGTGGACCCTCCGGAATGCAAGAAGGCTCACCAACTGACTCTAAGTGATGAACCTGATCAACGAGGCACCGGATGCTGACCCTGGTTACCTGTGTCTGCATCATAATACGATGCAGGCCAACTGACATCAGTACATTGAATGTACGAGTATGCAATTTGGAAAGCTAAAACAACATAGGCTAGAAAGAATCTGAGAGAAATTGAAGAACTTACCTGGCTCAACTTAACTCAACCTGACTGGACTCATTTCAATATAAAGCAATTTAAAAGCAAGTGCAATATAAAGAAAAGTTGTTTGAAAACATGATATCAACTCTGTATGTATGCAAAGATACAATATAACTCTAAGATGTATGTAAAAATACAAATAAACTGATGTATATAAAAATACAATAACTTCTGTGAGAGTTTCTCTAACCGACAACCATCACTTAAGAGCTATAGTGATACAACGATCTTCCTCACGCTGCCAGTGCATCCTATACCTGGCCAAAGTTATAGTACCTGAACTGCCTAATGAATCCACTAGTCTATATCGAAAAGGGTTCATCTAAAAAGTATGACCCTTTTCTACCCATGATGGCTACATGGTTTAAGGGGGCTGATAGTTGTATAAATTCTTCCCCATCGGTTCTCAATACTACTCCCAAAATATACTAGCTCTTTATGTTTAAAAACATACTTCTTCTGTGATTTGAGATCAGTGCACAAAAACTTAGTTCAAAGGCTATCTTGGAAATCTCAGTTTCCCTGCTTGCTTTATTTAGAAAGCTAATACTTTTTTCTGAAAACTAGCTCGAAGGCTCTTTGGAAATCTCAGTTTCCATTCTTATTTAAATGTGAAAACATTTAAAAATCTCTTAGGGAATTCTTAGTCCCCCTATACTTTTAAAGAAATGAACTTCAAACTTTACCTTTTACACTTTGCTTAACTTCAAACTTAAGTCTTAAAACAAGTTAAAACGTTTGTAAAAGACTTATGAAAACTTGAAATTAACTTCTCTTACTTGACTCTTGACTTTGATCTTAACTCTTGTTTGAATTGACTCTTAACTGATCCTTGAATTGAATTATGGATTCAAGAATTATGATTTATGTTTGGAAAGACCTCATGATGTGTAGGAATGATTTCAAATAGCTAAATTTGAGAAAAGTTATGAAATCACTGTCTTGGAACAAGTTCGCGATGCGGAGATGTTTCTAAATAAATAATTGTGAAATTAAATTTTGAGACAGAGGAGTCCGCGATGCGGAGACAATTTTTGTACACTGTGGGAACAAGTCCGACGCGGACTTGTTTGACGAAGCCTGCTCGACTTTTTCCTTCTTTGTTTTCCAGCCCCAATTCGCCTAAACTCAAATATTTTCCTCAAATTCATTTTAGGTCCTGATACCCAGCGTATGTACTCAAGAACCTAACTCAAAGTAACTCTAAAACACAACGTAAAGATCTCCAAAACTCCACAATTCAACCCAATTCAAGAACAACATTTAAATTCAAGAATTCATGTCAAGAACATCAACTTTCAAACTCTTTTAGGATGAATTGTGCTGCAATTAAACATGTTTGGCGCGTGGGTGAATGAACCAAACGCTATGAGAGACTCACATACCTTGTAGGATCAACTTCTTGGCGAATCCACAACCAAAATCAATCGTTCTTGGCGAATCTTGCTTTTTCTTCTTTCCTTTCTCTTGCGTTCCTTCTCCAAAAACCCTAACTCTAACTTTCAAAATCGTAAACTGAACCAACTCAGTCTTGACCCCATTTATTTTACTAAGAAACGGATTTAATTAATTGGGTAAGGAAAAGACCCAACTACCCTTTTAAATTCCGGATTGGGCGTTTCTTCTTTCGAACAACCCAACTTACAAAGGACGTAACTCACTCATACGAACTCGAAATCGTACAAACTCGGCAGCGTTGGAAAGATAAATCCAAGAGATTTCCAACCACATCTGTAACTACACCTAACTCATCCTGAGTTAGGAGTTATGGTCAATTGAAGTTGACCAAAATCTCAACCTTAACTTAAAAATTTTCAGATTTTCTTATACTTTCCAAAAATGATTATTTCAAGATCTTAGCTTCTTTCTATATATTTCAAGTTGTGAGATGTTACAATATCCCCCCCTTGGGAAAATTCGTCCTCGAATGAGATTACTCTTACTAGGCTAAGGGTGGTAACATCAAGTTCAAACACCCATCAAGCAAATGCAACAAACAACATGCTCACTCATGATTTAAAGAGTACTAAGAAGAGAATTAATACCTTGGTCTGCACTTTCTCCGGATTCAAAGAGATGTGGATATGTCTTCTTCATATCCTCTTCAACTTCCCTTTTAGATTCTTCAACAAATTGGTTCCTCCAAAGGACTTTGACTGATGTAACCTCTTTTGTCCTTAACTTGCGCACTTGGCAATCTAGAATCTAGACTGGAATCTCCTCATACGATAAGCTATCCTTGATCGCAATATTTTTAGTTGGTATGATCAATGAAGGATCGCCCATGCACTTCTTCAACATGGAGATGTGGAACACCGGATGAAACGTTGCTAGCTCTGGTGGTAGCTTTAACTCATAAGCTACATTGCTCATCCTTTTGGATATTTGATAAGGTCCAATATACCGGTGACTAAGTTTCCCCTTCTTACCAAACCTCATAACACCCTTCATGGGTGAAACTTTTAAATATACCCAATCATCTACTTCAAACTGTAACACCTTTCTCCTAACATCAGTGTAGGATTTCTGACGACTCTGTGCCGTTTTCAACCTCTCTTGAATCACTTTCACCTTCTCTATAGCTTGATGGACTAAATCTGGTCCTATCAACCCTGCTTCACCAACTTCAAACCATCCAATAGGAGATCTGTATCTTCTCTCATAAAGAGCTTCATATGGAGCCATTTGGATGCTAGAGTGACAACTGTTGTTGTAAGCAAACTCAATTAAAGGTAGGTGATCATCCCAATTACCTTTGAAATCAATCACACATGCCCTCAACATATCTTCTAATGTCTGAATGGTATGCTCTGCTTGCCCATTTGTCTGAGGATGAAAGACAGTACTCAAATTCACCTTTGAACCCAAGCCTTTTTTGAATGACTTCCAAAACTGTGCAGTAAATTGCGCACCTCTATCTAAAATAATGGAGACCGAAACCCCATGAACTGTTACCACCTCTTGAATATAAAGCTTAGCATAATCTTCTGCTGAGTTACCGGCAAAAAAGTGGGTTGATTTCGTCATTTTATCAACAATCACTCAAATAGAATCATGTTGCCTACGAGACTTTGGCAAACCTGTGATGAAATCCATATTAATCATCTCCCACTTCTATTCTGGAAGTTCTATATTCTGAGCCAAACCACCTGGCCTTTGGTGCTCTACTTTCATTTGTTGGCAATTTGGACACTTAGCAACAAACTCTGCAATGCCCTTCTTCATACTATTCCACCAGTACACCTCCTTCAAATCACGATACATCTTTATGGAACCCGGATGAATGGAATATCTGGAGCTATGAGCTTCCTCCATGATCCTCTCTTGGAGTCCATCCACCATAGGTACGCACAATTTACCTTGATATCTCAATACACCATCTCCCCCTTGTTCAAATGCTAATATTCTTTTCTTATTAACATTTGCTTGTAAGTCTAGAAAAATGGGGTCTTGGTCTTGCTTCTCTTTCACTTCTGACACTAATGATGACTCAGCCCCATTCGTCACCACTATTCCTCCTTCTGTGGAATCCATAAGTCTGACTCACAGGCGTGCAAGTCTGCACATCTTTTGATAACTCTCTCTTTTCTTCCTCAACATGGGCGGTACTACCCATAGAGAACCTGCTTAAAGCATCAGCAACAACATTAGCCTTACCTGGGTGGTAAGAATACTCATGTCATAATTTTTGAGTAATTATAACCACCTCCTCTGTCTGAGATTTAGCTCTTTCTGAGTGAACATGTATTGAAGACTCTTGCGATCAGTGAATACATCAACATGAACCCATACAAATAATGACACCATATCTTCAAAGCAAATACTATCGCAGCCAATTCTAAGTCATGGGTTGGGTAGTTTTTCTCATGAACTTTCAACTGTCTAGAGGCATAAGCTATGACTACCATTCTGCATTAACACACAACCCAAACCAACTTTAGATGCATCACAATACACCACAAAACCTTGAGTACCTTCTGGGAAGGTCAAAACTGGAGCAGTAGTCAACCTCTTTTTCAATTCCTGGAAGCTTTTCTCACAAGCTGTCACGCCCCGAGCCTACACCCTGGACGTGGCCGACACTCGAAGACCATTACTGGCCCCAAGTGAACCCTTGGCCTGGCTTACTTAACTCAGCGGAAACCTTAACTCAACAGAATAACTTCATGCAATACAAGGTCATAAAACAACCTAACTGATAAAANAGCCTACACCCTGGACGTGGCCGGCACTCGAAGACCATTACTGGCCCCAAGTGAACCCTTGGCCTGGCTTACTTAACTCAGTGGAAACCTTAACTTAACAGAATAACTTCATGCAATTCAAGGTCATAAAACAACCTAACTGATAAAATCTAGCCAAAAAGGCAACTCGAGTCTCAAAATAGAATATTTATACATATACATAGATAAGAGACTCAATACTAACTGACTGACTGTCTATGAAGCCTCTATAATACTGAGATGGATGTTGGGACAGACCCCGCAACATCTTAATAAAACAAAACTAGAAAAAACGAAATAACAGAGTCTTTCGGAATGCAAGGAGGCTCACCACTGACTCTGGAGTGCTCAACTGGATCAACGGCGTGCTGGATGATGATCCTCGGTACCTGCTTCTGCATCATTATAAGATGTAGGCCAACTGGCATCAGTACATGGAATGTACAAGTATGCGAGTTGGACAGCTAAACAACAACTTAATCTTGAAAGAGATACAAAAGAGAACTTACCTTGGCTCTATTCAACTCATAAGTAACTGAACTCAATATAAAGCAATAAGACACATGCAATATATAAAGCTTGTAAAACTATTTAAAACATGATGTCAAAAATCATAGTTATAATATCATAAAAAATACCATGCTCCCTCTCAAAGTCTACTTGCGTAATGCATGAATGAAGTCCCATACCCCCATCCATACTAAGCAGAACCCCTTGAGGAACCATGCAATTTCTACTGTGGGAGTTTCTCTAACCGACAGCCACCACTATAAGCCTAAGTGGTGATACAACGTTTTGCCCATGCTGCCAGAACTGTCCTATATTTGCCGTCAAATAGAACGCTTTAACTTTAACTTAGTGGATCCACTAGCTTAACTTATGTGATCATNNGTTCTTATGGAGGGTTGAGTTTATATGAACTCGCGTCCCCAATTCGGTGCTCAAGACAACTCCCAAAAAAATATACTTTAACTCATATGTTTTAAAAACAAACTTCTTTCTCTAGTTTGAATTAATTGCTCAAACTACCCTCTTAAAAGAGGTAATTGCTCTTGAAAACTCTTTTTAAAAAGAACATATCAAAACCATATTTTTAATATGATCATTGATGACTCGGGAAGTCATACTGCATAAACAATGATGGTATATCTAGAGACCATACTGTTTAAACATTGATGACATACTCGGTTGTCATACTAATCATGTTTTAGAAACTCTTTCACAAAACTCATCTTTTTCTTAAAAGAGATAGTACTCAAACAGCTCAACACTCCTTTGGAAAATCTCAGTTTTCTCTCATCTTAAATGAGAAAACACTTATAAAATTCTTTGGAAATACTTAGTTCCCTAACAACTTTTGAGAAATGAACTTGACTTTATACTCTTTACTTAACTTGAAACTCTATACTCTTTACTTAACTTGAAACTTGAGCCTAAAATGATGTTAAAACGTTCAATAAAGACTCTTGAAAAACTTTAAAAACTTACTTTGACTTGCTTCTTAACTTTTAAACTTGACTTCTAACTTCACTTGACTTCTAGCTTCACTTGACTTTGATCCTAGCTTCCCTCGAATTGGATTATGGATTCAAGGGTAGTGATCTCATGTTTATGGATGACTTCGTGATGTTTAGATGTACCTTAGGGTGTTGAAATCAACTATTAAACATAGGTACATTACCAAGGAACATATATGAGAAAATGGGGAAGGAATGGGGAAGTTTGGCGTCCTTGGCGCTCTGAGAGGTGCGGAGACCCAGCCTTTACACTTCAGAGGGGCCTGATGGGCGCGCCGCCCCAAGGGTGGAAGCTCAGAGTCCCTTTTGGGGAGCGCTGGTTGGCGTGACGCCCCAGCCTTTTTCCCCCAAAATCTGACTGTTCTCCTTTGTTTTTTCCAACTCTAAACCTTCTTAACTTCAAAGGTTCCAGCCCCAAACACTTAGAATCATAAAACCCCTTAACATACAATAGATTTAACTCGAAATCACAACCGGAAACATGCACCAAACCAACAAGAAACTTCCACAACACAACCACAACTTCCACAAACTTTAACAACCACAACCAATCTTTTCTCGGAATTAAACAAGTTTGGCCTGCGGGGGAAGGAATCAACACAACACTATGATCTCACATACCTTAATAGGGATCACCCCCGACAAAATCCACGACGATCTCTACGAACCTTGCTTCTTCTACTCCTTCTCCTCTTCTTCTCCTCTTCTCTCAAGAACCCTAACTCTCACTTTTTAAAAGGGAAAACTGATTTAAAATCAGCCTAGACCCTTAATATAACCAAAAGAAATGGTTAGGGAAAAGACCAAAATACCCTTACAAATTCGGATGAACTTCCCTGTGCCAACAGTCCAACTTCCAAAGGGCATAACTCACTCATACGAACTCGGAATAGAGCAAACTCGGTGGAGTTGGAAAGATCACTCCAAGAGCTTTCCAAACATAACTGGAAATACACCTAACTCATCATGAGCTAGGAGTTATAACTGTCTGGAGTTGACCAAAAACTCATTTTTTTCTATACTTAGCTAAATTTCCAGATTTTGAATTCCTTCCAAAAATGAATATTTCCAATTCTATGCTTCTTCATAGCTATCTCAAATTGCCGGATGTTACAATATCTCCCCTTTGGGAACATTCGTCCTCGAATGAGATTACTCTTACTAAGCTATATTGCCAATCCTCTTGACTATGAATAGGGTCCCATATATCGGGGATTAAGTTTCCCCTTCTTACCAATCCTTATAACTCCCTTCACGGGTGAAACTTTCAAATATATCCAATCATCTACTTCAAACTCTAACGCCCCTCTCCTAACATCAGTGTAGAATTTTTGACGACTTTGTGCCGTTTTCAACCCTTCTTAAATCAGTTTCACCTTCTCCATAGCTTGATGAACTAACTCTAGACCTATCAACCCTGCCTCACTAAATTCAAACCATCCAAACAGAGATCTACATCTCCTTCCATAAATATTATCGTAAGGAGCCATTTGGATGCTAGAATGGTAAGTACTGTTGTAAGCAACTCCATGAAAGATAGGTAATCATCTCAATTATCCTTAAAACCAATCCCACAATCCACCTTGATACCTCATAACACCATCTCCCCATTGTTCAAAAACCATCACTGCTTATGAACATTTTGCCTGTAATCCCAGCAAGATAGGGGGTCTGGGTCTTTCTCACCTTTTACTTCTGGCACTAATGATGGGTCGGACCCATTCATCATCACTATTCCTCCTTGTGGAATCCATAAAACTAACTCACATGCATGCAAGTCGGTGCACATCTCTTGCTAATTCTCTATGTACTTCCTCAACATAGGCGGTGCTACCCATAGACAACCTGCTTAAGGAATCAGCAACAACATTTGGCTTACCAGGGTGATAAAGAAAACACATGTCATAACCCTTAAGTAACTTTAACCACTTTCTCTGTGTCTGAGATTAAGCTCATTCTAAGTGAACACACCCACATGAACATCATACAACAGTGACACCATATCTTCAAAGTGAAAACTACAGCAGCCAATTATAGCTCATCACATTACACCCCGATTCGCCTAAACTCGACTATTATTCTCAAATCCATTTCAGGTTCAGATACTCAGTATGTACTCAAGAACCAAAAGTCATAACTGGGTAGTAGTCAACTTCTCTTTCCATTCCTAAAAGTTTTCCTCACAAGCTTCAGACTGTTGAAACTTCGTTGTTTTTCTGAGTCAACTTGGTCGAATAAAACTCGTATCTAACAGATCCCTTTAACTACTCTTTCAACTCTACTATTGCCATTCTCCCATGCCTAACTCAACTAAATCAGCCATGGTACTCTTGTGATTAACGGTAACGGGACAATCACGATAAGCTCTCTTTGCTAGAATAACCTCACTAACAGGCATAGAGACACTGAATAGCTCACTAAATTGCTCAGAAATAACATCAAAGTTCATAGCAACATAAGGAGTTACAAGAGATAAACTCGCTCTAGGGTCTACCAAATCATAAACAGTAAAATCAAAGACTCGAATCATACCAGTGACAACATTTGGTGAATTATATTGCTCATGGCTACTGATGATTGCATAGAGGTGGTTTGCTCCTCCGCCAGTACTAGAAGTAGTTCTTCTAGGTACCATCTTGTCTTGGGGAGCAACTGATGAAGCTTGGGCCCTATTGCTCAGATTTCCACTACTTTGCCTGTTCTTAGGGAAATCCTTCATGAAGTGACCCTCTAGTCCACACTTAAAACAACCTGTTTGGCCATCACGACACTTGCCTGGGTGGGTTCTACCACACCTAGCACATGCAGGAGCCTTACTACCCCTTGGTACCATACTGCCTTGAGGATAGGCAAGTCTAGCCCTGAAACTATAAGAATTTCTATTGTACCCATCTTTGGTCTTAGGTGCAAGCACTAGGAGATGGTGGAGCAAGTCCCTTCTGTTTCTGTGAGAGGGATGACTGATTGGCATCATTCTTTTTCTGCATGAACTCATCCCCTACGATCTTAGCCCTCTTATCTTTAAACTCTTCTCTATCCTTCAACTTATCCTCCTCAACTTGTTGTAAATGGATCATAAATCTTGCTAGGTCAATAACCCCTATCAGCATAGCTACCTTGCCTTTCTTGCTTGACTGACGAGATAACCCAGCAACATATAAACTCATTCTACTCCTCATGTCCGCAACCATCTCCGGAGCATAGCAGGAAAGTTTCGTGAACTTCACACTGTACTCATGAACACTCATAGACTATAGATTAAGGGTGAGAAACTCTTTTATCTTTGCCTCACGCAACTCACGAGGAAAGAAACGCCCCATGAGAGCACTCTCAAACACAACCCAACTCACTACTGGCGCATCCTCAGCCTTATTCTTTTTCCATTAGTCAAACCAGATTCTAGCAACATCCTTCATTTGGTATGCAGCTAGTTCCACCCTCTCCGACTCAGCAATATGCATCATATCAAATACCATTTTAAGCTCCTCAGTGAAGTTCTCCGAATTCTCAGTGATACTTGAACCGGTGAAGCTTGGTGGGTTCATCCTTAAGAGTGCACAGATCCTTGAAGTATCAACCACTTCATGTCGATTAGCTCTCTGCCCAACATGAAAGGTCGCAACTTGACTTAACATCCGGATAGCTTCACGAAAATCAGCATATTTGATCTCTTCTTGGGTTTGCACTTCCAGTGCATTTGGTAACTCTTGTTCCTCAACACTCTCTTCATAGCTGGACGAACTCTGACTGCTCTTCGTGGATGCATAATCCTCTAAAAACACGTGCAAGCACTAATTAGAGGGAAACTTTTTAGAGATAAACTCTAACGCACAAGATGAATGTGAAAGAAGTGAGATAGTTCCTAAATGTTGCAGCCTCCTAATTTAGATGTTGCGCGCTTCACACCGATAACTAGGACTCTACAGACATGACTTAATAGACTCCCTAGGACTCTGGAACTCCGTGCTCTGATACCAAGTTTGTCACGCCCCGAGCCTACACCCTGGACGTGGCCGGCACTCGAAGACCATTGTTGACCCCCAAGCGAACCCTTGGCCTGGCTTACTTAACTCAACGGAAACTTTAACTCAACAGAATAACTCCATGCAATACAAGGTCATAAAATAACCTAACTGATAAAATCTGGCCAAAAAGGCAACTCGAGTCTCAAAATAGAATATTTATTTATATACATAGATGAGAGACTCAATACTAACTGACTGACTGTCTATGAGCCTCTATAATACTAAGATGGATGTTGGGACAGACCCCACATCTTAATAAAACAAAACTAGAAAAAATGAAATAACATAGTCCTTCAGAATGCAAGGAGGCTTACTACTGACTCTGGAATGCTCAACTGGATCAACGGCGTGCTGAATGATAATCCTTGGTACGTGCGTTTGCATCATAATAAGATGCAGGCCAACTGACATCAGTACATGGAATGTACAAGTATGCGAGTTGGACAGCTAAACAACTACTTAATCTTAAAAGGGATACAAAAGATAACTTACCTTGGCTCTATTCAACTCATAAGTAATTGAACTCAATATAAAACAATAAGACACATGCAATATATAAGGCTTGTAAAATTATTTAAAACATGATGTCAAAAATCATAGTTATAATATCATAAAAAATACCATGCTCCCTCTCAAAGTCTACTTGCGTAATGCATGAATGAAGTCCCATACCCCCATCCATACTAAGCAGAACCCCTCGAGGAACCATGCAATTTCTACTGTGGGAGTTTCTCTAACCGACAGCCACCACTATAAGCTTAAGTGGTGATACATCGTCTTGTCCACACTACCAGAACTGTCATATACTTTGCCGTCATATAGAACGCTTTAACTTTAACTTAGTGGATCCACTAGCTTAACTTACGTGATCATCTAAAATGTATGACCCGTTAAATCCCATATTTGGCTACATGGTTCTTATGGAGGGTTGAGTTTATATGAACTCGCGTCCCCAATTCGGTGCTTAAGACTACGCCCAAAAAAATATACTTTAACTCATATGTTTTAAAAACAAACTTCTTTCTCTAGTTTGAATTAATTGCTCAAACTACCCTCTTAAAAGAGGTAATTGCTCTTGAAAACTCTTTCTAAAAAGAACATATCAAAACCATATTTTTAATATGATCATTGATGACTCGAGAAGTCATACTGCATAAACATTGATGGTATATCTAGAGACCATATTGTTTAAACATTGATGACATACTCGGTTGTCATACTAATCATGTTTTAAAAACTCTTTCGCAAAACTCATCTTTTTCTTAAAAGAGATAGTACTCAAATTGCTCAACACTCCTTTGGAAAATCTCAATTTCCTCTCATCTTAAATGTGAAAACACTTATAAACTTCTTTGGGAATACTTAGTTCCCTAATAACTTTTGAGAAATTAACTTGACTCTATACTCTTTACTTAACTTGAAACTCTATACTCTTTACTTAACTTGAAACTTGAGCCTAAAATGATGTTAAAACGTTTAATAAAGACTCTTGAAAAACTTTAAAGACTTGCTTTGACTTGCTTCTTAACTTCTAACTTCACTTGACTTTGATCTTAACTTCCCTCGAATTGGATTATGGATTCAAGGGTAATGATCTCATGTTTATGGATGTGTTCGTGATGTTTAGATGTACCTTAGGGGCGTCGCGCTGGCTGGCACGACGCCCCAGCCTTTTTCCTCGAAAATTTGACTTTTCACCTTTGTTTTTTCCAATTCTAAACCTTCTTAACTTCAATGGTTCCAGCCCGAAACACTTAGAATCATAAAACCCCTTAACATATAATAGATTCAACTCAAAATCACAACCGAAAACATGCACCAAACCAACAAGAAACTTCAACAACACAACCACAACTTCCACAAACAGAACCATAAACTTCAACAACCACAACCAATCTTTTCTCGGAATTAAACAAGTTTGGCGTGTGGGAGAAGGAACCAACCCAACACTATGATCCTACATACCTTAATAGGGATCACCCCGATGAAATCCACGACGATCTCTACGAACCTTGCTTCTTCTTCTCCTTCTCCTCTTCTCTCAAGAACCCTAACTCTCATTTTTTAAAACGGAAAACTGATTTAAAATCAGCCTAGACCCTTAATATAACCAAAAGAAATGGTTAGGAAAAAGACCAAAATACCCTTACAAATTCGGATGAACTTCCACGTGCCAACAACCCAACTTCCAAAGGGCATAACTCACTCATACGAACTCGGAATCGAGCAAACTCGGCGGCGTTGGAAAGATCACTCTAAGAGCTTTCCAAAAATAATTGAAATACACCTAACTCATCCTGATCTAGGAGTTATGACTGTCTGGAGTTGACCAAAAACTCATTTTTTTCCCTACTTAGCTAAATTTCCAAATTTTGAATTCCTTCCAAAAAATGACTATCTCCAATTCTAAGCTTCTTCATAGCTATCTCAAATTTCCGAATGTTACACAAGCTTCAGACCATTGAAACTTCATGGTTTTCTGAGTCAACTTGGCCAAAGGAGATGAGATAGACGAGAACCCCTCCACAAACCTTCTATAATAGCCAGCCAAACCCAAGAAACTCTTAATATCAGTTGGAGATGTAGGTCTAGGCCAACTCTGCACTGCCTCTATCTTCTGAGTATCAACTTTAATCCATCACCGGAAACTATGTGGCCCAATAATGCCACAGACTCAAGCCAAAACTCACATTCCAAGAACTTAGCATACAACTCATTATCTTTCAACGTCTGAAGAACTATTCTGAGATGGCTAGCATGATCTTCTTCATTCCTTGAATAGATTAGTATGTCATCAATGAAAACGATAACAAACATTAAATAAGGTTTGAAGACTCTGTTCATAAGGTCCATGAACGCTGCTGGTGCATTAGTTAAACCGAACGACATGACTAGAAACTCATAATGACCATAACGGGTCCTGAATGCTGTCTTGGGAATATCACACTCCCTTACTTTCAACTGATGGTAGCCAGATCTGAGGTCTATCTTAGAAAAATAAGAAGCACCCTGAAGTTGATCGAAAAGATCATCAATTCTTGGTAGAGGATACTTGTTCTTGATGGTAACCTTGTTCAATTGACGGTAATCTATACACATCCTAAGGGAACCATCTTTCTTTCTTACAAACAAGACCGGAGCGCCCCAAGGTGAGACACTTGGTTGAATAAACCCTTTCTCTAAAAGATCTTTCAACTGCTCTTTCAACTCTTTCAACTCTGCTGGTGCCATTCTATATGACGGAATAAATATCGGACGAGTATCTAGAAGAAGATCTATACCGACGTCTATTTCTCTCTCAGGAGGGACTCTGGGAAGATCATTTGCAAAGNCGGAGCGCCCTAAGGTGAGACACTTGGTTGAATAAACCCTTTCTCTAAAAGATCTTTCAACTGCTCTTTCAACTCTTTTAACTCTGCTGGTGCCATTCTATATGACGGAATAAATATCGGACGAGTATCTGGAAGAAGATCTATACCGACGTCTATTTCTCTCTCAGGAGGGACTCTGGGAAGATCATTTGCAAAGACTTCTGGAAACTCTTTTACTACTGGAACTGACTGAATATGAGGTACCTCAGCACTTGAGTCATTAACTCGGACTAAGTGATAGATACAACCCTCAGAGACTAACTTCCTTGCCTTAAGGTACGAAATGAAATGACCCTTGGGCACTGCTGAACTGCTTTTCCACTCTAAAACTGGTTCATTTGGAAACTGAAACTTGACTACTCGAGTTCTACAATCAACTGAGGCATAACAGGCATGCAGCCAGTCCATACCAAGAATGACATCAAAGTCTACCATGTCTAACTCAATTAAATCAGCCATGGTACTCTTGTGATTGACAGAAATAGGACAATCACGATAGACTCTCTCTGCTAGAATAGACTCACTAACAGGTGTGGAAACACTGAATGGTTCACTAAGTTGCTCAGAAATAACGTCAAAATTCATAGCAACATAAGGAGTTACAAAACACAAACTCGCTCCTAGGTCTAGCAAAACATAGACAGTAAAGTCAAAGACTTGGATCATACCAGTGACAACATCTAGCGAATCCTCTTGCTCTTGGCGACTAGTGATCACATAAAAGCAGTTTGCTCCTCCGCAAGTACCGGAAGTAGCTCCTCTAAGTGCATCTCTGTTTGGTGGAGCAACTGAAGAAGACTGGGCTCTATTGCCCCCATTACCCTGCTTGTTCTTTGGACACTCTCGCATGAAATGCCCACTCTGACCACACT
This sequence comes from Solanum stenotomum, assembly GCF_019186545.1. Lineage (NCBI taxonomy): Eukaryota > Viridiplantae > Streptophyta > Magnoliopsida > Solanales > Solanaceae > Solanum > Solanum stenotomum. Next base: position 15,844,121 of record NC_064283.1, on the reverse strand, counting down.
TGAAACAACCAGTGGAGCCTTCACGACAAACACCTGAATGGTTCCTCCCACACTTGGCGCAGGCAGGAGTCTTACTACCCCCTTGCGCTACACTGCCCTGAGAATAGGCAGATTTAGCTCTACAATTCTGACCATAGTACTCACCCTGGTTCTTAGGTGTAGGTGCACTAGCAGTTGATAGAGCAGGTCCCTTTTGCTTCTGTTGGAAAGATGACCGGTTGACATTACTCTTCTGCTGCCCGGACTCATTCCCTATCTTAGCCCTCTTGTTCTTGAATTCCTTCCTATCTCTCAGCTTATCTTCCTCTACCTATTGCACATAGACCATCAACCTCGAAATATCCATATCCCCAATAAGCATTGATGCCCGACCCTCTTTGCTTGATAGACGACCCAAACCAGCAACAAACAAACTCATCATACCCCTCATGTCCGCAATCATTTCAGGAGCATAGCGAGATAGTTGGGTAAATTTCAACCCATACTCATGCACACTCAAAGAATCTTGCTTAAGTGTGAGAAACTCACGTACCTTGGCCTCTTTCAGTTCCCAGTGAAAGAAACGCCCCAAGAAAGCCTCTTCAAAACATGCCCAACTCACAGGTGGTGCATTATCAGCTCTACCCCCTTTCATTGATCAAACCAAGTCCTAGCAACATTTTTCATCTGATATGCAGCTAGCTCAACTCTCGCAGTATCAGCAACATGCATCACCTCAAACACTTTTTTCAGTTCCTCAATAAAGTTCCCTGGGTCCTCTGTAGTGCTCGAACCAGTGAAACTTAGGGGATTCATCCTCAGGAACTCACGAATCCTCGAAGTGTCAGCCTCTTCTTGACGAGCTCCCCTCTGCTGCCCAGCTTGATTGGTCACAACTTGACTGAGCATTCTAATAGCCTCTCTGAACTCAACATTTGAGATTTTTCCTTGCGGTTGCACCTCAGGTGCATTGGGTAGTTCTTGCTCCTCAACATTTCTCCTAGTTGGACGACCTCTGACTGCTCTTTGTGGAGGCATGATTATCTGAAACACGTGTAAGCACGAATTAGAGGGAAACTTTTAGAGATTAAACTCTAACTCACGGAATGAGTATGAAAGAAGTGAAATAGTTTCTAAATGTTGCAGCCTCCTAATTATAGATGTGGCGCGCTTCACACCGATAAGCAGTACTCTACAGACACGGTTTCATAGACTCCCTAGGACTCTTGAACCCTGGGCTCCGATACCAAGTTTGTCACGCCTCGAGCCTACACCCTAGGCGGGACTAGCACTCGAAAACCATTGCTGGCCTCAAGCGAACCCTTGGCCTGGCTTACTTACTCAGTGGAAGACAACATTCATACTTCATACTCAATGAACTTAACTAAACTGAAAGATAAGATAACTGAGAATCATAAAAAGTAAACATTCAGCTTGGCCAAAAGTGGCAACCCTAGTCTTAACAATAAGAAATGATACTGAAAAAAACTCAAAGAACTAACATCTAATTGTTTATCTATGAAGCCTCTAAAAAACTAAGGTGGATGTTGGGACAGACCCCACAACATCCTAATGAACTAAACTAGAAAGCAATGAAGTGGATCCACCAGAACGCAAGGAGGCTCACCAACTGACTCTGAGTGCTGAACCTGATCAACGAGGCACTGGATGATGACCCTGGTTACCCTTTGTCTGCATCATAATACGATGCAGGCCAACTGGCATCAGTACATTGTATGTACGAGTATGCGAGTTGGAAAGCTAAAATAACAAGGCCAGAAAGAATCTGAGAGAAACTGAAGAACTTACCTGGCTCAACTTAACTCAACCTGACTGGACTCATTTCAATATAAAGCAATTTAAAAGCAAGTGCAATATAGAGAAAAGTTGTTTGAAAATATGATATCAACTATGTATGTATGCAAAGATACAATATAACTCTGAGACGTCCGTTACTTATCTTCGGGAGGCTACAGGATGTCTTTAGGAACGTGTTGCTTTTGTATCACTGTCGTGCATGGTGTGTCGTATCGGTTTCTGAAAATCTTACTTGTACCACTCTTTTATAGGGATGACTCGCACGCGTGGTAGGGCCCCAGCTAGGGGTAGAGGTCGACCTCGAGGTCGTTCCAGAGCTACAGCACCAACCCAGGACCGATAGCAAACTCCGGAGCCGGTGATAAAGCCACCAGCAGCTCCAGCACAGCAGCAACCGATGGGCCCGGGACCAGCCCAGCCACCGCCCGAGCCTGTGGCAGCTCCAGATATACAGGCGATGCTCGTACAGATACTAGCTGTCATTGGGGGTATGCAGCAGGCCCTAGCTCCAACCGTTCTAGTACCGCAGGGCCAGCCTACACCAGCGGTATCGGTTGTTCAGCAGCTAGCGGCACCGGTTGTTCAGCCTGATGATTTGGAGGGTATCATGCCACTACGGGAGTAGAAGATGCTCGGGGTGTTCCTTAGACTATCACCACCGAGGTTTTCTGGGGCAGTGGGGGAGGATGCCCACGAGTTTCTACTTACTTGCCGCGAGCGGCTACAAACTTTGGGTTTAGTGGAGTCGAGAAGAGCAGACTTCACCAATTACCAGTTAGACAGTCCCGCCAGGCAGTGGTGGCGTACATACTTAGAGACCAGGCCAGCTGGGTCTCCACCGATCACATGGACTGAGTTTTCAGAGGCCTTCTTGGCCCGATTATTCCCAGGAGCATCAGAGATCAGCTCAGAGATCAGTTTGCTCGGTTAGAGCAGGGCTCCATGACAGTATCAGAGTATGAGACCCGATTCCACGAGCTCTCCAGGCATGCCGCCATGATATTACCTACTGAGGAAGAGAGGGTTCATTGTTTTGTTCGGGGTTTGAGACTATAGTTGCGGATTGAGACTCAGTCTTTAGTCTCAGCGGGCCGCTCATTTCTAGATGTAGTGGACCATGCCCGCACTATCGAGCAGCTCCGTCGCGAGGCCCAAGGGGGCAGCGGCAAGAGACCTAGACAGGAGGATAGCTATGATAGGCGCCGTTTCAGACCCCGAGGGTCTTATGATAGATCCCAGCAGAGGTTTCAGTCGGGTCAGTCTAGTAGCCCCTTCCAGGCTGCTCTCCAGGCATCAGAGGGTGATCAGCACCGCCATATTGGTTTTAGTGCCGGTCCTAGTCGGGGCCGAGATAGTTCACAGATGGGTTCTTCTGGCCGGGGTAGCCGACCTCCAGCTCTCAGTCGACAGTTCCAGGGGTGTTATGAATGTGGGGGGTTAGATCATTGGGCCCGCGAGTGTCCCCATCGCAGGTTAGCCTTACCCGCTCCACAGGCAGCTAGGCATGCGCCAGCACCTCCAGCTAGAGGCAGAGGCCAGGGACAGGACCGTAGGGGTGGTCACCAGGGTATACGGGGTGGTCCCCGAGGAGGCAGATTAGGGGGCAGAGCCGATGCACAGGGTAGGGGAGTCCAGGCCCACTTTTATGCAGCTCCAGCTAGAGCAGATGCTGAGACCTCGGACGATGTGATCACAGGTACAGTGTTATTATGCCATCAGCCCGCATCCGCCTTATTTGATCCAGGCTCTACTTATTCCTATATATCTGTTTATTGTGCTCCTCGATTGAGTATGATCCCAGAGCTATTGGTTGAGCCGTTGCGTGTTTCAACCCCGGTAGGTGATTCTTTAGTAGTGGATCAGGTATTTAGATCCTGTGTGGTGACTATTCAGAGGCGAGACACTAGGGTTGATCTTATTTTGCTTGATATGGTGGATTTTGATTTGATTTTGGGTATGGATTGGTTATCTCCCCACCATGCGGTCTTGGATTGCTACGCTAAGACCGTTACTTTAGCCATGTCTGGTATTCCACCAGTGGTGTGGCAGGGCTCTTGTACTCGCACGCCAGTTGGGGTGATATCTTTTGTTCGGGCCCAGAGGTTGATGGCTAGCGGGTGTTTGGCTTATTTAGCTTATGTTAGAGATGTTAGTAGGGAGGGTCATACCGTTGATTCAGTACCTATTGTTCAAGAGTTTACAGATATGTTTCCTGCCGATCTGCCTGGTCTCCCTCCTGATCGTGACATTGACTTTTCTATTGAAATAGAGCCGGGCACTAAGCCCATTTCTATACCACCGTACCGTATGGCCCCCGTAGAGCTCAAGGAGCCTAGTGTTCAGATTCAGGATCTCTTAGATAAGGGATTCATTCAGCCTAGTGTATCGCCTTGGGGTGCCCCAGTCCTCTTCGTGAAGAAGAAGGACGGTACTATGCAATTGTGCATCGACTACAGGTAGTTGAACAAGGTGACGGTGAAGAACCGTTACCCCATGCCTAGGATTGATGATCTATTTGACCAACTTCAGGGTGCCGTAGTATTTTCTAAGATTGATTTAAGATCCGGCTACCACCAGTTGAGGATTAGGGCAGCGGACGTCCCTAAAACTGCATTAAGGACTCGTTACGGCCACTATGAGTTCCTAGTGATGTCTTTTGGGTTGACTAACTCCCCTGACGCGTTCATGGACTTGATGACTAGGGTGTTTAGGTCGTACTTGGATTTATTTGTCATAGTCTTCATAGATGACATTCTAGTATACTCGCGGAGCTGGGAGGAGCATGAGCAGCATTTGAGGATAGTGCTCCAGACTTTGAGATGCCAGCGACTTTATGCCAAGTTCTCAAAGTGCGAGTTTTGGCTTGAGTCCGTATCATTCTTGGGGCACGTGGTGTCTAAGGATGGCATTATGGTAGATCCCGCTAAGATTGAGGCCATTTGTGATTGGGCCAGGCCCACCTCTGTGACTGAGATTCATAGCTTCGTTAGATTGGCAGACTACTATAGGCGTTTTGTTGAGGGATTTTCTACTATAGCAGCGCCTTTGACTCGGTTGACTCGCCAGGATGTTCCTTTTGTGTGGTCGGAGGAGTGTGAGAGGAGCTTTCTGAGGCTTAAGGAGTTGCTTACCACCGCTCCTTTACTGTTTATTGTGACGCATCCGGCATTGGTTTGGGTTGTGTACTGATGCAGCAGGGCCGCGTTATTGCTTATGCGTCGAGGCAGCTTAAGTCGCACGAGCGCAACTACCCCACTCATGACTTAGAGTTGGCGGCGGTGGTTTTTGCGCTTAAGATTTTGAGGCATTACCTATATGGAGTTCGATGCGAGATCTATACTGATCACAGGAGCCTTCAGTACATTATGAGCCAGAGAGATCTTAATTCGAGACAGCGCCATTGGATTGAGCTCCTGAAGGACTATGACCTCTCTATTCTCTACCATCCGGGCAAGGCAAATGTAGTAGCGGACGCCTTGAGTCGGAAGGCAGTGAGTATGGGTAGTCTAGCTTTTCTTTCTACTACGAAGCGACCATTAGCTTTGGACATCCAGTCCTTAGCTAACCGGATGGTACGGCTTGATATCTCTAATTCCCGATGTGTACTAGCTTATGTGGATGCTCAGTCATCTCTGCTGGATCGGATTCGCAGCCGTCAGTTTGAGGATGAGGACTTAGTGTCACTTCGAGATCGAGTTTTGGGTGGTGACACTGGCCTGGCTACCTTAGATTTAGATGGGGTCTTAAGATTTGGTGATCGACTTTGTGTTCCAAGAGTTGGGGGTTTGATTCAAATGATTCTTACCGAGGCCCATGACTACAAATATTCTATTCATCCGGGCATAGCTAAGATGTATCGGGACTTGAGACAGCACTACTGGTGGAGCAGCATGAGGAGAGATATTACGGATTATGTATCGCGTTGCTTGAGTTGTCAGCAGGCTAAGACCGAGCATTTGAGTCCTGGTGGTGAGCTTCAGATTTTACCCCGCACTTCCCGTGGTCTTGATAGTATTTGGGTCATCGTGGATCAATTGACCAAGTCAGCACACTTCATTCCTGTCCATACTTCCTACAGTGCTGAGAGGTTAGCCCGTATCTACATTCGAGAGGTGGTTCGTCTTCATGGTGTGCCTGTTTCCATCATCTCAGATCGGGGCCCACAGTTCACATCTAGCTCCTGGAGGACCTTCCAGGATGAGTTGGGTACCCATGTTGACCTTAGTACAGCTTTCCACCCGCAGACTGATGGTCAGTCGGAGCGCACGATTCAGGTTCTTGAGAACATGTTGCGGGCTTGTGTTATGGATTTTGGGGGTCAGTGGGACTAGTATTTTCCTTTGGCAGAGTTTGCGTATAACAACAGCTACCACTCGAGTATTCAGATGGCCCCATTCGAGGCCTTATATGGTAAGCGTTGTCGCTCTCCAGTTGGTTGGTTTGAGTCTACAGAGCCCAGGCCGCGCGGTACAGACTTGATGCGAGCGACTTTAGATTATGTGAGGGTGATTCAAGATAGGCTCAGGACAGCCCAGAGTAGACATCAGAGTTATGCAGACCGTAGGCGTCGACCGTTGAAATTTGCTGTTGGTGATAGAGTATTCCTCCGTGTTTCATCCATGAAGGGTGTAATGAGATTTGGGAGGCGGGGCAAGCTTAGCCCCAGGTATATAGGTCCTTTTGAGATATTGAGGACAGTTGAGGAGGTCGCGTATGAGTTAGCTTTGCCCCCGGCCTTTTCAGCTATTCACCCAGTTTTTCATGTTTCGATCTTGCGCCGGTATGTTCCAGATGAATCCTATGTGATTCAGTATGATGCAGTTGACTTGGATGACAGTTTGAGATACATTGAGGAGCCAGTTGCTATTTTGGCCAGAGATGTCAGACGGTTGCGTTCCAGAGCCATTCCTGTGGTTAAGGTCCATTGGAGACATCGTCCAGTTGAGGAGGCTACCTGGAAGACCGAGCATGAGATGCGGGCACAGTTCCCCGGCTTATTTGAGCATTCACGTACTTCTTGACACTTATTTTCGCGGACGAAAGTTCTTTTAGTAGTGGATATTGTAATGACCCTCCAGGTCATTTTTAAATTAAAGCATTCCTTCCCTCGTTTAGAGCATTCCTGTAGCGACCCCAAGTCATTTATGACTTGCTGGCACTGACTGTTCGGTCGCCTGGTCGTTCGTTTGGGTTTTAGGCCCGTTTCCCTGTTTTGGAGATTTTATAACTTGAAAAGTTGACTTTGGTCAACCTTCTTGGAAGACGTGCTCAGATGAAAATTCTGACAGCTAGGTTAGCTTCGGAAGATCGATTTTGGTCTAGAACGACCCTTTGTTCACTTCCCGAGACTTTAGATAGCAATTGTGGAATCTGGCTCAAATGATACTGGGTGTGGGACCCACTTTTCGTCGAAGCGAGCTCCAAATGGAAATTCCGCCTTCACCATTGAGTCCGAAATATCATTTCCAATCAGATTCCATATAAGGTTTGTATTTTTCCGACTCCGAACGAGTCCGAAACATCGAAATTTAAGTTTGGAGGGTTGTAAAATTTTGACGCGGCGGTGACGTGGCAGAGCCACGTGACGACACGTGGCAGAGGTGGAAATTTCCAGATTTTTAAGAACGAATTTCGTCCAAATTTTTGTTCAACTTCAAATTGAGATTGCTCCTTCATTTTTAATCCAAA